>NW_023596818.1:28390838-28393338 GCF_011947565.3 Pollicipes pollicipes | reverse complement strand
TCTGCCGCCGTGTCGTCCCTCGTGCTTCGTCTCCCAGGTGTGCGCGCTGATAACCCAGTCACATCCGTGGACGGCCATCTGCGTGCCTCGCCCTCCCCTCGTGAAGGGTTAGCTGTTGTCGTGGGAAGTGCAGGTGCAACGGCGATCGGACATGTTCAGATTCCTGCAGCTGGAGAGCAGACACAGTCTCTTGGCAGATGGTGTCGTTTGTTGTCGCACAGTAGTCATAGTTGGGAGCTGCAGGGACGTTTGTATACTGCGCTTGTAGCATGGGGTTTCGATATACCGCAGTGTCATGAAGTTGCACCTATATTTGCTTCTTCGCCTGTGTGTGCGCTGGGTGACAAAACGTGAATGTTGTTCAGCCCCGTCCGCACACTGGTGCGTTTGATGTCGAATACACGCGTTAAGATTGACCGCACGTTTTGTGAAAGCGATTTTTTAGGAAAAATGAAGAATCCAGGCATTGTAACACTCCAAGGCAGCCGCCAGCCTTGCTGAGAGTCGTAGTTGTTCTGGTCAGCAATGAACGGCTATCGGCGAGCTTGACCAACATATCAGTGACAAGTTTATTTTGTTACATTTGACAGCCCGAGGTGACAACAGCAGTCCCAAACGCAAGCAAATACTATGCGGAGCACCGGCTACCGCTGGCAACACTGCAGCCACCAAGGCTAGCCTGAGACCGTAACATCAAAGCAGTCAGAATAGCAAACGACATTAGTTTCAACCCTGCAGTGTCGGAGCGTCCACGCCACTTCTTGCCATGCGCATCGACTACACACCGGCAGATATGTGTGGCCTCCGGAGTGTCGGCATGCCGCTGGATGTCACATCAGTCACGAACGGCGCACACAGGGTTTACTTGGCGACTCCCCGCCGGCTGCAGCTGATGTCCGGCCACGTGCTGCTGGCCGGATATCAGCTGCAGCCGTATAACTGGCCGCCGAACCGTTCGCTTGAGACCGTGGAGTCGAAACTACAGATCAGCAAACGCCAGCAGTTTCAATTGTGCGATACCGGAGGATCCATGGCCCTGTCGACATTGCTGCATGGTTAAGAACTAATGAAAGCACATGTGTTGATTAAAGATTTGCCGAAGTGGATGTTTCTGGAATAGTCTAATAGCACCAGATATTCAACGAAACGCAATGTTTTTTATAGGAATTGATAACCGATAAAAAATAAGTGATGGCCCAGTAAGTAAACCACAATGGTCCGTAACAACGGCAATTTAAGAGATCAGGCAAAAAAGAAAACAAGCAAAGTTCTGAGCAATTTTCTAGAAAATGCATTTGTGCATTTTTATCAAGCCACGTGTCAAAGCATGATGTCGTAAGTAAAGTTCGGAGCATTCCAAATTATTTGCAGCGGCAAAACAAACCAAATGGGGTAAGATTGAGACAGCGCGCTCTCATAGAGGTATGCTGTAAAACTTGAACTAGTGATACCGACAACAATAGATGCTTAGAATGACGAGTTGTACCAAACGAAGCCATGATCGCTAGAAATGCAACACAATTGGTTTTAAATGGCATAGGACATTACATTGCAAATTATTACATTATTTAACGTTCTGCAGCCATTTAGAACAGTGTCTCCAGGATAATATTTTCTCGTTCAGAGATGACTACGATCGACAGAAATTAAGCATAGCAATGGGGAAGCCATGCGCCTCTCCTCTGTTGATTATATTTTTAGACCAATTTCAAATAAAGGCCCAGGTTGCCAGTCCATTAAAACCCCTGCCCTTGAAGATTTTGGTGAGTTCATGAACAGTCAGCATCCAAATTTAGTGTTTACGACGGAATACAGGGGACGGAAAGGGGGTCCCATATTTGGATACGCTAGTGTCGGGGAAGGGAGAAACAACCGCACAGCGTTAGAAACGGAGCTCCTTATCAAGCCTGCCAACTCTGGTGTAATTCTGCACTGCGAATCTGCGCATCCAACTTCCACTAAGCACAACATAATTCGTAACATGCTCCATAGGGCTCTAAGCAAGTCATCAAGAAGTAAAAATGGAAGACAAAAACAAGACAAGACAAAATGTGGACTTTGCTGTTAGGCGATGGATATTCTTCACGGTTTTTAGGTAGAACATTGGAAGAGGTAAAAAAAACATTAGAGCGCGTAGGGTGATAGGTGGTAGGAGGCAGGAGCACGTTCTTTCGGACGACGAATTTTCAACGTTATCTTACATAGGTGAGCACTTGCTTTGGAAAATAAAAGATATAGTGAGAAAATTAAAACTGTGCGTACGGATGACTTGGAAGAACGACAATAAGCCAAAAAAGTATTTGGCGATATCTTCCATCTCGAAGCCTAAGAGCCCGGGTGGCAATAGATGTTATTTATGCATATTGACTTTCAAAGGGTTCGCACGCAAAGCAGCCGCGTTTACGAAATTAAGTGTGAACTGTGCGACAAGCATGGAGGGAATATAGTCTGTGTCGAGGAGTTCGTGCGCCCTATTCGTTTGAGATGTAATGAACACCTG
>NW_023596818.1:28367795-28390738 GCF_011947565.3 Pollicipes pollicipes | reverse complement strand
CTGTGGGCTGTCAGTTCGCTGGTTCGCTGTGGGCAGTCAGTTCGCTGGTTCGCTGTGGGCTCAGTTCGCTGGTTCGCTGTGGGCAGTCAGTTCGCTGGTTCGCTGTGGCTGTCAGTTCGCTGGTTCGCTGTGGGCAGTCAGTCCGTGTGCCGCAATAGCCCCTCCCCTCCTCTTTTGTCGCTTCTCGACTCGCCTTCGACAAACGTTATCTTTTAGCATGTTTACTTCACATAAGTGAAAAGTGTATGCAACATGACGTTTCAGGGTTACATGTTTCAACGACATAACCCCTTGTACTCCCATCTCTGGAAGCGCCCCTGTGGATTTCTTTTTTCATTTCTCTCTCTTACACGTGCATGAATTTTCTTCCTTAGCCATTCTTAGCACGGTTGTGCTGGCCCAGGTAGCATACGCCCTCCGCACCCAGTTTAATCCAACTCAACACGCCTTTTTCACTGCGTATATCCATTGGTTGCGTAAATATTGACGAAAAGTACAGCGCTCTGCATTTAGATCGCGAGCAACATCCCTTCTATACCTGCGTTGATAACCCGCAATACTCTTCAAGCGGTGTAAAAATTCTCCGGTTTTTGAGCCGCAGGACCACCTTTACCACGCTACTTTTTAAGTTGCAATAACGACACCGGTGGTACAGCTGTTCCATGCACCGGAAGCAACAGTAAGTCCTGGAAACGCAAGTCCGCGCGCAGAACGTCGGCACATGGAACCGCTTACGCAGCCCACGTAGAATAAACCTTGACACTTGTGCAAAGAATGTCCAGGGAAAGCCGGGACTTTTCTGCGACCTTTTCCAATCACGTCCAAGAAATTGGCAAAAACCTGAGAGAGCTGAATCCCATTCAATTCAATAGCAGGATTAACCTGCAAAAGTGCAGCATGCTAACGTGTCCCGGCATTTGCCTGCAAACCTGGATTTAAAGGCAAAAGGCAAAATTGTCAGGCTTATAAAACTTGAGTTGACTTCGTAAGCTGTTCAGTGCATTTGCGAGGAGCATTATCCACTTACATAACACAGCAGTAATAGCCTTATTCCCCGAAGAAAAAACAGGATGGTGGAATGATTTTCGGTGCGGAATTTACCGCGTGTTGAGGGGCAGAGACTGGCATTTTGAAATTGGTCTCAAAATGGCACATATAACCAACGGTTTTCAATTTTTGGGATGGTGTGCTCTGGGTTTGAATTCTTGACTCCCATCTCTTCTAAGCCTGTTGAGCCCATTAACCTGTCCAGTTTCGCGGACCACGGGTGATGTCGAATGACAACGGATTTAGCGGATGAACCTGCCATAATGATGATACGTTGGTGACAGGTCCAGAGGCAGTTATCGCCCAACCAACCCAGCTACGCAACCTTTTGTCGACCTGTCCAGCCTATTCGCCAACTTAATCGCTGCTTGAAAGCCCCTCTGTTGTGTTGGGTGTAATCGGCGTTTATTAAATTGCAGAAAATGCGCCTTTTAATGTTCCAAGCAGTGCCACGTTAGGCTTCACATTAAGGCCCTGTGCACAGTGACGCAAGCGATGCCAGTGTCAAGTCTAACGCCGTGCCGGCATGTCGCCTCTCGCTCACCTGTTGGGCATGAAGTAGCCAGCGTCCAGTATGATGGGCGGAAGCATGAAGAGGAAGAAGGTGTCGGGGTCCAGGTGGTGGGCCGCCTCGACGTCCCCCAGGCCTCCGAAGTACAGGATGACGCCCACGATGATGCCGATGACGATCAGCAGGCACGACTCGGGAAACATGTGCGACAGCTTCGGAAACATGTGGAACCCTGCCAGTCGGACAAAACGGAGGCTCTCAACGCTGCTGGCTAGCGAGGCACGTGCAGCAGGCTTACGCCAGTGCTGAGCCCTGCCGGAACAAAGCAGCTCAGTGCTGCCATGTGTCTGTGAGCTCGTCAGCTGCTTCGACCGACGGACCTGTTTTGGGCGGCTCATTAAAATTATTGTTTAGAAATACAAAAGCTGTCAGGACAGGTACAAGTGCTGTTCGAAACTAACAGACAATATTGCCTGTTCTAGAAAGGCCTGTCTGAGTTTTGCTTTGCGTAGATAATGCGTGAGAGTAATTCAAAAGTTCGTCGCTTCTCTAAAGACTGCGTGTTGTTCCTCGTCTGGTTCGACTGTAGCCCTTTCGTCGGGCGTATTAACAGACAACGTAGTGAAACTCACGGGTCGAGAACAACCAGACGGGCGTAATGAAACAAACGCGAGATATCAATCACAACTATTGGTGTTTAAAGACATCTTCAGCACCTATTTCAGCTCGTGTCGGCAGTGCTCACGCTGATAGTCGCCGGGATCGAAAACATTTGGCCGGGCGCCAGGCTCGAACCCTACACTTTTCCGACTTTGGCCGCGGGTGGGAGCTATTCCAAATGAGCCCCGCCATCTCCAGATGCAAGCAGGCCAGCATTATGCCACGAAGACAATAAACAAAGCTCATGCGTTAACTCGCATTCATCGTGTGATTCGACTTGCGTTCACATTTATGGAATTGTGTCACTTTCTCTGACCATGCCCACTTCATCCTTATCCATTCCTATCAGCGATTTGAGCTTGGCGCCTTCCACTGGCGAGCTCCTGTTTGAGCTTGGCGCCTTCCACTGGCGAGCTCCTGTTTGCATGCCCCAGCCCTGCCGTACTCAGGACCTCACTACTTTTATGTCCTGCACAGCCTGCACTTATAGCCTCCCCTACCGTCACCTCCCCACATCTATTTACATATCCAAGTCACCGCCACGGAGGCATCAACAACAGCGGTACAACAACAACAGATGCATCAACAACAGCGGTACAACAACGACAGATGCATCAACAACAAGGGCAATGTGTAACCCAACGGGAAGTTGTAATGCGCAAAACCACCGAAATGTTTGAACCCACCGGGAAGTCATAATGATTGAAATCACCGAAATGTGTGAACCCACCGGGAAGCAATCTACAGCATAACTGCAGATTCGGGAGCAAGCAGAACCATGCCTGGGACAGGACAGCAGTCAGTGATGCAGACTGAGCTGCTGAGAGGTCTTCTCCTCAGATGGGGAGCGTGTGCGACAGCTTTGATGCTCTCGAATAAGTGGGATCCTGCTGGGAAAAACCAGGATGGCCACTTGACTCAAAGGTTTTCCCGCCTATCGGTGCAGAGTGTATGAGTGTGAGTAAGTGCATGAGCATCTCCCTTCTCATTACCATATGACTTGTCAGCACCTTAGTCATGATTTGCGATTACGGAAGTCCGTAAGCTTGCATGCAGTTGTGGGCCAAGATAACTGAGCTAACTGGCTGGCTGCCGATTTCAACGCTCGGTCGCGTGCTAAACGTCGGCGGCCCGAAGTATGTTCAGCGTTCGTGTCTCTCGGTCCTAACGCATTTAGTAGCAGTGCAACCATTAGTCCCCTTCCGACACAACTGGTGTTGGAGCTGGAAACGCTTCTGGTTCCATTAATACGCCACCATTAGCAACGCATTAGCGCAAAGTGGTCCACGTTACGGAAGACAGCGGGGTGCTTAAAACGAGAACTCCGCTTGCCCGGCTGCAGAGTGGAGAAATTAGACCCCAATGGACGGTGCAGCGAGCACCTTGAAGGAGCATCGGCTCTGAACTGGGCGATGCAGGGACTTTCTGCGGTCTGTGACCTTCCATCCGGGATTTCATCGGTGACTCACGCGGCCGCGCTTAGTAACCCGCCTCGATCACCGCTGGGGCCCTGCAGCCCCCCGCTGCGCTCTGCCCCGGCTGCGCACACTTGTTTGCAGGCTCCGGGCTGAGATACTGGCCTCCTCTGAAGTGGGGCGAGGTCGGGTCGGACCCGGCCCTCCTGGCTGACAGCCGTGCCCGCTGGTCCGCGCCCACCCGGCCGCCGCAAGCGCTCCTCGATAGCGCTCAGTCGGGCGCGTCGAGTCCCAGCTGCCCGTCTGTGCCCTCGCAGCTCCGGCTTCCCGAACGACAGCTGAGAGTCATGCAGGAGCGTTGGTTGACAGCTGGCCCGTAGACTGCTTTTCGACTTCACTAGGTCACACGATTTGGGCAGTCCAAATAGGTCTTGTTCTGGGGCGTCAATTCATACATCTGCACAGACACCAAAAACGCGACATCCTGTCGGCCGCAGCCTCGCCCACTGGGCTTTGAAACTCCCGCTCTCGAACCCCAAAGAACTACACCATCTGAGCCTCAAGGTCCTGTGGCGCGACCAAAAAGTTCCCTACAACGTGGGCCAGAACTCGCCCAAACACACACAAAGCCATTGTTCACGCTACAGATCCGGCCTCCGACCGCCGATTGATCTACGGCCGACGCAGACAGACGTGCGTCATACCTGCTGAGGCCGAGGGTGTTTTCCTGTGGGAGCAGGGCGTGACCCCAGACACTTCCGGGAGCTGTTCCCGGCCGCGTGTTCCAGCAGGCCGGCTCGCGTGCAGTGCGCGGCTTGCGGTGTGACAAATCATTACCGACCACAGGATATGACAGTCGGTTGCCGTGAGCAGTGCAGAAGTAATAGCTGTTCGCGTGGCCAAAATAGGCGTCTGGGTGCACGTTTAAAGGACAACGGGTATCCATACAACCGTGCAAGATTGGCATGAGTTTCGTTGGGATGTCTGGAAGTACGTGTGGGGTGGTAATGACTGAAACAGCACACCCAGCCTTTTGGAACGCAGTCGGATTGGTGTTGAGTAGCTGATTAGTTTCTCAGGAAACCGCTGGCACCGCATGATGTCAGTTATTTTGTGCACCTTGGTGCGACGACGGCGTCCCTTATAAAGGTAGGTGTGGGGGGGGGGGGGCAGGCCAAAAAGCCGCCGGAACGGTGGTGTCAAGGTCACGAGATAGCAGCACATACGTAAGGACTATTGTGGGTAAGGGCGGGGGTTCTCTGGTTTGCGATTCAGGGCTGAGATAGTGTTGCAAAGCTTTCACCACTGCTGAGCTAACTGAACAGATGTCTGTTCCGGGAGGAATATTCAGGTCAGTCGCAAACATGCAAGTTCGCCCGGGATCGTCTTAGAGCATAATGACGTGAAGCTCCAAACGCCTCTGGGCTTAAAACCATGCCAGTTTAAGGTGGCTTACGATATTTTGACAGAATGGGCCTGGTTCGGATGTGACGCTGATCTCGTATCTCAAAAAATCTTAAGTGTGTTCTCCGCCGGTCAGGTTGTCAAGGCTCAAAGTGACACCAAAGCATGATAACTTTTCACGAGAAATCATGCAATTAACACTTCAGCACATAATCTAGTTAAAAGTAATGGTGAGCTTAGACGTGCACCAAAAAGCAGTAAATGCGAATGACACATCTGAGTTTTTATTGTCTTGGCATTTGAAAATGTCTGAATACAAAAGAAATATGGCTTGCGGGGCAGAACTCAAACAGGTTTTCCAGTTCGGAACCGTAAACCACAGCAGCGCTTGGCTCAGCAGGTTGCAGATTGAAAAGAATGAGGCATGGAAGACTGAGCATGCCGACTATGCATCTGTCACAGCACGGCTTCGCAATTCCCGTTTCGTACACAGCTGGCCCAACGAGAGGCGTTGCACATATTTTTTGGTCATGGAGGGGCTTTTGCAAAGCATCACAATCATGCTTGAGACGAGCTCGCGTCCTACCGCCACACATGTACCCCAGGTGCGCGCGTCGCCGGCACGTCACCGCCCAACGCTCGATCTCGACTTAGTGGTCGCCCGCCGCACTTGTTAACTGCACGCACAAACGCCACATGCCCGTTTGAAATAAACAGAGTAGACAGTTTTCGACCAAGGTTCTCGCGTTTTTGAGCGACAAGGCCCTCCACTTCATGCTCATTCGGACTTGATAGCGATGCTACGAAGTAAAGTTTTTTGTTTTACAGTTGGTCTTAGTGAAGTCCAAAAGTGCTCCATTTAAAATGAATATCTCTCAGAATTAACAACGCAGATGAGCTACAATCAGATAAAATCTGCATTCATGCAAATTGCTTGCGTACAAAATCAAGTTTCTGAAATAGAGCAGCGTAGCAAGGCCCAGACATCCAACCTTTCCCAACTACCCCGAACTCATCTTCCATCCAACTTTACCTGGGTAAGCGCACTCGCCCGACGCCACCCATACATATTCATCCATGTGGGTACGTCAAAAGCGCCGCGAGCGCCAAAATCCTGCAGAGGCAAGGTCAGCGTACGCAACCGACCAGCGATGTCTCACGCGGCGTACCGCCGGACACACGTGCTCGCATGACCGAAGAGGCCAAGTGGCGTGCCATCATGTAAATTGAACGGGAAGGAGGGTATTTGGAGCACGCGCTCTCGTGAGCACGTGACTTGAGTGATGGTTCCATGATTGTATGCGAATAAATCTGCATACACAACGCCGTGGAATGAAACAGATTTCCCAATATGATTGATAGCGGAAGGAGCTGTGAGACAAATGTCGTACATTTGTTTCGGCATCCAGCATCTCAAACTGCAAACCTGATTGTCTGCTGTTATGCTGAAAGCGTAAAACGATGCTGAGACCGAGACCTAGAGAGAGACAGGGAGACAGGAAGAGAGAAAGAGACAGGGAGACAGACAGAGACAGAGACAGAGACAGAGACAGAGACAGAGACAGAGACAGAGACAGAGACAGAGACAGAGACAGAGACAGAGACAGAGACAGAGACAGAGACAGAGACAGAGAAAGAGACAGAGACATAGACAGAGACAGAGACAGAGACAGCAGAGACAGAGACAGAGACAGAGACAGAGGACAGAGACAGAGACACGAGACCGAGACAGAGACGAGACATAGACAAGAACGAGAGACAGAGACATAGACAGAGACATAGACAGAGACAGAGACAGAGACAGAAGAACAGAGACAGAGACAGAGACAGAGGAACAGAGGACAGAGACAGAGACAGAGACAGAGACATAGACAGAGGACAGAGACAGAGACAGAGACAGAGACCAAGGAGACATGAGACAGAGACAGAGACAGAGACAGAGACAGAGACAGAGACAGAGACAGAGACAGAGACAGAGACAGAGACAGAGACAGAGACAGAGACAGAGACAGAGACAGAGACAGAGACAGAGACAGAGACAGAGACAGAGACAGAGACAGAGACTAGAGACAGAGACAGAGACAGAGACAGAGACAGAGACAGAGACAGAGACAGACAGAGACAGAGACAGAGACAGAGACAGAGACAGAGACAGAGACAGAGACATAGACAGGACAGAGACAGAGACAGAGACAGAGACAGAGACAGAGACAGAGACAGAGACAGAGACAGAGACAGAGACAGAGACAGAGACAGAGACAGAGACAGAGACAGAGACGGAGACGAGACGGAGACGGAGACGGAGACGGAGACGGAGACGGAGACGGAGACGGAGACGGAGACGGAGACGGTGACGGAGACGGAGACGGAGACGGAGACGGAGACGGAGACGGAGACGGAGACGGAGACTAGAGAGAGAGAGGAGAATAGAGAGAGAGAGAGAGAGGAGAGAGAGAGAGAGAGAGAGAGAGAGAGAGAGAGAGAGAGAGAGAGATAGAGAGAGAGAGAGAGAGAGAGAGAGAGAGAGAGAGAGAGAGAGAGAGAGAGAGAGAGAGAGAGAGAGAGAGAGACAAAGCATTATTTCGCCTCAAGTTTGGTGACAGCCAAGGTTGATTGACTGCGAAGCCAGGAACACGCCGGCGGCCATTTTGAGCGACAAGACGAATTCGCGCACTGGCGACGCTGATAAGCACCATTATGCGCCGGAGGGTGTAACGTATTGACAGCTGCCGGTTCTGTTCATCTCTTGAGCTTTACTGGAAGTAAAAGAGTCTTTTTGTGTGTTGTGTTTTCGTGTTTTGTGTTTTCGTGTTTTCGTGTTTTCGACTTGCAAGGAGTACTCAACTCAAAGACAACAACTCGGAGAGCAAGATATGCAGCTGGGAAGGGACGGGGCGCTATTAGTCTAAATGCCCGATCGGGAGCAGGTAGCATTTGTGTTTACGTCCTCTCGAGTCGTACCACCACAACAACGACTATGGATAAGGCACAGCTCACTGATTATGTGACCCTCCAAGGGTGCATTGCCACCTCCAGGTGTGAGAATGCAACTCCCCTCACTTTGTGACCCCCGGGTGCGTGTTGTCACTTCCAGGTGCGAGAAGGCAACTGACCTCACTTTGTAACCCCCAGGTGCGTATTGTCACCTCCAGGTGTGAGAAGGCAGCTCACCTCACCTCGCTCCGCTGCCAGCTCCTTGCTTCCATCCCTTTGCATGTAAATTAGTCATACTCGGTATCGCGTGTCGCACTGACATGGGCTCGTTCTTGGTAGCTCGACCGGTAACGCTGGGTTTCGTTTGGGAAATCGGATGATAGGGAGCTGACGATAGCCATCCAGCGCGGAACTAGCAACACTGATATGATTCTGATCTACGGCTGGTCAGAGGCTGGTAAATGAATGCTACATTACGCAGCGCAAGCGCACAACATCGTAACATAGAGAAGCATTTACGAAACGATCAAGACCAAAACGCTTCCCCCACTTTTGACAGTAGTATAGCGCCGCTCCTCACGCTCTATGTGGAGCAGGACGTCCACTAACTGCCGGAAATTGGCAGCTTCTAACCTCGGTTCCGCCCCGTGAAGTAACGTCATGCAACTCGACCGCCACGGTCACCCAGCGTACAAAAAGCGAGCCGAGTCCGGTTTGCCAGTGGGCGCCGCTGGGTGCAGTGGCGCCGCCGCCAGAGCAGCTCGCCGACACCGTGACCCCGTTCCCGACGGGGTTCGGGGACGGCAGAATCCTGGTCACGCGTTCCCGAGCGCCGGGGTCAGGGTCAGCTGGCAGCGGTCACCTTTGACCCGTGACCTCGCCCCGGGGCGCGGCCGGCCCCGTCTGGCCCAGTGCCGGCAAGGGTCGTCCGGCGGAGGCGCGCGCAACACATCTGGGCACCCTGACTCGCGGAGCTGGAGCTCATGGGGCGCTGCCGGCCGGCTGAGAGAGGACGCTCTTTCGGCCGAAGACCGCCTGTTCGTGTCCCGCCGTCTTATTCGAACCGGATGCTTCGTTTACACATGATTTACACGATACATGATCTAGCTTCCATCGAAATTTCGTAACTAAAGACGTGCGTTCATTTGATCCATGTAATATGATGGCAACTAATGGCTGTTCATCGACAGACTGACTGTGTTATGTCATGACATCTGATAAGCTCCGAACGCACCTAGTCGACCACGTAAATGTTCGTAACCCTGGGCCGGCTTATGGTGCTTAAAGGCATGAACAGTGAGCAAGATCACCTATCATAACTGTCGTTTTATGGCCTATCATGGCTGTTGTTTTATATCGCGGTGCTTTGGGATTAACTGAGATAAAAAAACGCATGTTTCAGTTACCGGCCGCTACCGCTGTACAATTGAGTTCATTGGCCCCAGCCACGGAGCCGCTATCAGCCAGTCGCTTTCGCTGCGGCCTTCCAAATGTCTCCTTTCGCTGACACACTAGGTGGGCATGTCACGGCACCAGCTGCTGCTCACATAAGTGTCTGCACGTATGATAGCTCGGAACGCCAGTGAAAGGTGCCCAGGCCTTCTCCACATGCTCCGATACTCGGCATCAGTGACAGTATTCCCGATCATGACGATCTTCATGTATCCGTGCATCTACTCTGGACTCTTATTTGATGGCACTCTGGAGCTGGATCCCTTGTCTACTGGCGCTCTGAACCCATCGCCTTGCAGTTCCCTGGACCTCTTGTCTGGTGGTGCTCGAGACCGCCGGTGCCAGCTCCAGGTGTCAGTCTGTGTGACAGAGCAATACCTCTGTCTGTCTGTCAACATGGTACGGCTGTGTGGAGGAGCCGACAGAACTGTGCTGCTGCCTGACTGACGCAGCCAAAAGATCTGTGCGGCCGCCTGCCTGTCGTCAGCCCGACACAGCTGTGTGACGGAGCCGATGGGACTGTGCGGCTGCATGGCTGTCTGTCAACGCGGCACGGCTGTGTGACGGAGCCGACAGAACTGTGCGGCCGTCTGACTGTCTGTCCACACGGCACGGCTGTGTGACGGAGCCGACAGAACTGTGCGGCCGTCTGACTGTCTGTCCACACGACACGGCGGTGTGACGGAGCCGACAGGACTGTGCGGCCGCCTGACTGTCTGTCCACACGGCAACGGCCTGTGTGACGGAGCGGACACGACCTTGGGGCGCCCCCGGATCGGAACGCCAGCGATCGCCAGTGACCGCAAGAAAGCTGGGGGTCTGGCTCGGCCATACCTCGGAGCACCGGTGCACTCTGGGGAGCACCACCCTGGCCGCCAAGCGATGCAAATCGGTCTGAGCGCCGATTCGATTACAAGGAAGGCTCCAAGAAACGCACAGGACGTCGTTTGAAGGCTGAAATTGCGAGCTACAAACAATTTTCACGTGCATGTAGCCTCTTTCATCTACGCATGTAAAGTTGGAAGGAATTCGATGTTCCTTTTCGATGGTAATCGACAGCCCAATCAAATTCGTTGAGACCTGAAAGCAGTTCGGTAATAACCCCCAACCAACCGGATGTAAGCGATTCGTCACGCATTTAAAGGTATGACTCCAAGCGATAACCCAAGGTCAAACTCAAGATATAGGCGCAGCTGTGTTGTCTTACTTGACGTTCAATCGGCCTTTGCACGGTAAGGCCAAAATGCGACTGTTACTGATAGCTGCATGTTATGCATTGGTCAGCGTTTTGTCACGAACTGAACCAAAAACAAGATGGAAGATCTGGCTTACGTGACAGCTGGTCACACAAACGAAGAGCCACGTTTTAGTGCAGTGCGAGTCATGCTGTAACATAGAAAATCCCTAGCTTGGTGCATTCAAGTTACCCGTAGTCGTAATTACGACGATCCGGTTCGCCTACCATTCTTTTTCCGGTGCCATTCAACATTCCCTGAGACCTAGAGCAGGTGTCGACGGATTTGTACCGGATGGTCCAGTTTACATCACAGCTGATCACACTAACAGAATGCTACGCTTTAGTGCCGTGGAAGCCATGCCGTAACATAAACAATCGGTCCGGCGTCATGCCGGCACTGAAATTTGAGGAACTCAGATGCCACGTGACCAAACCAGTTCAGAGATCACTCTGGGTCGGGGTATTCCTATGCGCGGTGAACGCAATCTGTTCATCATTCAAAAGCCACGGCGATCCTAAATTCAACTTTGGTATTTTCAGCGATTTGCGATCTTGCGCTTGCTTGCACCGGGTGGTATGTTCGTAAATATTTTTTTAAACTTAGGCTTCATATATCTTATGTAATTTCCCACAGGATTAACATTTGACTCAACCCAAATAAAGTTCACGATCCTTTTGAGTCGCTGATGTCGTTAATCCAAGCGTTGACAACTATGACCTTCCAGCGATTGCAGTGCCAAAAGGTGATATATATCAGGCTGATATTTGGTATTGGCCGCTACGGCTGATCTAGGAACACCACACCGCCAATCGACACTATGCAACCAAGGTTTTGATGTATATATGACACTGAATATATATGAACCGATCCCACACCATAATTTCCCCGATAGTCCAAGACTCCGGATGTCACGTGATCCAACCAGTCCAGAGGCCATTTCGGTCAAGCCATTTAAAACCAAAGTGAAAAAGATTCTCACGTCAGTGAAAGCAACTGTCATTCACAAATTATCGTCGGTATTTTCAACATAATAGAATCTCATATTAACGTCATGAAATCGGGCATTGCTACAAGGCAAAAAAGTTTTCTTTCTCTTGTGTTCATTTTTTGTAAATGATAATATAGAGCCCTATGGGCTATAAAATCGCATCTCATCTGATTTCCTTTTAATTCGTCACGGATGCTGTCCATGTGACGATTCGTAGACCGTTGAGCTCGTGTATGAAATAAAAGATTTGATTTCCAATGAACACGATACATTAGACGAATAGTCGTCATTGGCCGCTGCGCCCAAAAGACTACAAGTAATTCCATTCTTAACCAAAATGTATTATATGCTTTGCTACAAAATAGCGAAATCATTCCTTGTGACGACTGCACCAATATTTGTGAAATTAACATCTCGCCCTGCCACCCAGGCATGGGCGCCTCGGCGCCATGCGCCGTTTGCGGCGGCACTGTGCGTTCAGTGCTCAGTTTATGATGACAACATCCGCCGCTCCGCCCGGCTGGGACATGGCGTTTTTTTTCTTCTCAGAATGTGTACTGAATGTGACAACATCTCCGGTAACCGGTGAGCACTTGATGCACCGGATGAGGCAGATTCCGAGCAGCTGCACTTACCGGTGTACGAGAAGCATGTTCTACAATTCGCCGTGACTTTCACTGGTTCAATTAGCGCATCAATTAGGGCTGATTTTGTTCGGAGGTCGCTCAATCAGTTCCGGCTCGCCTAACGATCCGCTTGGACCTCACTGTCCTGGATGAGTCAGGGCAACGCTATTTTCCACAGTTCTTTGCCCATGTGGAACATACGCGCCTTCCGGCGCTATGAGAAGTGAAACGATTGCTGTGAAGGTTAGCTCCTTGCTATTTTAGCAAGTCAGCGCTTCTCATTTGGCCATTTGCTAGTTTGCGTCTGGCATAAGCAAAGGGGATTTGTGGTTGCTACAGTTTACCGTTCTGAATAAACACAAACGGCCCATTTGAGCAGCTCATTCAGTCGATTCCATGCATCTCTCGTCCATAAATATTTGTTAAACAGTTCCACATATTTGTCAACATGTCGTGCACAACCCGTGGCGACTCCATGGTTGTGCGGTCCATATACACCTGTATGGTGATGACAGCTGAGTTCAAGTCAGTAGACAGTCGTGGTGATGAGGGTCGTCTGACGGCCATGCACCCATCTGGTCAGAACGGCAGCAGAGGCACTGCAGTAAGACACGGCACTGGCTCGTTCACCACGGAGGCGGCTCCATTTGGCGAGCGCATTAGCTACTGAGGGAAGTTCGAACAGTGAATGTTCACCCCCCCAAAAAGGGGGGCGAAGCTGCTATTGGTAACACAGTCTTTCCACGCATTAACATGCATTGATGATTGTTGGAGGAGTCAAGAAAGCCGTTACATTAATAAAGCGAGTAACAGCCCATCTGACCATCTCCCTTTCCTTGAGAAGTGTTCGGTTTGTTCGTCAATCGTCTTTTATGGACCAATTTCACCAGCAACGTCACGTCTGCAACACCATCAACCATCTGGTAGGTTGGTCGATGGAATTGTAAGGAATGATGAATAGTTGACGAAACACTCCCTTCGGTTTTCTATGGAACTTCCGCAGTGAATGGCTGTATCTGCGCGATTTTTTATGAACCTGCAAATGAAACCCTGGCTTGGTAACAAGCCGCATTCCAGTTACCCGTAGTCTTAATCACGACGATCCAGTTCTTCTACCATTCTTTGCCAGTGGCCATTCAACATTCCCTGAGATCTAGAGCAGACGTCAACGGACTTGTACCGGTCAGGTGCCATGACAACCACGCACTCTGGAAAGGGGGATGCCCCTCCAGCATTTTTATCGTGAAATCTGCGCACTGAGGAGCAGCGCGTCCGTGATCTGTTGCCTGTTTGCAAATAAGTCCGCTACCCGTCGCTTGAAGCAGAACAGAAGTGGCCGGAAATTGTTTCGAATATGGGCCAACGCAGCAGAAATTACACGCGGCGCCAGACCGCCCTCTTACTGGATCGGCCAGCTGGGGGCTCATCTGGAGCCTGATTTGACCTTAAGGATGTTAGCCCAAGGTCACGCATTTAGTCCATAGCAAACTGCCTTACAATACCTGGCTGCCCTATCAGTTCCGTGGATCTACCTCTTATGCCTTTCAAGAGAAACGGAGTGTGATGTGTGAGCATGCTGTTTCCGTTCGTGGCGGGCGAGTCATTTTCCGAGACCTTCTAATGCGCGTGCTCGAGGCCACTGAAGCATCAGGACCTGCCAGGCGGCGCCGGTGCCTCCCCCGCCGCATCCACTCACCAATCTTGGCGAGGCTGGCCGCCAGGATCCAGGAGCCGATGACGAACGGCGTGCGCACCCGCTCGAAGTCCACCACGCCCACCTGGAAGTACTGCTTCTCCTTGCCGTGGTGGTAGTGGCGGTTGGGGTCGTGCGGACCGAACAGCGGGTCTCGGTAGCCGGTGTCGCTCTCGTTCACCGGGTCTATGTGGGCCGACGGCGTCGGCGTGGCGTGATGTTCGAGTGGCACAACGTGAGGCGCCGGCCGGGCAGAGCTCACCTCGTACGACACGGTGACCGCCGGCTTGTTCATGTCAGCCAGCGCCGACCGCGCCACCACGTACGCGATGACCAGAGGCACCACATAGTGCAGACGCACTGGGGGCGGCATGGCGGCGTCACCAACCGATTCCTGCCAACACTAAAACCACCTAAAACGCGCTAAAACCGATTGAAATCACGCACAAGCCGAGGGTACAATGCCACGTTCTCCGCGTGCGCGCTACAGCGTCGCCTAGCAGGCGCGGTCGTCACCGAGCCATGTCCCGCGCGGCGTTGGGTGTCGGCGTGCGACCCAGCGGCTCCCACCCCGTCACCTGAGAGCGACGGCGCGGCACTGGCCGGCCCGCCGACCCAGCCCACCGCCGCCGGCCGCCGACCGCCGCTCTGACGTCACCGGTCAGCGTGACGTCACGGGCTGCCCGCGGTCGGCGGTGACACAGGTCACGGACCGGGGATTTCTGGGGGTCGGCTGCGGGTCAGTAAAGCTGAGTCGCTGGCGGAAGGCTGGTGGTGCATAACTGACAAATGCAATGGGTGGCCTGGCTGATGTGATTGTTTGAAGTGAGCCTAGGCTTGAATGCCCCCAGATATTGTAACACCCCAGCTTTCGTCGAAATGCTTCTTGTTGCAGGCGTAGGAATATCTATACGGAGTAAAGCATATATATAAATAAATGAATAAAAAATAAAAAATAAATTTTATATATATATATATATATATATATATATATATATATATATATATATGTGTGTGTGTGTGTGTGTGTGTGTGTGTGTGTGTGTGTGTGTGTGCATATTTATATAATACGAACAGAAGGTTTTCGATGCCTCACAACAGTGGAAGCATGCTACTTAGTATGACAGTTCAGAACTTACAGGCGTCCTCCAGTCGTTGCATTCAGAGCTGGCCACAGAGCTACAGTCTTCCGTAATCGTTCTGCTCCTTTTGTAACCCCTCCCCTTGACTTACGTAGCATTTAGTTCAGGACAGGGCCATATCCTACCAAAGGTTCCTTATTTGTGGATCAGGAAGGCTATAGCTTAAGTCGGACGAACCGGACGTTTCAAAGACCGGGGTCGAGTTAACGCAGACCCAGCGGGATCAATATATATTTTGACCGGTAATCCACCTTGCACAACGTGGAACTAGCATACCGATGTGAAGACCGGTGCTATCGATTGTCATTTTGTGGATGATGCAAAAGCATCAACTAACGCAGCCAAACACATTCAGAAACTACACGGATGTGTCTGGTCAGTCCGTTGGAAGGTCCATCTTTTGTGAAATCTTGCGGGCAGAATTTCATTTCCCCTTTAGTCACATTTGCTACGAGTCCATATGGCCTGGAAATTGTCTGGCTATGGGTTTTCACATGCGTGGTACAGTCAGCCGATGTCATCGATCTATAAGCGACGATTTACTGCTGTTGGTGGGTGCATCTGAAGCATTGCAAACTTTGGTTAGATGATGGTCACAATGGCCACCACCACGGCATACACGCGCTTGCAGCTTTATGTTTCAGGCCACAGAGCGTGGCGTTGGAGACCGCCTCCAGGAGTAACATTGGCTGCCCGCTGGTCATTAATGGGTGCAGGTGTGGGTCAGGCAGCGTTGTTATCACTCTGCTTTCTCCTCTGGTGCCCGTGTCTGTATCAGCCCCTGCACGGGTCTGTTTGCGGCCGAGAGCGCGCGCCGGCAGCGCACATCAGCCCAAACTTTCACCGTCGCGGTTGCCCGCTCTCTCCTAACAAACGGGATGGTTCGTTCTTTCCAAGCAAACGGTTATGTCAATATGTGTTGGACTTTTGCCTCTGAATCCGGTTTCCCACGGCAGCATGCAGATTTTCCCAAGTACGGAATGGTACATGAACCATATGAATGGTATGGGGAAAGCGATGATCATAATTTGCTCCGATCGCAATTATGCAGAAGATTAATGCCGATTAAACAAATTTTCTTCAGGTGTCTGGAGAAGTATATTTAGGTTTACCAACCAAATGTACCGAATTAGGTTTCTCGCTACTGAAAGCTCCAAGTACATGCCATTAATGGTGGTAGAGACATAACACTTACATAACTGAAGGGGGAAATCCGCGCCGGTAACAATTCGATTAAAAAGGCTGGTATAGCAGGCAGACCAGCTGGCTCGAAACGTTTCACAGACTGCTGATATCTCTTCGGCTTGGATTCATTCAGCTCCACAAAGAGCCAAAAAAACAAACATTTTGAGCTTCATTTCGAACCGCTACATTTTCACACATACCTTGCAATAAGAAATGAAGACAATTTATGTGGAAACGATGAAATCGTGAGAAGAAGCTTATTCGATAACATCGCCTAGTGTTGAAAGGTGTTGGTTACAAAATAGTTGTTAATTGTGATAACTAAAAACAAATGTCGACCAAAGCCCATCTACACTTTTGGTGATGGACTCGAGCTTGATCTTGCCAATATTTTTTTCTGTTTTGCAATGTCGTTACATTGCAGAGACACCAAAAAAAAAACTCCGTTGATAATCATCATTTTGATATTCGCCAGGAAGATTAGCGAAATCATCTGCATGCACCAGATTGTTGCTCTGGTTTGCACCGCCAACGGCAGACGAGAGGCCATTGCTTCGCCCACTGCCACGCAGCATGGCCTCGTGTCGCCCGCGGCCGGACAGCCGTCGCGAACATCGCGCCTCGGCCACTGCCGCTGCTGCTCCGAGCGCGGCTCGGTGTAGACGAGGAGTACCTACGCTTCAGGAACCCTTCTTCGGCCCTGAGACGTCGCTGCGCTGGGCAGAACCTCCGCGGCGGGCTCGTTCGCAGCGCAGCGACCGCTGCTATCGGCAGTTTACTGGCTCTGTCCTCATGCAAGCCCGTGAGCAAAACCTGCGCAAACTGTAAAGGCGGCGCTCTAACAGCTGGCGTTAGCTATGGTAGTTGTTCTGGAGAGGAAAGTTGAATTGAAGTCCAGTTGCGGGATCTATATTCGCTCTTTATTTTTTAAAGGAAACGGAAAGCGCGTCGTCACGCCCCTTCGATCGACCGGCAGCAACGGCGTCGGCTACGTTAAAGATGAGGGGCCATGGTACAACCGGGATTTGAGCCCGGGCCTTCCACGTGCAGGTCCAATGCGCTGGCAGCTCGGCCATGGCATACCCATCTATTCTAGCTTAATTGCTTCTAGTGCCATCTGGTGATCGTAGCACAACTGATCCTTGCAGCTTTCACCGCGTGGGTATTCTGACCGCTCGCTCCGCTACTATTTGGTGACCGCTCTTATCGCTAATCGTGGGCGTCGACACACCGCAAGTCGTGCGGTATGGTCACAAATACCACAAGCGTAACAGACACTCCACAGATGCCACAGACAACTGTGGAGATCTCGAGGTAGTTCTCGTCGCATGACTTCAAGGTGGGCACACGAAGCACCCATGCTTCACGTGTCTGTGGAACAGCCGGGCAAGCGACCAGCATTGATGCCAAAAGAATGGCCGTCAAGGCCACGACTACAGCTCGGTTCACACAATGCTCTGTTGCAGCCTATTGTAGAACCGCGCAAGAATTTTCTTCCACCAGTGCGCATCAAACTCGGTAGAGAAAAAGGGTGGTAAAGGTGGTTGACAAAGAAGGCGAAGGATTCACTTTTCTGCGACAGGGGTTCCCGATAAACGGGGAGAAACTGAAGCTGGTGACATGAAATGGGCCTGAGATAAGTCAGCTCATCAAGGATTCCTCCTTCGGTGTAACATTCAATCTCCCCGAACTCTATGCTTGGCTGACTCTAGTCGAGCATCGCAAACTTTCTGGGCAACCACCGGAGTCTAGAGTACGAGGAAGCTGATGATGAGCTATTGTTGTTGTCATTGAGACGCTATGGCGCTCTCACTGCTGAGACCACATGGCGCCACCTGCCTGTCACCCTGGCAGGAAGACAGGCACAACGGGAAAACGAGCACCGTACCTCTGGCTCCTCAGGCCGCGTAACCACCACACTACCCATACACGTAATGAGCTTTTGAAGAGTTTTCGTCGATATGGTGCTAACATATCGATGAAAATGCAGTTCCTCAATTTCATCTCGGCTGTTTTCCGAAACTATGGGGACCCTCGGTAACGCAGGACTACACTTTCACCAGGGCATTCCGGTGATAAAGGAAACGCCAGCAAGGTTGGCGAAGCGGTCCAACATTTTGACCCCCGATTACTGCTGGTTGCTTCAAAGGGTGTGATGAGTGGTCGCAAGCGCAACAAAAAGCTAAGCACTACCGGAGGCCATTTACATCCACGTCGGCCAGGGAATTCCCACGTTGGGCCTGGTACATGGTACATCCCACGTCGGCCTGGGGGTACATACCCACGTCAGGCCTGGGTACATCCCACGTCGGCCCGGGTACATCCCACGTCGGCCGGGTACATCCCACGTCGGCCTGGGTACATCCCACGTCGGCCTGGGTACATCCCACGTCGGCCTGGGTACATCCCACGTCGGCCTGGGTACATCCCACGTCGGCCTGGGTACATCCCACGTCGGCCTGGGTACATCCCACGTCGGCCTGGGTACATCCCACGTCGGCCTGGGTACATCCCACGTCGGCTTGGGTACATCCACATCGGTCTGGACCTGGTACAGGGTACATCCCACGTCGGCCTGGGCACATCCCACGTCTGGGCCTGGTACAAAGTACATCCCACGTCGGCCTGGGTACATCCCGCGTCGGCTTGAGTACATCCCACGTCGGCCTGTGTACATCCCACGTCGGCCTGGGTACATCCCACGTCGGCCTGGGTACATCCCACGTCTGGGCCTGGTACACCCCACGTCGGCCTGGTACATGGTACATCCCACGTCGGCCTGGTACAGGGTACATCCCACGTCAGCCTGGTACAGGGTACATCCCACGTCGGCCTGGTACAGGGTACATCCCACGTCGGCCTGGTACAGGGTACATCCCACGTCGGCCTGGTACAGGGTACATCCCACGTCGGCCTGGTACAGGGTACATCCCACGTCGGCCTGGTACAGGGTACATCCCACGTCGGCCTGGTACAGGGTACATCCCACGTCGGCCTGGTACATGGTGTTGTGCGCTGCTTGTGATCTGTTAACCGGCTGTAAAGAACCGTCCGGTTAGCCTGTTAAGTTACGATACCGGACGAATCTTTCGCATACCAACATAAGTGACAAACACTTTAAGACAACGTTACAAGTACAGTTTTCTGAGCCTGCGCAACAAACTGACCCCAGACAGAAAAGCATATGCTTGACCTTTAAAGTCACGCACGCAAGCGTCATGAGTCAGCCAGCCTGCAGCGGATTTACATGCACATGGCTGGCTTCACTTCCGAATCCTGAACACGAAGCGACCGGCCCATATAAATGCGCCCGGCGTGCCAAGATGGCGGCCCTGTACGAACGGCTTCAGCATGACAAAGGGATCACCGAACACATTGCTGCCGTATATTTGACGATAAGGCAATACACATGACTGTATTAACAAGCAACACCGGCCGGCAGAGGTGCAGCAACCACCGAAGCCGCGCCATCGATCCATCCACACAACGATCGAAGCATGCCGCACGAATGCCGCAGCGAGAATATTGACGTCTGTCGACAAACCCACGCAGGGCTCCTGCCTTGCACAGATACCACTAACGTAACATCTAATATCTAGCCTCACTAGCATGAGCCCGCGATGAGCTCCCACCCCAACAGCCCGGGCATCACCGCTTGGGCGTGCGGCCCTCTGCGGCTCCTGCTCAGACTGACGCCCACATCAGCCGCCCGGTTTGCCGGCGGGTGCGGCGTCGGGAGGCGCGTAGCCCCGGAGCCGGACCGGCCGGCGCCCGGCGCCTCCGCTGCGCCCTGGGCGCTGGTGACTCCTCAGCCTCGTCCTCGTCCAACGTCACCCAGATGAGGTCGGAATCCGTCGGCCGCCACCGGCTCGTGGTCGCCCGGCTCTTCGGCCTTGGTCGCCGGCCCGCACTGTCGTCCCCCCGCCCACGTCATGCTGTCCATCCAGCTTCAGGGACCTGTTCCTCCTCCTCCCTCCTATCCTCCTCGCTGTCCTCTTTCCTTGACCGGTCGCCGACTACAGCCGCGCAGGTCGCCGTCGTCCTCCTCGCTCGGGGCACGCTGCGTCTCTGAGTGCGCGCGCCGCGGGCGCCGGTCGGACAGACACACCCGTCGCTTCCAGCCCGCGCAACGCCTCCTCTCAGCGTCTCGGCCTCCACGTCGCCGGCGTCCGAGTCGGCGGCGCCCCGACTCTCGCCCGCCGGCGGCGTCCACGACGCGTCCCCCTCCACCTCCAGCACGCCGTCGATGATGTTGTCGAGCAGCGCGAGGCCACGGGGGTCGGCGCCCGTCGGCCCGCGCTCCGCGCTCGCCTTGCGCCGACGGCCGCGCGGTCGGGCCGGCCGCGCCGGCTTATCGTGCTGGCGCATGTGCCGCTTGAGGTGGTCTGAACGTTTGAAGAAGCGCCGGCAGATGGCGCACTCGTGCGTGCCGCCGCTGTGCACCAGCATGTGCCGGCGCAGGTCCTTGATGGCCTTGAAGCGCTTGTCGCACTCCCTGCAGGTGAGTTCCTGCGGGTCGATCGGCTCGCCGTGCTGCCGACGCACGCGGTAGACGGTGCCGCTCTCGTGCAGCCGACGGTGCGCCGTCAGCTGGCCCGACTGGCGGAAGGCGCGGCCGCACACGTCACACCTGTACGGCCGCTCGCCCGTGTGCGTGCGCAGGTGGGCCTTCAGGTGGCCTTGCTGCACGAACGCGCGGCCGCACTGCTCGCACGAGAACGGCCGCTCGCCGGTGTGCGTGCGCCGATGGTTGATGAGGTGGCTCGGCTGCACGAAGGTGGCCGGGCACATGTCGCAGGAGTAGGGCTTGTGGCCCAGATGCGAGCGCATGTGCACCTCCAGCTGGACCTTCATCTGGAACGCCTTGTCGCAGAGTTCGCACGGGAAGCGCTCTTTGAGCGGGTGCTGCTCGCGGTGCTTCAGCATCTCCTGGCGCGTGCCGAAGGTGAGCTTGCACGCGTGGCACACCCACGTCCGGGCGTTGGCCGCCTGGCGGAGGCTCTGCAGGCCGCACGAGCAGAAACGACACCGCGTGTCGGCCGGCGAGCGGTGCGAGTCCATGTGACAGGCCATGTCGTCCACGTCGCGGAACACGCTCTGGCACATGCGGCAGCGGTAGCCGTACTCGGAGCCGTCCTCGCGCGCCAGCAGGCCCACCATGTAGTGGCTGATGGCACAGCCGCACGTCTCACAGACGGCGCGGATGTCGACCAGGTCCACCTCGCGCACCGTCTCCAGCGGCCGCTGCTCGCCGCCGTCGGTGCCGCACGCCCACAGCTCGAGCAGCTCGCAGTCGGACGCCGCCGGCCCCGCCAGCTCGTACACGCCGTCCTCCTCCAGGCGGTCCACCAGCAGCGTCACCGCGTCCGACCCGTCGTCCACGCTCACGATCAGGTGGTGCTCGCCGGCCGCGGTCGGCGTCGGCTCCGACGCGTTGCGCTCCACCTGCAGGACGATGTGCGAGGCCGGCCGTTGCTCCGTCACCGGCCCGACCTTCTCCAGCTCCAGTCGGCTCTCCTGCACCGCCGGTTCGACTTCCTCCAGTCCCGTCCCAAGCCGCTCCTCGTCTGTTCGACCTCGTCCGCCGCCGCCGCTCCCCCACCACTCCGCCGCCGTTCCTCTCCTCCTCGCCCCTCCGCCACCGCCCCCCTCCTCCGCCTCCTTCCCCTCCTCCACCTCTCCCTCCTCCTCCGCAGCGTCACCGTCTGCGGAGGTCGCCAGCCTCCTCGCCCTCGGAGTCGGCCGGTTCGGCGGCCAGCTTGGGATCGGTCTCGAGCCTGGCGTCGGCGACGCGGTCAGCCTTGCCGGGGCTGTCCTTCTCCAGCCAGCATGGCTCGGTCTGCTGGAGGTGCGCGGCGGCGTCTGCGGGGGGCTCTCAGCGCCGGCCGTCCGACCGACCACCACGGCAGCGCCAGGACGCGGCCTCGAGCCAACGGCCGTCACCTGCAGCTGGACTTGCCGGCGCGGCCCCGGGCGGCGCTCTCCCCCCGCCCAGCGTCTTCGGGGCGACGAGGCCCGCATCACCAGGCAGCCGCCGTTGGAGCGAGGCGCGGTGGCCGGCTCGGACACCGCGCCCGGCTGGCTCCGTGTCTTTCGGCGGCGCCGTCACGTCGCCGACATCAGCATGGATGTTTTTGGCGCTTACTGAGGGCCGCTTCTGCAGACTCCTGGTCAGCTAGTGGCAATGTTTCTCTTCTGATTCACTGTCATGACTTCCAGTTTCACTGATGCCATGACTGAGGCGTGCATCATCTGATGGCCATTCATCAGTTTGCTGCCACCTGAAATAAAAATATAAATTTTTGTTTGATGAATGGCAAGAGCCTAACTGTTGCATAACACCACTCAATACCAAACCTGCCTAAATGCTACAGAGCCATGTGAGAGCTGTGTAAGACATAAGGGGAGGGTTGTCACAAAACACCAAGACCCATGTGATTGTTAAGTGAAGTCACATCTAGCTAACATAGCTCATCAACTTCCGGGTTTCTGTATGATGTCATCATGACATCACATATCACATACCACATATATGTGCATGAATTTCATTTATAATATTGGTGACTGTGGTGCTTCAGCATTTATGTTTAAAACTGATGTTTTCTTTCATTTGAAGTACTTTACATGATTGCTGTGATGAAAAGTGGT
>NW_023596818.1:28214223-28366795 GCF_011947565.3 Pollicipes pollicipes | reverse complement strand
GTCTCTGCGGGGGCGCCCCGGCCGGCTGTCGGTCGCAGCGTCCCGGCGCTGCCCGGACAAATTAGCGGCGCTGACAGCGGCAATAGCGGGAGCCGCGGCGCCGCAGCCCGGCAGCGGCAGCGGCGCCAGAAACTACAGCAGGAGCCGCGGTAACCGGGCTCGGTGCAGTGCCGCGGTAACCGGCAGCGGTGTCAGAAACTGCAGCAGAGCCGCGGCAGCCTGGCGGCGGCAGTGGCACCAAAAACTGCAGCAGGAGCCGCGGCAGCTTGGTGGCGGCAGCGGTATTAGAACTGTAGCAGGAGCGACAGGCAGCTGGGCGGGGGCAGCGGCACCAGAAATTGTAACGGCAGCCAGCACCAGAACGTACCAGTGTGACTGCGGTACCAGTGCGCTGAAAATGTAGGTTAATTGCTTCAAAGGATGCGGTGCTTGAAGGCTGGTGTGTGCTAAAGTGTTAGACGTAAATACACAAGTACTGATGCAAATTTGTCCCGACTGAAAATACAAACAATATTGGTAAGCCTTACGCTATATTTGCAATGCTTTGTCACAAAGTCCAATACCATAAATGAACAAATCCCAAAGTGTTCGGGCGCTACAGTCCGCGAGGCTTGGCTTGTGTGGCGTGCCCGGCGGGCCAGCCCTAGCACCCGCGGCACTGCACGGTGTGCGACCGCTGCTCCCTTAGCTGAACACGGGCCTGCAGGCGACCAAAACACATCCATCGCGCGGCCGACATTCCATGATGATGCATTCCAGCCGGTCCTGAGGCCTCCCGCCCGCCTGTTCCTTTGTATTAGCTCCATTATTCTGCGTCACGGGCCGGGGGCTGCCTTTTGTGCCCCGGGCGACACGGGGCGCCTCTGCGCAAATGTTCGGCTTCATCATGGTCATGGTTTTGTATCGTGATTTTGTTCTCAGCTGATATGTCCGCGTCGATACACGACTTGCATTCGGCGGAGTCCCAAGCATGACTGACCGGCTGGCCCGAGCGAGACCTGGCACGACCCCCCCCCCCCCCCCCAACCAAGTGACCGGGGTCTTTGACGTCACCCAACTTGACAGGACACCTCACCACCCCGACACCGAAAAACAGACCATGCCAGGAGAGTCGCAACACTGCGCAAGAAATAAATCCGATGCCCAAAAATGCACCAAACAATGCCAAAAGAACCAATTTAAGAATGTGCACGCACATGACGGAGCGCGAGAGTCTTGAGAGAACGCACCTAACAATACCGAGCGCTTAACACGCACCCGGGTGGCCAGCTAGTTACCCTTCGCTCGGGGGTCAATTTGACCCCCCCCTCCCTGAGATCTCAGGAACTAAGAAAGCTAGAGACACTTAATTTGCAGGGTGTCTTGACCTATACGTGAACCCACTTGATCAAAGTTTGAGCTTCCTAGGTCATGAGCTTCAGGTCAAATAAGGCCAAACAAGGTCACATTCTAGGTTGGTCACGAAAGTGCTCCCAGAATCTAAGAAACTGTTTCTAAGCAAAAGGTCAAAAGCCCATTTGAGGTCAGTGACCTTGTTTGATTTTTTGAATGTCATGGTGACCAAAATCACACAAGATTGCTCTGAGTTCTGCATTTGAGTAAGCGACAAAGATTACGCTAGGCAGTATGTTCATAAAACAAAATGTCGACCCGGGTCATCTTAGGTCAATAACCTTTTCTGACCCCTAAGAAGTCAATGAAAGATGTATAATGCGGTTCCTGCTGCCAATAAATTGGGAATAAGCGCCACAAACTATCCCATACAGCAAGCCCTAGAGTAATAAATCAGGTTGGTTGTGACCTTGGTCTGACCTTCATACCTGACCTGACCTGACCTGTCTGACCTGAGGCCGTCTCTGTCCGAGAGAAGACCGTCTCCCAGATCACGGCTGGTCAGCGTCGACAGACGGCGCCGACGGATTCGCCTCTGCGTCTGGTGGGACCGCGGGCGCCCAGCGAACCCACGGTCCCACCAGCGTCGAGTTGTACGGTCCAGCAATGATCCCACAGTTGGCCAGCTCTGAGCTCTACCCCGCCAGGCCCGGCTGTGT
Source organism: Pollicipes pollicipes (assembly GCF_011947565.3). Taxonomy (NCBI): domain Eukaryota; kingdom Metazoa; phylum Arthropoda; class Thecostraca; order Pollicipedomorpha; family Pollicipedidae; genus Pollicipes; species Pollicipes pollicipes. The sequence continues at coordinate 28,364,744 of NW_023596818.1, read as the reverse complement.
TCGCCAGTTCTGAGCGCTGTTCCGCCACCTATGAGTGCGGTTCCGTCACCATTAAGCGCTGTCCTGACACCTCTGAACTCCGCCCTGCCACCGCTGATCTCTGCCTCTCCAGCTCTGGCTACGTCCCGCCACCTCTGATCTCTGCCCCGCCAGCTCCGGCTACGTCCCGCCACCTCTGATCTCTGCCCCGCCAGCTCCGGCTACGTCCCACCACCTCTGACTTCTGTCCCGCCAGCTCCGGCTACGTCCCGCCACCTCTGATCTCTGCCTCGCCAGCTCCGGCTACGTCTTGCCACCTCTGATCTCTGCCCCGCCAGCTCCGGTTACGTCCCACCACCTCTGACCTCTGTCCCGCCAGCTCCGGCTATATCCCACCACCTATGAGCGCTGCCCTGCCACCTTTGATCGTTGTCCCGTCACCCCTGATCTCTGCCTCGCCAGCTCTGGCTACGTCCCGCCACCTCTGATCTCTGCCCCGCCAGCTCCGGCTATATCCCAGCCACCTATGAGCGCTGCCCCGCCATCTCCGAACGCTGTACTGCTACCTCTGAGCGCTACCCCGCCGCCTTTGAGCGTTCTCCTGCCACCTCTGAGCGCTGTCTCACCACCTCCGAGCTCTGCCCCGCCAGCCCCCGCTATATCCAGCCGCCTCTGAGCGCCGTCTCGTCACCTACCGGCGCCGTCTCGCCAGCTCCAGCTCTATTCCGCTAGCTAGCTCTGAAGGCCGTCCAGAACGCAACGTCCCTGCAGGGACGCAGCCGGCATCAGTGATGCAAATCGTTCCCATTTCGCCGGCGATCAGTAGTCGGCCGGAGCGCGCTCGGGCAGCCGGGTAGGCGTACCGAGCAGGCGCATGGCACGCCAGCCTGTGGCACGCTCCGGCAGTCAGGCAAAGCAGGTATCGAGCAGGCGTCTGGCGCGCCCGCCGTGCGCCAGGCGCATCAGCCTGTGGCACGCTCCGACAGCCGGGCAAACGTACCGAGCAGGCGTCAGGCGCGCCTGCCGTGCGCCAGGCGCACCAGCCTGTGGCACGCTCGGGCAGCCGGGCAGATGTGTCGGGCAGGCGTCTGGCGCGCCTGCCGTGCGCCAGGCGCACCAGCTTGTGGCACGGCTCGGTAAAGTTCCGCTAGCTGGTGAGGAGAGTCCTCCTCTTGAAGACGATGCATATGCATGGCTGATGCTGCTGCTGCGGGTGCGGTCTGCGGTGTGAGCCCGAGTTTGGGGACAGCCGGAGAGCGAGTCATCCGCGACACTACCTGGTGAGTGTCTTCGCCAGAATAATAATAATGCTGCTCAAACTTGTTGGGGGCACGATGGATGGTATAACTGCCTACTGTTGGACATGTTTAGGGAGTATTTTGGGATTGTCCCAGATATTCTAAATGAATTTGAAGGCTTCCTTTTACAATTGTTACAAGCCGTCACTAACATCTGGAACATCCTGGATGTTCCTACGCCGCAGAAACCAGTTTTTCAAACAGTTTTTCTTTTTTTCAAACAAACCTTCATCAATGCGCATTGGTGAAGGACAGAAAGTCTACGCCATTGTTAGCAGCGAAAACCAGCCCCAGGAGTGTTAGTTATGATAGGACCACTGAAGAGCGCGTCAGCTACTGGCGCATTTCGCGCTATCGGAGAGTGGTCATTGCTTAGTCACGTGTTTTATTAGTTGTTGAAATTGCTCTTAAATACGAGCTGATTCCTATTGATTAAGCAACGCACGGCAGCAAAGTAGTAAAAATTACATCTTGGCACATCTAGTATATGCTTGTTCCTTGAGTATTGTGATGTGACATAGACTTCGATATAGTTCTAGTCCATATTTTATGAGCAGCGATCCGGAGTCAACGCAACAAAATGGTTGATGCCACTAAGCGCCCGTTGCAAATACCACAGAAATACATTGATTACCTTGATAGGCACGAAGTGCATCGCATGGTAGAGCGAATGTACGAAGAATTGCTGACCAACACGCCGTCAGACCCCCTTGCATTCCTCGTGAACTATTTCAACCAGGAAGGCGCAAAATCCGGAGGTGCCCAAAATTTTCATCCGCAGCTGTGACCAGGGCGAGGAGATGGACTTGGCCATGGCAGTCGCGGCGAAGACTGGGGCCATGGTGCTCTCTCGTCACGAGACAATCTATGACGTCACCGAGAGCAATCCCGACCTCAAGCAGCAGCTGCAGGACAACGGAGGGGCCGTCAGCCCCGACCTCCTCGCTCAGATCATCCTGGCCAAGACGCGGGAGGACGAGTGCGTGCGGTGCGGCTGGGTGCTGACGGGTGCCCCCGACAGTCGCGACGAGGCGGCCCGGCTGCAGGCAGTCGGCGTGCTCGCTGACCACGCCTTGTTCGTGTGCGCCGAGCCCGTGACTCGGCCGCCGCCGGCGCTGTACAGACCACCGCAGGGGCCCGGCGCCGAGCGCCAGCTGTTCGCGCGCCGCGTCCGCCTCATGCTGCCCGACTGCGGACCCGGCGCGCGCGTGTTCGTGACGCGCAACGGCGAGTACGACGTGCGCGAAGACGTGCTGCAGTTTGTCGGCAGCCGCGGCCGCGAGCGGGCGTCGCTCATCCTGCGCGTGCTGCTGCTGGGCCTGCCGGGGTCGGGCCGGCGTACCCAGGCGGCGCGTCTCGTCGCCCGACACGGCCTGGTGCTGGTTCACTGCGGCACGCTGGTTCGCGCCGCGTTTAAGACCCGCTCACCCGAGGGCCAAGCCATTGAGGACGCCATGCAGAGCGGTATGCCCCCACCCGAGGAGCTGGTGCTGTCGCTGGTGCGGAAGCGGCTGCTGGCCGACGACTGCCGGCGGCGCGGCTGGGTGCTGGTCGGCTACCCGCGCACCAGCTTCCAGGCGGAGCTGCTCGCCGACTCGGACACCTTTCCCAACCGCACTGTGCTGCTGGACGTGCCGAAGGACGAGTGCGTGTCGCGGCTGTCGTCGCGCCGCTTCGAGCCCGCCTCCGGCCAGGTGGTGACCCTGACGGACGGGCTGTGCCTGCCGCAGGAGGTGGCTGCTCGCCTGCGGCGGCACCCGCGCGACGAGCCGCGTCGCCTGGCCGTCGACGCCGACGCGCGGGTGGCTGAGCTGCGCGCCGTCGTCGCCCTGCTCGAGCAGCACGTACAGACCGTGGACGGCACGCGCGGCGAGGCCGAAGTGGCTGAGGCCATTGAGAAGATCACCGTGTTCCAAACGCCTAAGTTCCTCCAGTGATGGGGTTAGTCCCCTCTTAAAAACATCAAAAGCACCGGCGCTTGACGTTTGTGATCTCTCCTGTGTCCTCGCATGAAGCGATCACATTTGTGAAATGGCCGGCGTCTGTCTCGCGGGGTCTGTGCTTGGTCTGGCGCCCGTAATGCCAGCAAAAGACCATCGGGAGCGTCCTCCAGGATAAAAGCTGGCAAATCTGTCTGTAATTGGAAAGCCGGTTGGTGTATTAGTTATTCTAAAAACAAAAAAACGAACGCAAGTGACGGAGCGTCCCTGGAATCAGCGTGTGTGCATGTGAATCCATGGATGGCCTAGTTTTCTCATTTTGCTACCACTTCTCGCAAGGTACCGGCGCACTCAATCGCCATTTTCGCGAACCTGTAGTGGTCCTAAGCGACGGGCGCCTCGTCCTAGTTTGTAAGCGTTTGCTGCATGGAGGTAAATATCGGAATGTATTCCTCCCCAGAATGCAGTTGGCTACCTTCCAAAATTAAGTCGAGAAAAATCATTACAACATTGACCTGGCCCGTGTTCCTTTTGGTTCCTTTTCTGCCCTAAAGAACTCTACCTTCTTGCATAAATCATGATTACAGTCAGCGATTTCCTCTGTAACTAGGTACTGGAGATGCACTAAACGTTCGTTAATGGTAGTCCTCAAACGTGACCAAGAGAGCCTTAACCTCCCCGACGAAAATGCATGCGCTAGGTGTTTCGCGTCTCGAGTCTTGGAAGTATGGCTAGTCATGGGCCATTGGTGCGGCTGATCAAGCCGATATGGTGGACCGATCACCGTGTGATGTTCAAATCAATTCGTGCTCACCGCTGACCGTCACCAGTCCTGTCCTGGTTTCGGGCCAAGTCCGTTTATCACAGCGGTGAGACGATGTGTTTGAATGTCGTTTTGCTTAAGTTCTCAAAATGTGCACGCATACAGGTTGGCCAGAGCTTTCCGCAGTAGTTTCCTGTCGAATGAAGCCTGCTTTCTGTCCCTCTCCTTTGGAGTGAATTCATCCCTAAGCATGTGATTGTAAGAGCAGTTGTGGCTTTTCTGACATCCACCATCATCGGCAAAATGTGCCAAGAAGTCAGTTTTTCCATGTCACTTGATTTGCTTTGGCAGTTATGCGACGCATTAAATGGGATGTTTTTTGACGTCAGAGACGTTATCGACAACTCATCTCTTCATGCGTTATGTTCAGCTGTGGCTAGAGCTTCTCCAATCGGTTTTCTAAATGTAAAAACTGGATGAGAGTACTGGCGATGCACTGTAGGGCATTGGAGCTCCGAAGTCGACGAAAGACATCTGCACCGCAACACTGTCGGAATGAGAAAAAAGACAAGGCAAGGGATGGTAGAAAGGGAGAGGCGGTTAGCTTGCCAGAGATAGCCAGAGAGGATGAATAAGATGGGGCAGAACAGATATAATTGTACGAAACGCATACGGGACAAGAGAAGAAGGACAGGACAGAGCTTTTTGGGGAAAACTGAAGGAAAACTGTTGTGCTGTTGCCATGGACATCGGTGACGATCCTCCAGCTAAAATGTAAATAGCAGCGTTTACCGACAATAAATGAAGCACTGGCCTCCATCATTCACGTCCAAGTTCCCTTCCAATTGGCGCGGATATAATTCGGAATAAAATCGCCGGTGCAAAGCGCACGTATTCGCAAGAAAAAACTAGAGGACCGTGAATATTTTTTTTATAAAAACCACTGTTGAAACAAAAATGGTTTCCCTGAAACTGTTATCAACGGCTTCAGAGCGTCATCAGCAGACAGGATTTCATTCAGAAGGCCAAGGTGGGTCGCATAGATGTAATCTCAAAACAATGTTTACTATTGAGCAGTATTATTTTGCCTTTTCAGTCAAGCAGTCTTTCGGCTTTTTTGTTTCTATACGTGCTTGTTTTGTTTTAATTCGGAAAACCGTTTTAGGCTCGGAATCCTAGTTTGAAGCCTCGGGGCCCTTTCTATCGTCTTATAGACCTACGGCGTTCACAACCGTAAAAAGTACTGATACCCTGCCGTCTGCAGAGAAATTTATGGCCCCAAAAGATAGTTTTTGGCTACGACAACGCGCAAACGTATCATCTATGCAAATTGTCACTTACGATAAATGCTTACGAAATTTTGCGTGCAAACTCTTGTTAAAGGTATCTAAATCATGGCAAACGTTTCCACGCGAACAGCTGTGCACGCACCTTATACATACAGCTTTTTGCACTCGAGTATTTTGCATGCAGCCCTTTACATACGAACTTTTGTCTCGACGAGCTTTTGTCAAAAAGAATGCTTCACATACGTACTAAATAACATATAAATGTTTTTTGCTAAATTTTCGACAGGAACTTTTGCGTACGTTCTTCTACCATACGACGTTTATAGGTACGAGCGTTGACTTACAACAAATTACGTACATTATGCATGCATACGCCATGTTTCATACAAACCTTTGTCCTAAAATCAATGATACGTTTTCACGGCAGCGTTGAGGCCCGACCCTTCCGCAGAGCGGCGTAACGAGCGCACCGGTAGAGGACTCTGCTGTCGGCCCAAAACGCATCGACGCAAATACGCATCGCTAACTGCGCTGATGGTGTGTACAATAAGGACTATACTGAGCACACTACAACTGAATATCATGCTTGGTATCGGCAAGACAGGGCTTCAACTCTTGGTTTCTAGGCATTGGAAGAGATTCCCGTTTGCCTCGCTATGCAGGCGAGGGGATGGTGTCGGTGGCAATGGCTCTGCAGGCAGAGGCCCGGCGTTGGTAGCGTAACCGCGGCAGCTGCGTTAAAGGTCAGGTGACGTAAGAGGGCAGGACAGGCCGTCAACAGCTTTCGCCACCAGATTCTACCTTTGACCTGAATGATAGGGGTCAAGTCTCACACAGCAAGCACTGTTTGGTGTCAGCTCTGATCCATTTCATGCATACATTATAAAGGTTCCGATCATTTTTTAATGTATGTGCAAATTCATAAAAAGGTAGGGGCATTGCGTTAACATGTACCCCACGATCGGAAAGCACAGGCACCCTTAAATGGAGCATTCCATATTTGTATGGCGTTTTGAACTGAAATCGCTGACTTGAAGGCACTCGGTATAGTTTACAGCCCTGTCTTTTTTAATATCTAAATTCCTTTAGTTTCCGAGCTACATGCTCTAGAAGATGTGTTAACTATTTCGGGGAGAATATTTCATGGTCACGCGGGCATACATGACGCCATAAAAAGGTCATTCAAATTCTCCCATTCCATTTGTCATGCGGCGATCGGGGCAAAGAAAATAATTGTCGAGTCGTTGATATCCGGCGTTCCGTGAGCACGATTTCCAGATAAGATCTGTAAAAGCACCACGCTTTTGCGCTGAATTCGGCGGCCACCTATGACATCTACCGCGCTCACAATCACTGGTGCAAATAAAAGAACGTTTGTGATTGGCTCAGTGGGCTACGGCCTGTCACCGAGAAGCTGGTTGGTTAAAGCTTGAGCCAGTGCGTCACATGAATAGGTGTGCTACTCCTATTCCCAATGCCGGAATGCGCCTCGAAAAGAGCGGATCTGGGCAACGCTGCAGGGAAGAAATCAAAGCTATAGTTTATATATTTCTAGATGAGGCAGTATCAATAGCCCTATTCCTCGTACAATAGACGGGAGAATGGAGAGATAGATGGGATATTTCGGCTAAGTGCCTTTATCGAAACGAACATTGGTAGCAAATTGAAGAAAACTGACATTACTGATGAATTCGTGCGCTGTAATGTAATAAACAGTGAGTGAAAAGAACAAAAAGGTGCGATGCCACCTTTAAGACGTGTCATGCAAGATTGACAGCACCCATGCGAAAGAAGGGAACCTGTAACGTCTGCTAAACGAAAGAAATTGAATGCGTCGGAGGATTAAACTCTTATCCATGTGCTTCACTTCAGCACCGTCGTGAGTCACACTCAAATCGTGATTCGTTCCCGTGTGTCGCGTTCAGTCCGGCATTCCGGTAATTTGTTGGTAAATATTTCGTCCTGGCAACGCAGTTATCACGTGCGCTTTGGACTCATGTATTTCGGTTAGGAGCACTTCGGACTGAATGGCCAGTTATTTCCTGTAGACCAATAGCATCGCCTCACGGCGACTCACATTGCCATAGGCCTGGTCCGAGCGTGGTTCAAGCTATGGTGCAATTTTACCATACGCCCAATTTTTATTGCCCAAGATCGGTATGTAAGCGGGAACAGGCTTTTGGCTCCGAAGCCGAGTTCAAAGTCAGGGTCACGACATGACGTCGAAATCGGCGTTGAAGCCAGTGGCTCTGGAGTTCGGACGTTGACAGTCGACTCCAAAGTCAGCAGGTCATTTTTCCAATAACGCTGGGTTCGAAGCCGTTTAGTTGGGACGTTTCCATTGCGGAGCCTAACCAGAGCCATTCAACTTAAAATAAAGACCCCGAAAGCCACAGCCGAATGTAATGCACAAAGTTGTTTTGCGAAATCCAAATAACTTTTTCCGTTTGTCTAAGCTGCAAGATGTCATCACAAATCATAATTTTGGTTCTACAAAGTAATTGAGGCGGGGTTTAGGCATTGCAGATGGGTGATTTCGCAGGCTGTCGCCCTTACGTGTGTATTGTGCACGCCTGACAACGGCCGAAGAATTAACCGGCCGAAAACTTTTTGTATATACTGGCACGCCAAGATAACAATAGTCCGACTCCGAACAATGGCAATGGTTCAATCCGTGTTGATAATGCCTCGTCACAATTTTTCTGCCAACCCAGAACCTGCGGCTTCGCGAAGTATGAGCCGAAGTCGGCTTCGGCCCCACACCTAAGCCACATGTGCATTTCCTGAAGTTAGTGCTCGCAGCCTACCGAGAGCAAAAGAAAGCTGGAGAGGGTGTCCCCCCCCCCGATCAAAATTCCTGGATCCGCCCCTGTAGCCAAGAGGCAGTCTCAAAAGCAGAGCCTGTGTGATAGCCAACGTCCTACATACGCTTTTATTATATCTTAGCAAATAATGGGGGTCCAAGCCAACACTGGGAACAGCTCAACATTGGGGCGGGGGGGTGCCGAGTACTCGCAAATGAATACAAATTGACTACCCGTCGCTTCCAGCGCAACAGCAAAAATTGCACTTCCGGCAGAAATGTCTGAGGAAGAAATGTCAAAAATGCCTGTGCTTATCAAAAATGTAGCAAAAGTGGAATGTTACGGTCTAAAAGAACAGCAAAGGGAATCACAAAGATCAGGTACAACTTCGCGTAGAAGTCAGGACCCGCCGACATCAATCCAAAAGTTGGCCCAGGAAGTTGGTACGAATCCAACAACCGTATGGGTAGTTTTAAAAAATGATCTCCAACCTTCTTCCTATGGAATGATCATCCCCAAGGACCTGGCAGAATCCCGAAAATCAGTTGAGCATGGGATTTGTCAGCTGCGTGAAGACGGTGGCAAATGGTTTGCGCGCCACTGGACAGGCGCGCGTCCTCTACCGGACTCACACCGCGTCGTTAGTGCGGCCGTCGTCCGCCAGGCGCCGGGCCGACGCGACCATCTTGACATCGCGCTGGCAGCTGGCTGGGTCACGTGCTGTTGCCGGCCGACGGTGACCAACAGCTGACTGGGCGGCGGGTGGCCGTACCGCCGCCGTCTACGGCGCTATATCGGGGCGGACGGTCAAGGACGAACGGATCAGCTGCCTCCTCGCCTATCGGAACAGAAAGTCGGGCGATAGCGAGAGGCGGCGTTAAAACTGTACGATGCTAACAGAGCTGTATTTTAATATTTCCCGAAATAACGACAACACTGCAAAACTGAAGCGCCTTCTTCCCTCTACACGCACTGCGTGTTCGATAATCGTACAACAGGATATTGAACAAGGTTTTTTATTCGAGCCCTTTCGACCAGAAATGATCATTTCAGGGCTATGGGATGGATGAAAATGGTCAACGGCGGGGCAGATTTGCATGCGTCTGGGGCCACCCGCCGAGCTTTAACCCGCGCACGCGCGTTGTGTACCCCGTCGGGCTCCCCTTCCCCACGGGACTCTCAGCCCACTCGTGGCTGACGCATGCAGCCTGCCCCGGACAAGCGGGGTGTCGCGAGGATGTAGGATGAAGCAAGATTGAGGATAACAGCGACGGATCAGGGTATTGTACAGCAGAATTCGACTTCCCGATGTGTTTTAGTTGTTGCCTGGTAAATTGTAACAGACAGAGCAGAACTTTTCACCCGCGTGTTCTCATAAATCATTATCGGACGAGGCGAATGCCCGCTGTAATGGATGTGCATTGAGGGGTCGTAGTGGTTTGGGTCGCGCTGGGTTTTTCGACTTACATCACGCATTTTTGTCCAGCTGTCAACTCCTGATGCCTGGTCGCGGATTGGTGACACTAATGACTGCCCCACCTCCCTGGCAACGCGGTTAAAATGGTTTCCACGCTGCAGCATAACTTGCAGCTAGACCTGAGCGTAACGTTGCGTTGCTCGCCCCGTCCCTCCTAGCCCTTTCCCCCCCCCCCTCCCGTTACGTTTCGGTTGCGCTCCATAAAAACCTCACTCTCCCGGAGTAGCGTAATTTATGGACAGCTCCATGGAAGATCTCGTATTGCCCCGTTCCTCAGTGTTCACTGGTGGTGAGGCCACTGACTCTCTGCCACTGTGTCCCTGCATGACTGGACGCCAGGTAGCAAGTTTCGTGGCATTGGACGATGCCTGCTGTCAGTGAAGCCCAGCATGCCGGTAGTCGGTAAAGTAATGCATAGAGGTGACCAACCAATGTGGTCAGAAGCCCAGCAGCTTGTCATGAGGGTGTGCCACTGCAGGCCAGTCACGTGTAGCAAGATAAACAAGACTGAACTCAGAAAAAAGTGAGCCCCGGATCACAGCAGCCTGAAGTGCGTGGCTACGCCATGAGAGGATAACAAACGGCACGTGTTTCCACCAGACCAGCAAGGGCTGGAACGCACGGATCCGTGCTATGAAATCAAGAAGGGATCCGCCAATCTGCATACTTATGGCGCAAAACACACTCCAGTTCCGCTGCAAATGCATAAAATAGGAAGAACGAACTACAGCACGTCCACGCATATCACTGCCCCTCTGTAGTTCATCCTGACCTAGTGGGTGGGGCAGAGCAAGGTCATTACGGCGCGGCGTACAAATAAACAGTGCGCCAAAGCCGCCCACCAAACTGGGGCAGGCTCCAGGCTTCCTCTGCTCCATTGCCCATGCCCTCAACCATTGCTCCCTCCGTCCCATAGCCATCGTCGACACAGCCGATCAACATGTCCGCATGTATTCCAGGCGCCTGCTCCACCCAATCGCAGCTCGCCACGTGGCGGCCACGGCGAGCGGGCCGCTCGAGCGGCGCCGGCGCGGCGGCCCGCCGCCGCCCACGAGCGAAGAGCGGGGTCGTCAGCGGCGGCGGGGGCCACGCCGGGCCGGCACTCATACCCGATGTCATGATGATGGAATCAGCACTGAGAGGATTTGATAGCGGCGCGCGCGCACGCGCACGCGGCCGTGCTCGCTAAGTCCGCCGGCAGGGCCGACCCATTGACCTAAGTTCGGCCGGCGGGCCGCTACTTGGTGGAGCTCTCTAGGTAGGCGATCAGATCGGCGCGCTCCCCCTTCTTCTTCAGGCCTGCGAACACCATCTTGGTGCCCGGGATGTACTTCTTGGGGTTCTCCAGGTACACCCAGAGGGTGTCCTTGCCCCAGGTGATACCTGCGGCGAGGGGGCACGACACGGGTAAACGAGGTGGCCCGGGGTGGCTTACGGAACGGCGGGAGACAGGGGCCGAACTCGGCAGCAGACCGGGTTAGACAAGCGAACACGGTCAAACAAGTGGACCGCATACGAAGGGGAACAAGCCAGACAGGGGGTCAGACAAGAGGACGGGGTCTGACGGAGGACCGAGTCAGACAGAAGACCGGGTGAGACAAGGAACAGAGAGACAGTCAGACGACGCTGGGGCAGCGATCGTATTGACAAGACCACCCAGACCCTACACCTGTCCACATGTCCACACATGTCCACGTGTCATGTCCACACACATGTCCATACACACGTTCACACATGCCCGCAATAAAGTGAAGTAGAACCAGTTTTGATGATTCCGGAGTAAGTGTGAGCAGGCGAATAAAATCGCCATTACTATGTCCATGCTACCCCGGTGTTCTACTAGGTGGACGGACATTCGCACCTGGACACTTTCCGCCGATCACCAGTCCGCAAGATATGTGCCCCATACATATATCTCGTCACTGGTTGAGTTTTGGAGTGACACCCACAACATGGCCGCCGCACAATTTTTACTCCTATATTTGGGCCAGTTATTGATTCGGTCTCCCATCATGACGCCTGTGTATCACAGTCCCCTTGAATCAAGTGGATTCTGCGTCACACCTCTCCTAGCGCCCTCACAGGCCACATTTTGTCCCCGGGGGCTATCTGCCTGACCGGTTTTGACACGCTGCGTGCAGCTGACCGGCTCGCACCTTTGCTCTTGTTGGCGTCCGTGTAGGAGAAGCCGGGCGCCTGGCCGGTCTTGCGTCCGAACAGGCCGTTCAGGTTCGGGCCCGTCTTGTGCTTGCCGCCAGCCTCGACAGTGTGGCATTGCGCGCACTTCTGCACGAACACCTTCTTGCCCTTCTCCACGTCGCCCGCGGGAATGTCAGCCATCGTGGATCACCTGCGGCGGCGGCGGCGGCCGGTCAGCGGGGGTGCAAGCGGCGCGGGCGCTGACACAACGCGCACGAACGAGCACTCGCGACGACACAGACCGGGGATGCGGCCTGGGGATGTTGTCAGCAGCGGCCCTGTGTCGCCGCGGCTCAGCGGCTGTGCACAGCGGACGCCCAGCCGGCAGCACAGCCAACAGGAGCGCGCCTGCGGGGGAGCCTCGCGCCGACCCGCGTCGGACCGAGCCGCTGTCCGTCAGCAAGGGTCGCCTACACGGTCCGCGGCGACGGCGGCGCCTCTCAGGCCGGCGACAGGTGACGGCGGGCCGCGCCGGGCCGGCTGGCAGATCACTGACCCAGATGCTGGCGGGTCGGCTGGCCCGGCGCCGGCCGCCTCGCATGCCAGCCGTCTTTATATAGCAGACGGCTCACGGCTATGGAGTCGGTGCGCGCCCTTCACAGCCAGAGCCGGGGACACGCGCAGGCCGCGTCACAGGCCAGGAGATGGGGAGGGGCGGGGGCAAAAAACAATCTGGATCTCTGCGGCACGCAAATGGGCACGCACAGCGTCAATGCATCGAAAAAAACATGTCTCAGCCTAGTCTGCATGTGGTGAAAACCTGCACTCGCGAAGCACGTGTTGTATGCCCCTCAAGAGTACACCGAGGACAGTCATTTCACACCCAGAGGTTAACACGGCAGGCCACGAGCGGTGACGAACGGCCCACAAATGATCGTGCCAGTCACTTCTGCTGGTCATCCATGCGTCTCATTCACGGATAATGCAAGCAGTCAAGCAGCTCCAAGATGGCTTATGTAACGCGAAATTTAGACAGAAATTCGATGTCATTGAGTGAGAAAGGTTGCACTCGCCACTACTAGTCTACGTCCTTTTAATCCAAGCGCATCCGTGCATTGTGCGCAAGGTGAAATGGTAGCACCGTGATTTTGCAAGCACCTGGCTAACCCTGGTGGTTTCATAACCAAAGAGGCTCGCGCACGCGGCTCAACGGTCGGCATACGCGCCAGGTAGGATGGCGTACCGGCAGCTGCACAGCTGCAGAGCTGAGAGCACAGCAGCTGGGCAGATTGGTTGGTAACACGTGCAAAGTTTCGTCTACTTACCGTCTGTTTTAACTTTAACTGTTTTAACCGTTTTGTTTCAACTTCTGTTTAAGGTTCAAAAGCATTTCGGTGCTTAAATCGTGTCCCCACTACGTACCCGCGAGAGGCACCATGCACTGGACCTCGGATCCCACACAAGCCAGCTGGCGACGAACGATTGGCCCCTCCCCCCCCCCCTCCTCAAAAAAACTCCAGCCAGATCCGCCCCTGAGCTCTTTCCATGGACCCCCATAGGTTTATGCATAGCTTGCGCGGAATGCTAGAGTGTCATGCAGCCTCGTTTCTATCGGTTCATACTAACATGATTGGCAGGACTATAGGACAAAAGCCGAGTGGTCAATGATCAAATGAGACCTACCGCACGCGAGTCGTCGAAGGTTTAATATCAACTTGACACGTGTGGGTAGGGATAAATACCGAAATCAAGCTTGGAGAGGCTACATTTCGATATCATCAATACTGACGAATAATCATCAAACTAGAAGATTGTTGAATGGTGAAAGATCTTAAGGCTGATTTCGGCATGGGTAGGTTTAAATATTAACGTAGTCCAGGGTAAAATTTACAAAAGCGTGTCGGACTGCGATATCTGTGGACATGACGGCGCTGATAACACCGCGTTTAAGTTTAGGGACACAAGTTTGATGGCACAAAAAATCGGGCTGAATGGCAAATGAGCATAAATAAAAATGTACCAGGGTAAAATAGGAAAGAAGTAACTGGACTGCTTCATTAAAAAACAAACATGTGCACCACCCGAGAACGAAATTCATGCTTCATAACCATATGTTTAGAAGAGAGCAGGACAAACGAATCATCCGAATATAACCCAAGCCACACACACCGCACCAGCAAACCAGCCTGCTGTCGTAGAGCGCCATCGCATGAGGACAACCAAGGGATTAACGCCCTCTCCACAGAGGGCTTAACGCCCGCTCGCCAGAGGCCGAAGTCCTGACGACTTCGCTCGTCCAGCGTCCCACTGCTGACGTCAGTGGTCACGACTGCGCGGGCAGGCCCACAGCCCTGACCTCGTCGCCGCCGTCACAGGTCAGCCATCGGCGACCTGGACGCCCGCCACGTACCCTGGGGCTGAGCAGCGCGACTCGGCGGCCGCGGACCCCTCGTCTCCCCGCCCCCTTCCCCCCGTCTGACGTCACAGGGGATCCGGCGCAACACGCGATCCTTCCTCGAAGCGTTGCGAAATCCGCCGGGGCGTTCGGGAAGCGAGACCGCGGACGTGAACATTACAGCAGACCTGACGCCCACAGCAGGCCGGCAACAGCAGATCGCTGGCACGCCTGAGTACTCAACTCCGGGTTGACAGCGCACCCGTCCTGTGGTTCCCCACGAAGGCGGAGTGTGCTGGACAGCACCGCATCAGCAAACAGAAACGGAAACGACACGGCAACACGGCTGAAAAGCCGCTGCAGCAGCCTCCCTCACCACGGACAGTACCCTATCTCGATCACGCGGGCGTCGCGTGACCTGGCGGGCTGCGAAGGTCGCACTCGGTGCCGGTCGGACCCGGTGCTCCCGGCGCACACTTGCGCGCACCGCGCCCTCGTAGTCTCCACGCTACGGTACAGCCGAGCGCGGAGCATACGTCGGTCGATGGCACGGCCCGCTCGCCCGCCCACGCTCGAAGGTCGCGTATCGGAGTGCAGGCCGGGCCCGCCCGGCCCTCACCGCTGGAGGGCCGAGCGACGGAGTGCAGGCACGGCCCTCGCTGCATCACCACGGGCTTCGCGACACAACCCCGAGGCACATCGCCAGAACAGAATCTGAGTCCAGGTGTCGAAGTGGAACAGCCAGACATGTCAGCTGTAAAACCGGACACAATTCCCGGAGCTAAGCATGGACACAGTCGTGCCGGGTACATGCCATAAAGCAGGCATATTCCGATGTGAATCGCGGCTGGGAGTGGCTTCACGGTGAGCCGGCACGTGACGGAAGCTTCGCTCGGCCGTGGGCAGGCGAGGTCTGGCCCGCTCGTGGCGGGCCGGCAGCGGCGGGCGCAGGGCCCGCGGTGGGGAGAGCTTAGCAACTGCGACTGGTAACCGGGCTTAGCGCGCTGCAGCCCCGCCGGCCTTAGCACGGCGTAAAACCACATCGAATGATCTCCACCTGTCAAACTCGGCATCCATAAATGTTGTCTGCTTCGTTTTCATTTTTCATTTGCCTGCTCCAGATTCGTAATTGTCCACACGTATTAACGCACCCGTTAATGCATGTCATCAATTCGATAGCGGGATGCACTTGTCCATCCCCCTCCCCTTGGGAGCTTCTACGTCAATGCGCCCATGGTGATAGGGAAGACCCGCATTGGCCGGCGCAATCAGAACGTCACCGGCCAGCATGCCAGCAGAGCAGAGGCGTTGCGTTGCTACATGAGTTGGGGAGCTGAGCAGCGAAAGCTTACGAAATCTACCCCCAGAACACGTCAACAAACGGGTTCATTGCTGGATTTCCCCTGCTCTCTTCGCAAGGTTTGTAGGAGGGAGCTGGAGCCCCCTCCCAGAACTGAATAGGAAACTACGTCTCGGCAGCAATCTTGCACCGCCTCGCACCGCTCAGACATGCACTGGGGACCACGGAGCTCAAGCCGCCCGCACGGACCCCGTGACCGAGCGCCACAGCCACACAAGAAACCGTCACGGGCCCAGAACGACTAACAGATAGCAGACAGCAGCGTGGATTACAGGACCATCGAGTGCCAGTGGCAGCCGTGGTCTCCCCGACACCAGACCAGCACAAACGACGGTGCGATGACGATGACAGATGACAGATGACAGCAGGCAGTAAAGTAGCCTTTTTCTCAAGGACCCGTTGAAGCGCACGGAACATCGCACAAAAAACGTCTGCACCCATCTTAATAGGAGCATCATTGATCAGCCACACCAAGCCTTCTGAATATCTGAGGATGTAGCACACAAAAAAACAGTAGATTTCTTGCCGGGCAGCAAACCGCCATACCCTAATGACCTAGTACTGAGACCAGATTTTGGATTTGGCAAAGCCCGCTTCAAAAGTAAAATTTGGTTCCCAAGGCTGGGTAGTTGAGGATGGGAACACGAACAGGTTGACCTAGATACAACAAAACTGCACTTGTGACGTACATCAGATATTTAAAATCATGGCTTGCATGGATCCAATAAACTGCACTGCAAATTCCGCAATGATTTAGATGTTGAAATAGTGTCGACTGACCCTACCTCAACCGTATTTGACCTCACGCGTTACGTAACGCGTGACCCAGTTTCACGCACATTCTTCGAACCACGCCTCACAAAAACAAGAAAAATAACCGCAGCCTCACTCGTGCGAGGCCCAACCGACGAGCTGGACAGCTGACTGGTCACTCACTGCTTTTTTGGTAGGGAAGTCCGTGGGAGAGATCGTGCGATCGCCTCCACCCCACACCCTGCAGGCCGGAAAAAGACTGAGCGCAGGAGCGCCAGCTGACCCGGCCGCCGGCCAATCCTAGAATCGATAGCGGATGACGCAACGAGCCTGACGTCACAGGCGTTTCTGGTGGCCACGCAAGACTATAGTTTCATGTCGCGACGACAGATGGCAGGGTGATGTATGCGCATCGAAACAGGAAGGAGCGCCACAAACGCGTGCAATGCAAATTTTGCTTCATTCCGTCACCATCAGACCGATCTCTGATCCGAACAAGAACAAACGTGGCTGATCCGAAACCGCGCGGTTACTTGGCAATTTCTCCACGTTATTGAACAAAGTTCAGACCATGCATCTGACGACCGTTTTCAAAAATAGGTCCGTGATCTTCGCAAAGCATTTTCATTGCATCCGCACCGGCAGACAGACAGGCGGCAGAGGTGGCGTGGAGGCAAACGGAGACAGGTGGGTAGTGGCCAAAAGAGTGCAGACTATCCTTATCACAGGAGTTACGATATTCCTGCGCTGATGTATGTTAGAGACAATGATGAAATAGCCGCCACAAAAATGAGACATAACAAAAAAGACATAAGTCTGACCTGGCATGCACCCAAGACAAATGTGAGGTGGCCCATTCCTTGCTATCAGATCCACTACGCTCTTTAAACGTCAACACTCGGCAAATGATACACAAGGCCAGGTGTACCGATGAGGATGTTTACACGACCTCAGGCGTAAGCTGTGAGGAGCGACACACCATTATCAGCTGTTGAAAATCTTGAAGCATTGGAAGAGCGAACACCTGAGCCGCGTACAAAACAAGGCAAAGTCCTCTCCCAGTGGCGGCCTTTTCAAGGAAAATTTCGCAAAGGCATTCATCCCTAAGACGAACAGCACTTGTCACATCCGTCTGTGATTCGGTGATGATGACTGGGCTTTGGGGCGCACAGACGACAGTGGCCATATGGCAAATGATGCC
This sequence comes from Pollicipes pollicipes, assembly GCF_011947565.3. Lineage (NCBI taxonomy): Eukaryota > Metazoa > Arthropoda > Thecostraca > Pollicipedomorpha > Pollicipedidae > Pollicipes > Pollicipes pollicipes. The sequence goes on along the minus strand of NW_023596818.1, from coordinate 28,347,346 downwards.
AAGAAAACATTCAAATGCAGAAACGGATGAGCCATTGATTAGTGGGGACAAGAAATTCATTCTCGATGAAAAGCCCTTCCTGTGCTGTCCCACTTCAGGGCATGAGAGTGGCCTCGTTTTGATTATGGTTCGATTGTCTTGTCAGTCATCATTTGCGTAAGTCGGTTCATTTTTTGTCGCCATACTGTCATGTAACAAGCGAAAATGAGTATCGACGACACTGCAGGCAACGCAGTGATACAATTGAGGCTCACGGCTGACTTAAGATGACTCGACGGGGGATAGGAAATTTCAATTGTCACATATCTTGAAGAGCTAATTCCTGACAACGACTGAGCGCGACGTTATCTCCTTACCTCTCAAAGCTAAATGCATTTGATGCACCGTACAATTAATCGAGCGAGGCCGGCCAAATGTGATGTCACGTGAAACTCACGTGTAGGATCAACCGATCAGTAACGACGTACACGTGACATGCCTACGATACGTCCAAATGACTCATATTGTTCCGTAATATACACATCTCAACCAACCCTTCCGCCTCCCGTGGGGTCTGTTCCCGTCGCTCCTAAGAAAGGCAAAAACAAACATAAAACCATGGGTTAGTTGCCTGCAGCCTTCTCCAAGTTCCTCCGAACACCACTCTTCATTTGCGAGGCATAAGGGGCAGGACTGATGTGTTTTGACTAGTTTTTAGGTTGGACGAGCCACGGGAACGATTAATTAACATGGAAGAGCTTCGAGGAGGTGAGCAGAGCAATGGGAACGGATCAGACACCTACCACATATGCACGTGCCAACGCCGTACCAAAAACTGTGGGGCCTTACAGCTGATCGCGGGCATTCGAGTAACGCAGATGGCGGCCGAAAACTGCAAACGAAATCGACGTAAGCCACCGTCAACCACTCGCCCCATTCATGCAAAACGCGTTGGCTGGTCAGTTTAAAGCTCGCCTGGTAGTGGGATCCTAGTGTTTGCAGATCATTACTTGAATGGGCATCCAATCTGCCACCAAAAAGGTCCAAACACGTGATAATGTGCTTAACGCCCAATAACGCCCAAAGTGGCCTCATATTTAATCTATCATGCCAGGCATATCGCACCAACCCGTCGTGGAGAGCTGGCGGTCGTGTCCGGGTGACCAGACACCTTACGTGGGAATCGACCGTGCGCAAAATTAACCTCGAACTCGCTGAGAATGCCTCTCCCTGCGCGAGACGAGAGCACTCCCACTGAGACAACTTGCCACGCTGGGTTGCACACCAGCGTAAATACAGAAACTCGACACCAACTGCTGACCAATACCAGCAACTTTCCTCGGAACACGGACGATTCTTCCCAACAGGTGTATTTTCAGTACATTTCACTTGACGATGCGGGGTGTGGGAAGTAGTGTTCACGCTTTCACGGCGAATTTCCGCATGGGGAACGCCCGAAGCCGGTGCAGCTCCTTCTTCGTCTTAAGCGACTTCTCGTGCTTCGACAAAGCCTTGCGGATCGCACGCGTCTTCTTGGGCCGCAGGTCCTTCGGGATGTGCTTCTTGTTCTTGTAGAACTTGCGCACGTTCTCCTTGATCGTCTGGTTGATGACGATGTTGACGCGAGCGATGTTCTTGCGCACGATGCGGATCTTGGAGAGCTTGCTGGCGGCGCCACCGGTCACCTTGGCCACGCGCAGGGCGGCCAGCTCAGTCTTCAGCTCCTCCAGCTGCTTCGTCAGCTCCTCCTTCTTCTTACCGCGCAGTTCGTGGCACTTCATTGTGTCCGTTTACTGCGGACAAGAAAGAAAAACGACGAAGTCAGTTTCAAGCGTGTATTTCTGACTCAACACACCAACATCTTACATCCATCATTTAAGAGCACAACGAAATAACATCTTCGAAGAGGGCACGGGTAACACCTGGGATAGCGAGTCTTGCAAGCGCGAGTAACAGGGCATTTAGTCGCGCAGGAGGGCACGGGATATACACATTTCATGGCAGGTGGTCCACAAACGTCGTGCACAGTGTTAAAAACATTTGGCCGCTTGGGTAGCAGGGTAACGACATAATTTAACGGCATTGCGCTCCAGTTGGGGTTTACTGCCCCTTGCTCCTCTCCCGGCTTGGGATTGGCCAATCAGTATCGAGGCGGACGGGAAAGCGGTCAACCTAGCACCCAGGCGCCTCGGACTTGGCCAAACGACCGCGCAGTTCAGATGTCTGGGTTCGCGGTCAACAGACCAGACGTCAGCAGAATGGTATGAGTGTGGAGAGCACTGGTGTCCAAGTCTCGCAGGAGGAACTTATATTTACATCTTACATAACCAACAGGGTGAATGGGATGCTGGTGGTGCTTCACTGCGCATCTGGTATCATAAACTGTGGCATGTTATTGGTTTTGTGATTGCTTTTTTGTACCACCTGCTGCACTCATATGGCTCATTTCTATTTATCACCTGATGCTGCAGCCAAAACTGCTATGAAAAATGCATGCCACATCATCATGCCTACACAGCATCCACCAAAGGGCACACTCCCCAATACACCAAATTCATTGCATGCATCTAAATGTGTGCATAATAAAACAGCTGACAATTTGGGCTGCAAATAAGAACATGCAGACCAAGAACAGTGTTTTACTTCATGCAGAAACACTGGCATGTCTGCAATGGGCTTAACTGGATATCAGAAGACTTGCTGAGTTGAGTTGTGCCTACCCCCCTCATCAAAATATAATTTGTATGCCCAACATTCTATGCCACTTCCTAATCTGGCTTCCTTTGAACCCAATGTTGTGATCCAAATTAATGATACAGAATTGCATTGAGTTGAAATACAGAGTTGCATTCACATGAACACCAAAAGGGCTGCATGAAAAAGTAGAATATAGTGGATGATTCCCATAGCTCACTAATGAACAAAATTGTTTTCATCATACACTGGGAGTCTCATGGCAGATTCTATGTGAATGTGAAACATTTTTCTGAAAGCAACATGTTCTGTGCACATTTGATCAGTACAACAGAAGGTACAAAAAACATTTGAACCTAAAACTTTTTCACAATTAAAAGGCTGGATGTGTGGTATGTAGCACACAGAAAATTAAAGGTGGAATGGCACCTTGGCACTTTCTTGTTTTATGCTATGCCATCAACAATAATTGTATGCAGGGTAAACTTGGATAACTTCAATTGTGGTTCTTCCAATGCGCTGCAGAGGCGAGCACATTTACTTCAGACACCGCATGTACATTTCATTTTAAGGCTGTTGGTGCCATCTCTTGCAACCATCAAGTCTACCACACTTGCACACTACTTCATTGTAAATTGACTTGTGCTCATATGGGTACCCCAACCAAAACACTGAAAGTGATCCCATCAGCAAAAATGTCTACAAATGAACATTATTGCAAATATTTGCAAAAACTAGAAGCTTTCATCCCATTTTGTTGGACACAGATCAGGTAGGGCATGGGCCTCAGGGCATGTCAAGTGTAATGTGCCATAGGTAATGATCATCATATGTCGTGATTGGAAACTGCACAGACAGTGTGACATGATCATAGCAAAAAGTGATGGAAGCACTGATACAAATGTTCAGTCCACATTTGCTTTTCCCAACTTTACCGGCATGTCACTTTTCTATAGATGTAAATAAATGTCAAATAATTCTGCAGATGCCAAATGCACTGCGTCTTATACAGCTAACCATAAAACTAATGATGTAAGCATATGGTTATGGTCATTAATTGCCTGCCTTGTTCATTAGTTAGTGCACCTGCCCTTTCATACCCCATCCTAGTGGGATCACAGGCGTGGCCGGAAGCCCATGGCAGCAGCCATGCTTAAGCTCAGGTGATCTCAGAGAGCAGAGCAGGATGGAGGGCATGACAGATGGTGCCTAGCATTGTGGCACATCATACTTTTGCCACCATATTCTGTTGTTAAACTAGATTTGCATAATCAGATGGTAGGGAATCGGGCTTACACAACATGCACTGCATAGCGAGCCCTGATCTCAGAAACACATCCATTAAAAAAGATTAAATGTTTTTAAAATTGTAATTGAACAGAGCAGCATGAGAGGCATGCTGGCAACTCACCAGATGCTGAGCAGTTTCTTTGCCTTAACTGGTCATGGAGCACAACATAGTTAATTCTTAAATCACAAGCCCAGATGTGAACGACCCAAGCTTACCAGCGGTTCTCAATACAATGCTCAATTTTCATTCACAAGCAAGACAAAAATGTTAGTGGTGCCATTCACACCAATCTGCCAATATTCCAAGTTTCCATAAAGCACTTTGATGCACCATGTTATTTTTTAAGATGACAGATATTCAGGGAGCTGGTGCCAACCCCTTGACCTGTAGCCATTTTGCTGCTATGTATAGTCTGGAAATTCACAACTGTGTGGATAATAAAAACAAATCAGCTTCACAAATCACACTGATCAATGATGCTCATAACCAGTCTCAACCTGTCAGAAAAACTACACAGGCCAATATTTGAAAAATACAAACTTTACAACAGCAACTGATTTAGGTAAAAAATGGCTTGGCGAACAAAAAACAATCGATGTGTGTGCAGGGCAGGGTCAAAATATGGATGTCCGCATCCTGCTGGGAATATCACCGTGAGTGCACACTTCCAGAACTCATAATCCCCAACAGCACTGTATAATTTCTTACTCGTGCAGCTAGTTGCTACTACCTTTCCTCTACACCAAACTTATGTTAAAAAGTTAACTCGTACATGAAACGGCTAACTCGCGCATAACCCGACACGCGAGTTGTGAGTTACCTTCCCACCTATGAAACAAACACTGGAAATGCGCCACATGTGTCCACACACTCAAAACGCCATACCTGCGGAGCAGCACCCCGCAATGAGTCCGAAATTTGACTCTAAGACACGCAACAGTTCTAAAAGCTTGCAATGCAAGTGGTCCCCACACAAATAACTCGAGTGATAGATTACTTACCTTCCTCCCAGTGCTTTGCACCCGGCCTGGCGGAAGTTGGCGTCTAAAAGGGGAGGGCTCCTGTGGCCGTTGGATTCTATTCGTCTTCGTTTCTGGTTAGATTCAAATTCAGAAAAAGTAACAAAGATGTTTAAATAATTGTCCAAGTTGCCTAAAGAAAAATTCACAACTTTTCTCTCAGCTGTATATATGGTTTGAATCGTGTTGCCAGAAAAGCTTCAGGAACTCAGCTCTATTTTCAAGGCACATATGGCGCAAATATCCTATATTGGACGAATATTAAATACCGTGAATAGGTACTGAGCAGTAACCTAAGCGCAGAGTAGCGCGCAATTTGGGGATTCGGGGTCTGTGGCGGTGTCTTGCGTTCCCCGTTAAGGCAAGTGGGCAGGGATGGTGATATGTATTCTTCTAAAAGGGCCCTGCACCCTCGAAGCTGGATTGGCCCCATATGTTGATGTGAGCCCCTCCAGCAGTATTGCTGGCATATTTGTTAAAAAATGAAGTTGGATTTCACTTAAAGTTAGCGTTTATTAGGCATCATCCAATGACCAGGCCTGTTGCCCTACCAAAATGTATGATTACTTTCTAACTGATAAAAAAATATGAGATGAAATTTTTTCACCAAAGTCAAACAGGCAGAACTCATTGAAAAGTGTGATTTGGTGTGTGGCTGCATTATCAGGCTGTTGGCTATGCTGTTCCCAATAATTCATACAAGCAGATGTTCTTGCTTGTGGGCCTGTGTATGTGGAATGGGTCTATTTTGCTGACATGGGCTATGGGCAATCTAGTTGCCAAAAATATACCCTCCTGCATTTGATGCCTATACAACACTTGTTACCTGAACATGGCTTTGGCATGCAGGAAATAATTCCTGGCTAAACTATTTTGAACATCAAATTACTCTATGTAAAAATATTTGAAGCATTTTTCCTGAAATAAATTCTGCTACATCATAGGTTCCTTGAATCATTGGTTCTGTAGCAGCCAAACTGGGTGGTGACTATGTGAGCAGCCTCCTGCACATGGATTTACTGAACTGATCTGCTAAAATCATTGCCACAATTTTTATGCTACACTGGGTATGTTTGGCAACATGCACTTTTTGCACTCTGTCAGAAAATCCCATGCTCATCCCATCACCTCCTATGTGCCCTTGGGGAATCACCTTGTTTAGGTGCGTGGTGCAGAAGGGATGTGAGGTGTGAAGTACAGGATAGCAAATAGGCAAGCTTCATAAAACAAGGAAAGGCAATTGGATGCTCTATGTGATAGCCCATACCATGTCTACCTACCTATCATTGCATGTTCATGAGATACACTATTTTCAGAGGACCCCAAGACTGGCTTAGAGACCATTAAGGCATGATTATAAAAAGAAAAATATGATTAAGATGTTGCAATCTTTGGGTAGATATATGTCTACATAAAGATCTTTAATAAAATGCAAATAAAATAGTAAACCAAAAATAGTCAACTCTAAGGGACATCATTTCTGTTTTGTATGCCTGCTTGGATTGTTTTTTGCTGCTGGTGTTTTGTTTAGGGTTTGGAATGTTTTGGATGGATGAAATTGACATTGACATTGTAGTTGACAATGACATCCGACATTGGGGCCTTAGCATATTGCATACTAGATGCGTACATGACTTGGGTCCATGAAATTTGTGCTGGTGGCATATAGCAAGGCCTTGTCTGTATACAAAATTTGACTGTCACACACAAGCTCAGTGTAGAAAAGCTGGATGTTTCCTGGTATAATGTATACCAGGAGATTTTGTACCCCAGGATTGTGACTAGGTATAATGTGCTATTTTGTACTCTATCATGATGCAACAAGAAAAGCCATGGGAAAAATTCATTTTACCTCTTTGTGTCAGGACAAAATATAATCAGAAGGTGCAATAGCTTGAGACTTCCTGCTTCCATCAGGAGCCATATATTGATATCTGCAAGAGCACAAATCTTGCACCCACAAGACTAAGATGCTCAATGACAAGCAGCCTGTGTTGCCACCTAGGCATATGATCATAACCATGTTAGGAAATGTGAAAAATGAAGCGTGTGAATGTTGAATAGAATCACCTTTGAACAATGCAGGGAAATGAGAAATGAGTACCAGAATCAGCGCCGGTCTGTAGATTAGCAAAGCGCTCACTTCCTATGCCCTATGCAGACTAACTCAAGCTTGAACATGACGTAACCTACCATTGACGATAAACTGCATTAATTGCCAAGGACTGCAACAAACATCCATAGAAAGCCGCAGGACCCAATCACCTGCAAAATGGCCGCCTGCCCAGGTGCCACTGCTGTGTCCATGGCAATGCAAACAAAAGAATTGCTCGCAATTCAACATCGGAAATGTCCCAACTATTCAGTGGCTTGCGCCTGCCTCCCAGCTCAGGTTGGAGGTTGAACATAGCAAAGCTCTCCAATTGGTTTTAATGATTCACCTCCTCATGGACTGGTTTGTCAAGAGCCTAAATATTCTGCTCGCGCTTATGCCTTGAACAGATTTGTAGACATTTGGAGGGAAGCTGTATAGAGATGGGCATCACGCTCATGAAGAGTGACTTATTTGTACTCATACAGAGCCGCCATGTGGCCTGGATTTTTGGCCACTGCCTGGTATCCGGAGTACAAAAATGTTACGGCAGCTGTGGCTCTAAACCACGTTAAATTTGTCACTGAAGGGTGTGAAATTAAAGCTGGTAATTCCGGCTTTACAAAGATACCCTTTTAAGTCGAAAAACGTTGCTATAAATAAAAAAACTGTTCGGAGGCGGCCATCCGACTCCGGCAAAAACACCAGGACACCAGAATAACATGAACCCATAACTTTGGCCTGGCAAATTAAGGAGAAGGGTTCATTAGGACAAAAACATAAATTAATTGCAATATAAATGGTCATATTTCACAATGACATGGGTTAAAGCATATCAAAATCAATTACTACCATGCATTATCCGCCGGAGTCAGCGGAGTGACTGACTCCGATTTCTTTTGGGCGGCCTGCACGGGTCTGGCAGGCATTGTACGGTAGCGTCGGCTGGGCAAATCGGTTAAGAGTACTGCCTGTTTTTATTGTTTGGGTGGGACGTACAGGGCCTCGTGTGTTGATCGGGAGTGGGAAGGTGGAGAGCACGTAGGTTTAGCTGTTTTTAAAACCAGTTGGCTGGAAGAGCGCGGGTAGCGTGAACGTGGTGGAGCGTGAGCAGCGTGATCGTGATGGAGTATGAGTAGGTGGCCGTCTGTGGCAATTTGGAGAGTGTATAAGCCCGATGTGTAATTACCCTCTGTTTTGGAGCGTGTACACACAGAGCCTTTCATAAGTTGCGAACCAATGTATATGCGCATGTTTTTCATAGTACGGAGTATGAGACTGTGTTGTTTCAGTGTGCCATGTTTGATACTGATGTTTCCTTTCATTTAAAGTGCTTTTATATGAATTGCTACATATGAGAAGTGGCTCTTTTGTTGAGTTGAACCCATTGTACTATTATCTCTCAAAGGGAAGCCTAATTAAGGCTGTAATGACCTGCAGTTCTTGGATAATTGTATTCTCCACAATAGGAAATGTGTATTCTGCTGCCAGGAAAATCTTTGGAATTTCCAACACTGCGCCAGATCCTGCTTTGTGTCCTGTTCATTACTAAAATATTGTTTGATAGACTCAGCCACACATTGGACTGCACATGAAATACTGAAAACCATTAAAGCATGTTAGAACATGATGTCAGTATCGGAAATTTCAAAATATTTTTGTATGGTAGCAGGGCACAAATTTTCCAAAGAGGAGTGCAAAATTTCCAAGTGATGTGATTCATTACACTTTTATTTAGGTTATCTTGGTGAGATTACAGTATATTGAGTGGTACTCGACAGAAACACCACTTTTCATTCACAGCAATCCATGTAAAAGTACTTCAAATGAAAGAAAACATCAGTTTTAAACATAACATGCTGAAGCACCACAGTCACCAATGCTTATAACATGAAATTCATGCACATATATGTGGTATGTGATATGTGATGTCATGATGACATCATACAGAAACCCCGGAAGTTGACTGAGCTATGTTAGCTAGCATGTGACTTCACTTTAACAATCACTGGTCTTGGTGGTTTTTTGTGACACCCTCCCCTTATGTCTTACACAGCTCTCACATGGCTCTGTAGCATTTAGGCAGTTTGGTATTGAGTGGTGTTTATGCAACAGTAGGCTCTCTGTTCATCAAACATCAAATTTATTCATTTTATTTCAGGTGGCAGCAAACTGATGAATGGCATCAGATGACTGCACGCTCAGTCATGGCATCAGTGAAACTGGAAGTCATGACAGTGAATCAGGAAACATTGCCACTAGCTGACCAGGAGTCTGCAGAAGCGGCCCTCAGTAAGCCGCCAAAAACATCCATGCTGATGTCGGCGCTGACGGCGCCGCCGAAGACACGGAGCCAGCCGGGCGCGGTGTCCGAGCCGGCCACCGCGCCTCCGTCCACACGGCGGCTGCTGGTGATGCGGGCCTCGTCGCCCCCGGACGGCGGCGGGGAGCGGCGGCCGGCCGGGCCGCGCCGGCAAGTCCAGCTGCAGGTGACGGCCGTTGGCGGCCGCGTCCTGGCGCTGCCCGTGGTGGTCGGCCGGACGGCTGGTGCTGAGAGCCCCCCGCAGCGCGCCGCGCCCTCCAGCAGACCGACGCCATGCTGGCTGGAGAAGGACAGCCCCGGCAAGGCTGACCGCGTCGCCGCCGGGCTCGAGACCGATCCCAAGCTGGCCGCCGAACCGGCCGACTCCGAGGGCGAGGAGGCTGGCGCTCCGCAGACGGTGGCTGCGGAGGAGGAGGTGGGAACGGCGGAGGAGGCGGGAGCGGTGGCGGAGGAGGGAACGGCGGCGGAGGTGGGGGGAGCGGCGGCGGCGGACGAGGTCGAACAGACAGAGGAGCGGCTTGGGACGGGACTGGAGGAAGTCGAACCGGCGGTGCAGGAGGAGCCAGGACTGGAGCTGGAGAAGGTCGGGCCGGTGACGGAGCAACGGCCGGCCTCGCACATCGTCCTGCAGGTGGAGCGCAACGCGTCGGAGCCGACGCCGACCGCGGCCGGCGAGCACCATCTGATCGTGAGCGTGGACGACGGGTCGGACGCGGTGACGCTGCTGGTGGACCGCCTGGAGGAGGACGGCGTGTACGAGCTGGCGGGGCCGGCGGCGTCCGACTGCGAGCTGCTCGAGCTGTGGGCGTGCGGCACCGACGGCGGCGAGCAGCGGCCGCTGGAGACGGTGCGCGAGGTGGACCTGGTCGACATCCGCGCCGTCTGTGAGACGTGCGGCTGTGCCATCAGCCACTACATGGTGGGCCTGCTGGCGCGCGAGGACGGCTCCGAGTACGGCTACCGCTGCCGCATGTGCCAGAGTGTGTTCCGCGACGTGGACGACATGGCCTGTCACATGGACTCGCACCGCTCGCCGGCCGACACGCGGTGTCGTTTCTGCTCGTGCGGCCTGCAGAGCCTCCGCCAGGCGGCCAACGCCCGGACGTGGGTGTGCCACGCGTGCAAGCTCACCTTCGGCACGCGCCAGGAGATGCTGAAGCACCGCGAGCAGCACCCGCTCAAAGAGCGCTTCCCGTGCGAACTCTGCGACAAGGCGTTCCAGATGAAGGTCCAGCTGGAGGTGCACATGCGCTCGCATCTGGGCCACAAGCCCTACTCCTGCGACATGTGCCCGGCCACCTTCGTGCAGCCGAGCCACCTCATCAACCATCGGCGCACGCACACCGGCGAGCGGCCGTTCTCGTGCGAGCAGTGCGGCCGCGCGTTCGTGCAGCAGGGCCACCTGAAGGCCCACCTGCGCACGCACACGGGCGAGCGGCCGTACAGGTGTGACGTGTGCGACCGCGCCTTCCGCCAGTCGGGCCAGCTGACGGCGCACCGTCGGCTGCACGAGAGCGGCACCGTCTACCGCGTGCGTCGGCAGCACGGCGAGCCGATCGACCCGCAGGAACTCACCTGCAGGGAGTGCGACAAGCGCTTCAAGGCCATCAAGGACCTGCGCCGGCACATGCTGGTGCACAGCGGCGGCACGCACGAGTGCGCCATCTGCCGGCGCTTCTTCAAACGTTCAGACCACCTCAAGCGGCACATGCGCCAGCACGACAAGCCGGCGCGGCCGGCCCGACCGCGCGGCCGTCGGCGCAAGGCGAGCGCGGAGCGCGGGCCGACGGGCGCCGACCCCCGTGGCCTCGCGCTGCTCGACAACATCATCGACGGCGTGCTGGAGGTGGAGGGGGACGCGTCGTGGACGCCGCCGGCGGGCGAGAGTCGGGGCGCCGCCGACTCGGACGCCGGCGACGTGGAGGCCGAGACGCTGAAGGAGGCGTTGCGCGGCTGGAAGCGACGGGTGTGTCTGTCCGACCGGCGCCCGCGGCGCGCGCACCTCAGAGACGCAGCGTGCCCCGAGCGAGGAGGACGACGGCGACCTGCGCGGCTGTAGTCGGCGACCGGTCAAGGAAGAGGACAGCGAGGAGGAGGAGGAGGAGGAGGAACGGTCCCTGAAGCTGGAGATGGACAGCATGACGTGGGCGGGGGACGACAGTGCGGGCCGGGCGACCAAGGCCGAAGAGCCGGGCGACCACGAGCCGGTGGCGGCCGACGGATCCGACCTCATCTGGGTGACGTTGGACGAGGACGAGGCTGAGGAGTCACCAGCGCCCAGGGCGCAGCGGAGGCGCCGGGCGCCGGCCGGTCCGGCTCCGGGGCTACGCGCCTCCCGACGCCGCACCGCCGGCAACCGGGCGGCTGATGTGGGCGTCAGTCTGAGCAGGAGCCGCAGAGGCCGCGCGCCCAAGCGGTGATGCCCGGGCTGTTGGGGTGGGAGCTCATCGCGGGCTCATGCTAGTGAGGCTAGATATTAGATGTTACGTTAGTGGTATCTGTGCAAGGCAGGAGCCCTGCGTGGGTTTGTCGACAGGCGTCAATATTCTCGCTGCGGCATTCGTGCGGCATGCTTCGATCGTTGTGTGGATGGATCGATGGCGCGGCTTCGGTGGTTGCTGCACCTCTGCCGGTCGGTGTTGCTTGTTAATACAGTCACATGTATTGCCTTGTCGTCAAATATACGGCAGCAATGTGTTCGGTGATCCCTTTGTCATGCTGAAGCCGTTCGTACAGGGCCGCCATCTTGGCACGCCGGGCGTATTTATATGGGCCGGTCGCTTCGTGTTCAGGATTCGGAAGTGAAGCCAGCCATGTGCATGTAAATCCGCTGCAGGCTGACTGACTCATGACGCTTGCGTGCGTGACTTTAAAGGTCAAGCATATGCTTTTCTGTCTGGGGTCAGTTTGTTGCGCAGGCTCAGAAAACTGTACTTGTAACGTTGTCTTAAAGTGTTTGTCACTTATGTTGGTATGCGAAAGATTCGTCCGGTATCGTAACTTAACAGGCTAACCGGACGGTTCTTTACAGCCGGTTAACAGATCACAAGCAGCGCACAGCACCATGTACCAGGCCGACGTGGGATGTACCCTGTACCAGGCCGACGTGGGATGCACCCTGTACCAGGCCGACGTGGGATGTACCCTGTACCAGGCCGACGTGGGATGTATCCTGTACCAGGCCGACGTGGGATGTACCCTGTACCAGGCCGACGTGGGATGTACCCTGTACCAGGCCGACGTGGGATGTACCCTGTACCACGCCGACGTGGGATGTACCCTGTACCAGGCCGACGTGGGATGTACCCTGTACCAGGCCGACGTGGGATGTACCCTGTACCACGCCGACGTGGGATGTACCCTGTACCAGGCCGACGTGGGATGTACCCTGTACCAGGCCGACGTGGGATGTATCCTGTACCAGGCCGACGTGGGGTGTACCAGGCCCAGACGTGGGATTTACCCAGGCCGACGTGGGCTGTACCCAGGCCGACGTGGGATGTACCCAGGCCGACGTGGGGATGTACTCAGGCCGACGTGGGATGTACCCAGGCCGACGTGGGATGTACTTGTACCAGGCCCAGACGTGGAATGTGCCCAGGCCGACGTGGGATGTACCCAGGCCGACGTGGGATGTACCCAGGCCGACGTGGGGATGTACTCAGGCCGACGTGGGATGTACCAGGCCGACGTGGGATGTACTTTGTACCAGGCCCAGACGTGGAATGTGCCCAGGCCGAGTGGGATGTACCCTGTACCAGGTCCAGACGATGTGGATGTACCCAAGCCGACGTGGGATGTACCCAGGCCGACGCGGGATGTACCCAGGCCGACGTGGGATGTACCCTGTACCAGGCCCAGACGTGGGATGTACCCAGGCCCGAGTGGGATGTACCCAGGCCGACTGGGATGTACCTGGCCGACGTGGGATGTACCTGTACCAGGTCCAGACCGATGTGGATGTACCCAAGCCGACGTGGGATGTACCCAGGCCGACGCGGGATGTACCCAGGCCGACGTGGGATGTACCCTGTACCAGGCCCAGACGTGGGATGTACCCAGGCCGACGTGGGATGCACCCAGGCCGACGTGGGATGTACCCTGGCCGACGTGGGATGTATGGCCTCCGGTAGTGCATAGCTTTTTGTTGCGCTTGGCAGACACTTCACACCTTTGAAGGCACCAGCAGTAATCGGTCAAAATGTTGACGCTTCTCCAACCTTGCTGGCGTTCCTCTATCACCGGAATGCCCTGGTGAAAGTGTAGTCCTGCTGTTTACCGAGGTCCCCATAGTTTCCGGAAAACAGCCGAGATGAAATCTGAGGAACTGCATTTTCATCGATATGTTAGCACCATATCGACGGAAACTCTTCAAAAGCTCGTTACGTGTATGGGTAGTGTGGTGGTTACTCGGCCTGAGGAGCCAGAGGTACGGTGTTCGTTTTCCCGTTGCGCCTGTCTTCCTGCAAGGGTGACAGGCAGGTGGCGCCATGTGGTCTCAGCAGCTGAGAGCGTCATAGCGTCTCAATGACAACAACAATAGCTCATCATCAGCTTCCTCGTACTCTAGACTCCGGTGGTTGCTTAGAAAATTCGCGATGCTCGACTTCAGAGTCGGCCAAGCATAGAGTTCGGGGAGATCAGATGCCATACCGGAGGAATTGTCCTTGATGAGCTGACTTATATCAGGCCCATTTCATGTCACCAGCTTCAGCTTCTCCCCGTTTATCGGGCACCCCTGTCGCAGAAAAGTGAATCCTTCACCTTCTTTGTCAACCACCTTTACCACCCTTTTTCCTGTACCGAGTTTGATGCGCACTGCTGGAAGAAGATTCTTGCGCGGTTCTACAATAGGCTGCAACAGAACATTGTGTGAACCGGGCTGTAGTCCTGGCCTAGACGGCCATTCTTTTGACATCAATGCTGGTCGCTTGCCCGGCTGTTCCACAGACACGTGAAGCATGGGTGCTTCGTGTGCCCACCTTGAAGTCATGCGACGAGAACTACCTCGAGATCTCCACAGTTGTGTGTGGCATCTGTGGAGTGTCTGTTACGCTTGTGGTATTTGTGACCATACCGCACGACTCGCGGTGTGTCGACGCCCACGATTAGCGATAAGAGCGGTCACCAAATAGTAGCGGAGCGAGCGGTCAGAATACCCACGCGGTGAAAGCTGCAAGGATCAGTTGTGTTACGATCACCAGATGGCACTAGAAGCGATCAAGCTAGAATAGATGGGTATGCCATGGCCGAGCTGTCAGCGCATTGGACCTGCACGTGGAAGGCCCGGGCTCAAATCCCGGTTGTACCATGGCCCCTCATCTTTAACGTAGCCGACGCCGTTGCTGCCGGTCGATCGAAGGGGCGTGACGACGCGCTTTCCGCTTCCTTTAAAAAATCAAGAGCGAATATAGATTTCGCGACTGGACTTCAATCCAACTTTCCTCTCCAGAACAACTACCATAGCTAACGCCAGCTGTTAGAGCGCCGCCTTTACAGTTTGCGCAGGTTTTGCTCACGGGCTTGCATGAGGACAGAGCCAGTAAACTGCCGATAGCAGCGGTCGCTGCGCTGCGAACGAGCCCGCCGCGGAGGTTCTGCCCAGCGCAGCGACGTCTCAGGGCCGAAGAAGGGTTCCTGAAGCGTAGGTACTCCTCGTCTACACCGAGCCGCGCTCGGAGCAGCAGCGGCAGTGGCCGAGGCGCGATGTTCGCGACGGCTGTCCGGCCGCGGGCGACACGAGGCCATGCTGCGTGGCAGTGGGCGAAGCAATGGCCTCTCGTCTGCCGTTGGCGGTGCAAACCAGAGCAACAATCTGGTGCATGCAGATGATTTCGCTAATCTTCCTGGCGAATATCAAGATGATGATTATCAACGGAGTTTTTTTTTTGTGTCTCTGCAATGTAACGACATTGCAAAACAGAAAAAATATTGGCAAGATCAAGCTCGAGTTCATCACCAAAAGTGTAGATGGGCTTTGGTCGACATTTGTTTTTAGTTATCACAATTAACAACTATTTTGTAACCAATACCTTTCAACACTAGGCGATGTTATCGAATAAGTCTCTTCTCACGATTTCATCGCTTCCACATAAATTGTCTTCATTTCTTATTGCAAGGTATATGTGAAAATGTAGCGGTTCGAAATGAAGCTCAAAATGTTTCTTTTGTTGGCTCTTTGTGGAGCTGAATGAATCCAAGCCGAAGAGATATCAGCAGTCTGTGAAACGTTTCGAGCCAGCTGGTCTGCCTGCTATACCAGCCATTTTAATCAAATTGTTACCGGCGCGGATTTCCCCCTTCAATTATGTAAGTGTTATGTCTCTACCACCATTAATGGCATGTACTTGGAGCTTTCAGTAGCGAGAAACCTAATTCGGTACATTTGGTTGGTAAACCTAGATATACTTCTCCAGACACTTGAAGAAAATTTGTTTAATCGGCATTAATCTTCTGCATAATTACGATCGGAGCAAATTATGATCATCGCTTTCCCCATACCATTCATATGGTTCATGTACCATTCCGTACTTGGGAAAATCTGTATGCTGCCGTGGGAAACCGGATTCAGAGGCAAAAGTCCAACACATATTGACCTAACCGTTTGCTTGGAAAGAACGAACCATCCCGTTTGTTAGGAGAGAGCGGGCAACCGCGACGGTGAAAGTTTGGGCTGATGTGCTCTGCCGGCGCGCGCTCTCGGCCGCAAACAGACCCGTGCAGGGGCTGATACAGACACGGGCACCAGAGGAGAAAGCAGAGTGATAACAACGCTGCCTGACCCCCACCTGCACCCATTAATGACCAGCGGGCAGCCAATGTTACTCCTGGAGGCGGTCTCCAACGCCACGCTCTGTGGCCTGAAACATAAAGCTGCAAGCGCGTGTATGCCGTGGTGGTGGCCATTGTGACCATCATCTAACCAAAGTTTGCAATGCTTCAGATGCACCCACCAACAGCAGTAAATCGTCGCTTATAGATCGATGACATCGGCTGACTGTACCACGCATGCGAAAACCCATAGCCAGACAATTTCCAGGCCATATGGACTCGTAGCAAATGTGACTAAAGGGGAAATGAAATTCTGCCCGCAAGATTTCACAAAAGATGGACCTTCCAACGGACTGACCAGACACATCCGTGTAGTTTCTGAATGTGTTTGGCTGCGTTAGTTGATGCTTTTGCATCATCCACAAAATGACAATCGATAGCACCGGTCTTTACATCAGTATGCTAGTTCCACGTTGTGCAAGGTGGATTACCGGTCAAAATATATATTGATCCCGCTGGGTCTGCGTTAACTCGACCCCGGTCTTTGAAACGTCCGGTTCGTCCGACTTAAGCTATGGCCTCCCTGATCCACAAATAAGGAACCTTTGGTAGGATATGGCCCTGTCCTGAACTAAATGCTACGTAAGTCAAGGGGAGGGGTTACAAAAGGAGCAGAACGATTACGGAAGACTGTAGCTCTGTGGCCAGCTCTGAATGCAACGACTGGAGGACGCCTGTAAGTTCTGAACTGTCATACTAAGTAGCATGCTTCCACTGTTGTGAGGCATCGAAAGCCTTCTGTTCATGTTATATACATATGCACACACACACACACACACACACACACACACACATATATATATATATATATATATATATATATATATATATATATATATATATATATACTTTACTCCGTATAGATATTCCTACGCCTGCAACAAGAAGCATTTCGACGAAAGCTGGGGTGTTACAATATCTGGGGGCATTCAAGCCTAGGCTCACTTCAAACAATCGCATCAGCCAGGCCACCCATTGCATTTGTCAGTTATGCACCACCAGCTTTCCGCCAGCGACTCAGCTTCACTGACCCGCAGCCGACCCCCAGAAATCCCCGGTCCATGACCTGTGTCACCGCCGACCGCGGGCAGCCCGTGACGTCACGCTGACCGGTGACGTCAGAGCGGCGGTCGGCGGCCGGCGGCGGCGGGCTGGGTCGGCGGGCCGGCCAGTGCCGCGCCGTCGCTCTCAGGTGACGGGGTGGGAGCCGCTGGGTCGCACGCCGACACCCAACGCCGCGCGGGACATGGCTCGGTGACGACCGCGCCTGCTAGGCGACGCTGTAGCGCGCACGCGGAGAACGTGGCATTGCACCCTCGGCTTGTGCGTGATTTCAATCGGTTTTAGCGCGTTTTAGGTGGTTTTAGTGTTGGCAGGAATCGGTTGGTGACGCCGCCATGCCGCCCCCAGTGCGTCTGCAGTATGTGGTGCCTCTGGTCATCGCGTACGTGGTGGCGCGGTCGGCGCTGGCTGACATGAACAAGCCGGCGGTCACCGTGTCGTACGAGGTGAGCTCTGCCCGGCCGGCGCCTCACGTTGTGCCACTCGAACATCACGCCACGCCGACGCCGTCGGCCCACATAGACCCGGTGAACGAGAGCGACACCGGCTACCGAGACCCGCTGTTCGGTCCGCACGACCCCAACCGCCACTACCACCACGGCAAGGAGAAGCAGTACTTCCAGGTGGGCGTGGTGGACTTCGAGCGGGTGCGCACGCCGTTCGTCATCGGCTCCTGGATCCTGGCGGCCAGCCTCGCCAAGATTGGTGAGTGGATGCGGCGGGGGGAGACACCGGCGCCGCCCGGCAGGTCCTGATGCTTCAGTGGCGTCGAGCACGCGCATTAGAAGGTCTCGGAAAATGACTCGCCCGCCACGAACGGAAACAGCATGCTCACACATCACACTCCGTTTCTCTTGAAAGGCATAAGAGGTAGATCCACGGAACTGATAGGGCAGGCAGGTATTGTAAGGCAGTTTGCTATGGACTAAATGCGTGACCTTGGGCTAACATCCTTAAGGTCAAATCAGGCTCCAGATGAGCCCCCAGCTGGCCGATCCAGTAAGAGGGCGGTCTGGCGCTGCGTGTAATTTCTGCTGCGTTGGCCCATATTCGAAACCATTTCCGGCCACTTCTGCTCTGCTTCAAGCGACGGGTAGCGGACTTATTTGCAAACAGGCAACAGATCACGGACGCGCTGCTCCTCAGTGCGCAGATTTCACGATAAAAATGCTGGAGGGGCATCCCCCTTTCCAGAGTGCGTGGTTGTCATGGCACCTGACCGGTACAAGTCCGTTGACGTCTGCTCTAGATCTCAGGGAATGTTGAATGGCCACTGACAAAGAATGGTAGAAGAACTGGATCGTCGTGATTAAGACTACGGGTAACTGGAATGCGGCTTGTTACCAAGCCAGGGTTTCATTTGCAGGTACATAAAAAATCGCGCAGATACAGCCATTCACTGCGGAAGTTCCATAGAAAACCGAAGGGAGTGTTTCGTCAACTATTCATCATTCCTTACAATTCCATCGACCAACCTACCAGATGGTTGATGGTGTTGCAGACGTGACGTTGCTGGTGAAATTGATCCATAAAAGACGATTGACGAACCAACCGAACACTTCTCAAGGAAAGGGAGATGGTCAGATGGGCTGTTGCTCGCTTTATTAATGTAACGGCTTTCTTGACTCCTCCAACAATCATCAATGCAGGTTAATGCGCTAAAAGACTGTGTTACCAATAGCAGCTTCGCCCCCTTTTTGGGGGGGTGAACATTCACTGTTCGAACTTCCCTCAGTAGCTGATGCGCTCGCCCAATGGAGCCGCCTCCGTGGTAAACGAGCCAGTGCCGTGTCTTACTGCAGTGCCTCTGCTGCCGTTCTGACCAGATGGGTACATGACCGTCAGACGACCCTCATCACCACGACTGTCTACTGACTTGAACTCAGCTGTCATCACCATACAGGTGTATATGGACCGCACAACCATGGAGTCGCCACGGGTTGTGCACGACATGTTGACAAATATGTGGAACTGTTTAACAAATATTTATGGACGAGAGATGCATGGAATCGACTGAATGAGCTGCTCAAATGGGCCGTTTGTGTTTATTCAGGACGGTAAACTGTAGCAACCACAAATCCCCTTTGCTTATGCCAGACGCAGACTAGCAAATGGCCAAATGAGAAGCGCTGACTTGCTAAAATAGCAAGGAGCTAACCTTCACAGCAATCGTTTCACTTCTTGTAGCGCCGGAAGGCGCGTATGCTCCACATGGGCAAAGAACTGTGGAAAATAGCGTTTCCCTGACTCATCCAGGACAGTGAGGTCCAAGCGGATCGTTAGGCGGGCCGGAACTGATTGAGCGACCTCCGAACAAAAACAGCCCTAATTGATGCGCTAATTGAACCAGTGAAAGTCACGGCGAATTGTAGAACATGCTTCTCGTACACCGGTAAGTGCAGCTGCTCGGAATCTGCCTCATCCGGTGTATCAAGTGCTCACCGATTACCGGGGATGTTGTCACATTCAGTACACATTCTGAGAAGAAAAAAAACGCCATGTCCCAGCCGGGCGGAGCGGCGGATGTTGTCATCATAAACTGAGCACTGAACGCACAGTGTCGCCGCAAACGGCGCATGGCGCCGAGGCGCCCATGCCTGGGTGGCAGGGCGAGATGTTAATTTCACAAATATTGGTGCAGTCGTCACAAGGAATGATTTCGCTATTTTGTAGCAAAGCATGTAATACATTTTGGTTAAGAATGGAATTACTTGTAGTCTTTTGGGCGCAGCGGCCAATGACGACTATTCGTCTAATGCATCGTGTTCATTGGAAATCAAATCTTTTATTTCATACACGAGCTCAACGGTCTACGAATCGTCACATGGACAACATCCGTGACGAATTAAAAGGAAATCAAATGAGATGCGATTTTATAGCCCATAGGGCTCTATATTATCATTTACAAAAAATGAACACAAGAGAAAGAAAACTTTTTTGCCTTGTAGCAATGCCCGATTTCATGACGTTAATATGAGATTCTATTATGTTGAAAATACCGACGATAATTTGTGAATGACAGTTGCTTTCACTGACGTGAGAATCTTTTTCACTTTGGTTTTAAATGGCTTGACCGAAATGGCCTCTGGACTGGTTGGATCACGTGACATCCGGGGTCTTGGACTATCGGGGAAATTATGGTGTGGGATCGGTTCATATATATTCAGTGTCATATATACATCAAAACCTTGGTTGCATAGTGTCGATTGGCGGCGTGGTGTTCCTAGATCAGCCGTAGCGGCCAATACCAAATATCAGCCTGATATATATCACCTTTTGGCACTGCAATCGCTGGAAGGTCATAGTTGTCAACGCTTGGATTAACGACATCAGCGACTCAAAAGGATCGTGAACTTTATTTGGGTTGAGTCAAATGTTAATCCCTGTGGGAAATTACATAAGATATATGAAGCCTAAGTTTAAAAAAATATTTACGAACATACCATCCGGTGCAAGCAAGCGCAAGATCGCAAATCGCTGAAAATACCAAAGTTGAATTTAGGATCGCCGTGGCTTTTGAATGATGAACAGATTGCGTTCACCGCGCATAGGAATACCCCGACCCAGAGTGATCTCTGAACTGGTTTGGTCACGTGGCATCTGAGTTCCTCAAATTTCAGTGCCGGCATGACGCCGGATCGATTGTCTATGTTACGGCATGGCTTCCACGGCACTAAAGCGTAGCATTCCGTTAGTGTGATCAGCTGTGATGTAAACTGGATCATCCGGTACAAATCCGTCGACACCTGCTCTAGGTCTCAGGGAATGTTGAATGGCACCGGAAAAAGAATGGTAGGCGAACCGGATCGTCGTAATTACGACTACGGGTAACTTGAATGCACCAAGCTAGGGATTTTCTATGTTACAGCATGACTCGCACTGCACTAAAACGTGGCTCTTCGTTTGTGTGACCAGGTGTCACGTAAGCCAGATCTTCCATCTTGTTTTTGGTTCAGTTAGTGACAAAACGCTGACCAATGCATAACATGCAGCTATCAGTAACGGTCGCATTTTGGCCTTACCGTGCAAAGGCCGATTGAACGTCAAGTAAGACAACACAGCTGCGCCTATATCTTGAGTTTGACCTTGGGTTATCGCTTGGAGTCATACCTTTAAATGCGTGACGAATCGCTTACATCCGGTTGGTTGGGGGGTTATTACCGAACTGCCTTCAGGTCTCAACGAATTTGATTGGGCTGTCGATTACCATCGAAAAGGAACATCGAATTCCTTCCAACTTTACATGCGTAGATGAAAGAGGCTACATGCACGTGAAAATTGTTTGTAGCTCGCAATTTCAGCCTTCAAACGACGTCCTGTGCGTTTCTTGGAGCCTTCCTTGTAATCGAATCGGCGCTCAGACCGATTTGCATCGCTTGGCGGCCAGGGTGGTGCTCCCCAGAGTGCACCGGTGCTCCGGGGTATGGCCGAGCCAGACCCCCAGCTTTCTGCGGTCACTGGCGACCGCTGGCGTTCCGATCCGGGGGCGCCCCAAGGTCGTGTCGCTCCGTCACACAGCCGTGCCGTGTGGACAGACAGTCAGGCGGCCGCACAGTCCTGTCGGCTCCGTCACACAGCCGTGCCGTGTGGACAGACAGTCAGACGGCCGCACAGTTCTGTCGGCTCCGTCACACAGCCGTGCCGTGTGGACAGACAGTCAGACGGCCGCACAGTTCTGTCGGCTCCGTCACACAGCCGTGCCGCGTTGACAGACAGCCATGCAGCCGCACAGTCCCATCGGCTCCGTCACACAGCCGTGCCGCGTTGACAGACAGCCATGCAGCCGCACAGTCCCATCGGCTCCGTCACAACAGCCGTGCCGCGTTGACAGACAGCCATGCAGCCGCACAGTCCCATCGGCTCCGTCACACAGCCGTGCCGCGTTGACAGACAGCCATGCAGCCGCACAGTCCCATCGGCTCCGTCACACAGCCGTGCCGCGTTGACAGACAGCCATGCAGCCGCACAGTCCCATCGGCTCCGTCACACAGCTGTGTCGGGCTGACGACAGGCAGGCGGCCGCACAGATCTTTTGGCTGCGTCAGTCAGGCAGCAGCACAGTTCTGTCGGCTCCTCCACACAGCCGTACCATGTTGACAGACAGACAGAGGTATTGCTCTGTCACACAGACTGACACCTGGAGCTGGCACCGGCGGTCTCGAGCACCACCAGACAAGAGGTCCAGGGAACTGCAAGGCGATGGGTTCAGAGCGCCAGTAGACAAGGGATCCAGCTCCAGAGTGCCATCAAATAAGAGTCCAGAGTAGATGCACGGATACATGAAGATCGTCATGATCGGGAATACTGTCACTGATGCCGAGTATCGGAGCATGTGGAGAAGGCCTGGGCACCTTTCACTGGCGTTCCGAGCTATCATACGTGCAGACACTTATGTGAGCAGCAGCTGGTGCCATGACATGCCCACCTAGTGTGTCAGCGAAAGGAGACATTTGGAAGGCCGCAGCGAAAGCGACTGGCTGATAGCGGCTCCGTGGCTGGGGCCAATGAACTCAATTGTACAGCGGTAGCGGCCGGTAACTGAAACATGCGTTTTTTTTTATCTCAGTTAATCCCAAAGCACCGCGATATAAAACAACAGCCATGATAGGCCATAAAACGACAGTTATGATAGGTGATCTTGCTCACTGTTCATGCCTTTAAGCACCATAAGCCGGCCCAGGGTTACGAACATTTACGTGGTCGACTAGGTGCGTTCGGAGCTTATCAGATGTCATGACATAACACAGTCAGTCTGTCGATGAACAGCCATTAGTTGCCATCATATTACATGGATCAAATGAACGCACGTCTTTAGTTACGAAATTTCGATGGAAGCTAGATCATGTATCGTGTAAATCATGTGTAAACGAAGCATCCGGTTCGAATAAGACGGCGGGACACGAACAGGCGGTCTTCGGCCGAAAGAGCGTCCTCTCTCAGCCGGCCGGCAGCGCCCCATGAGCTCCAGCTCCGCGAGTCAGGGTGCCCAGATGTGTTGCGCGCGCCTCCGCCGGACGACCTTGCCGGCACTGGGCCAGACGGGGCCGGCCGCGCCCCGGGGCGAGGTCACGGGTCAAAGGTGACCGCTGCCAGCTGACCCCTGACCCCGGCGCTCGGGACGCGTGACCAGGATCTGCCGTCCCCGAACCCCGTCGGGAACGGGGTCACGGTGTCGGCGTGCTGCTCTGGCGGCGGCGCCACTGCACCCAGCGGCGCCCACTGGCAAACCGGACTCGGCTCGCTTTTTGTACGCTGGGTGACCGTGGCGGTCGAGTTGCATGACGTTACTTCACGGGGCAGAACGGAGGTTAGAAGCTGCCAATGTCCGGCAGTTAGTGGACGTCCTGTTCCACATAGAGCGTGAGGAGCGGCGCTATACTACTGTCAAAAGTGGGGGAAGCGTTTTGGTCTTGATCGTTTCGTAAATGCTTCTCTATGTTACGATGTTGTGCGCTTGCGCTGCGCAATGTAGCATTCATTTACCAGCCTCTGACCAGCCGTAGATCAGAATCATATCAGTGTTGCTAGTTCCGCGCTGGATGGCTATCGTCAGCTCCCTATCATCCGATTTCCCAAACGAAACCCAGCGTTACCGGTCGAGCTACCAAGACCGAGCCCATGTCAGTGCGACACGCGATCCCGAGTATGACTAATTTACATGCAAAGGGATGGAAGCAAGGAGCTGGCAGCGGAGCGAGGTGAGGTGAGCTGCCTTCTCACACATGGAGGTGACAATACGCACCTGGGGGTTACAAAGTGAGGTCAGTTGCCTTCTCGCACCTGGAAGTGACAACACGCACCCGGGGGTCACAAAGTGAGGGGAGTTGCATTCTCACACCTGGAGGTGGCAATGCACCCTTGGAGGGTCACATAACCAGTGAGCTGTGCCTTATCCATAGTCGTTGTTGTGGTGGTACGACTCAAGAGGACGTAAACACAAATGCTACCTGCTCCCGATCGGGCATTTAGACTAATAGCGCCCCGTCCCTTCCCAGCTGCATATCTTGCTCTCCGAGTTGTTGTCTTTGAGTTGAGTACTCCTTGCAAGTCGAAAACACGAAAACACGAAAACAAAAACACGAAAACACAAAACACGAAAACACAACACACCAAAAGACTCTTTTACTTCCAGTAAAGCTCAAGAGATGAACAGAACCGGCAGCTGTCAATACGTTACACCCTCCGCGCATAATGGTGCATATCAGCGTCGCCAGTGGCGCGAATTCGTCTTGTCGCTCAAAATGGCCGCCGGCGTGTGCCTGGCTTCGCAGTCAATAACCTTGCTGTCACCCAACTTGAGGCGAAATAATGCTTTGTCTCTCTCTCTCTCTGTCTCTCTCTCTCTCTCTCCTCTCTCTCTCTCTCTCTCTCTCTCTCTCTCTCTCTCTATCTCCTCTCTCTCTCTCTCTCTCTCTCTTCTCTCTCTCTCTCTCTCTCTCTCTCTATCTCTCTCTCTCTCTCCGTCTCGTCTCCGTCTCGTCTCCGTCTCGTCTCCGTCTCCGTCTCCGTCTCCGTCTCCGTCTCCGTCTCCGTCTCCGTCTCCGTCTCCGTCTCCGTCTCGTCTCCGTCTCCGTCTCGTCTCGTATCCGTCTCTGTCTCTGTCTCTGTCTCTGTCTCTGTCTCTGTCTCTGTCTCGTCTCTGTCTCTGTCTCTGTCTCTGTCTCTGTCTCTGTTCTGTCTCTGTCTCTGTCTCTGTTCTGTCTCTGTCTCTGTCTCTGTCTCTGTCTCTGTCTCTGTCTCTGTCTCTGTCTCTGTCTCTGTCTCTGTCTCTGTCTCTGTCTCTGTCTCTGTCTCTGTCTCTGTCTCTGTCTCTGTCTCTGTCTCTGTCTCTGTCTCTGTCTCTGTCTCTGTCTCTGTCTCTGTCTCTGTCTCTGTCTCTGTCTCTGTTCGTCTCTGTCTCTGTCTCTGTCTCTGTCTCTGTCTCTGTCTTGTCTCTGTCTCTGTCTCTGTCTCTGTCTCTGTCTCTGTCTCTGTCTCTGTCTCTGTCTCTGTCTCTGTCTCTGTCTCGGTCTCTGTCTCTGTCTCGTCTCTGTCTCTGTCTCGTCTCTGTCTCTGTCTCTGTCTCTGTCTCTGTCTCCTGTCTGTCTCTGTCTCTGTCTCTGTCTCTGTCTCTGTCTCTGTCTCTGTCTCTGTCTCTGTCTCTGTCTCTGTCTTGTCTCTGTCTCTGTCTCTGTCTCTGTCTCTTCTCTGTCTCTGTCTCTGTCTCTGTCTCTGTCTCTGTCTCTCTCTCTGTCTCTGTCTCTGTCTCTGTCTCTGTCTCTGTCTCTGTCTCTGTCTCTCTCTGTCTCCCTGTCTCTTTCTCTCTTCCTGTCTCCCTGTCTCTCTCTAGGTCTCGGTCTCAGCATCGTTTTACGCTTTCAGCATAACAGCAGACAATCAGGTTTGCAGTTTGAGATGCTGGATGCCGAAACAAATGTACGACATTTGTCTGACAACTCCTTCCGCTATCAATCATATTGGGAAATCTATTTCATTCCACGACGTTGTGTATGCAGATTTATTCGCATACAATCATGGAACCATCACTCAAGTCACGTGCTCACGAGAGCGCGTGCTCCAAATACCCTCCTTCCCGTTCAATTTACATGATGGCACGCCACTTGGCCTCTTCGGTCATGCGAGCACGTGTGTCCGGCGGTACGCCGCGTGAGACATCGCTGGTCGGTTGCGTACGCTGACCTTGCCTCTGCAGGATTTTGGCGCTCGCGGCGCTTTTGGCGTACCCACATGGATGAATATGTATGGGTGGCGTCGGGCGAGTGCACTTACCCAGGTAAAGTTGGATGGAAGATGAGTTCGGGGTAGTTGGGAAAGGTTGGCTGTCTGGGCCTTGCTACGCTGCTCTATTTCAGAAACTTGATTTTGTACGCAAGCAGTTTGCATGAATGCAGATTTTATCTGATTGTAGCTCATCTGCGTTGTTAATTCTGAGAGATATTCATTTTAAACGGAGCACTTTTGGACTTCACTAAGACCAACTGTAAAACAAAAACTTTACTTCGTAGCATCGCTATCAAGTCCCAATGAGCATGAAGTGGAGGGCCTTGCCGCTCAAAAACGCGAGAACCTTTGGTCGAAAACTGTCTACTCTATTTCAAACGGGCATGTGGCGTTTGTGCGTGCAGTTAACAAGTGCGGCGGGCGACCACTAAGTCGAGATCGAGCGTTGGGCGGTGACGTGCCGGCGACGCGCGCACCTGGGGTACATGTGTGGCAGTAGGACGCGAGCTCGTCTCAAGCATGATTGTGATGCTTTGCAAAAGCCCCTCCATGACCAAAAAATATGTGCAACGCCTCTCGTTGGGCCAGCTGTGTACGAAACGGGAATTGCGAAGCCGTGCTGTGACAGATGCATAGTCGGCATGCTCAGTCTTCCATGCCTCATTCTTTTCAATCTGCAGCCTGCTGAGCCAAGCGCTGCTGTGGTTTACGGTTCCGAACTGGAAAACCTGTTTGAGTTCTACCCCGCAAGCCATATTTCTTTTGTATTCAGACATTTTCAAATGCAAGACAATAAAACTCAGATGTGTCATTCGCATTACTGCTTTTTGGTGCACGTCTAAGCTCACCATTACTTTTAACTAGATTATGTGCTGAAGCGTTAATTGCATGATTTCTCGTGAAAAGTTATCATGCTTTGGTGTCACTTTGAGCCTTGACAAACCTGACCGGCGGAGAAAGCACTTCAGATTTTTGAGATACGAGATCAGCGTCACATCCGAACCAGGCCCATTCTGTCAAAATATCGTAAGCCACCTTAAACTGGCATGGTTTTAAGCCCAGAGGCGTTTGGAGCTTCACGTCATTATGCTCTAAGACGATCCCGGGCGAACTTGCATGTTTGCGACTGACATGAATATTTCCTCCCGGAACAGACATCTGTTCAGTTAGCTCAGCAGTGGTGAAAGCTTGCAACACTATCTCAGCCTCTGAATCGCAACCAGAGAACCCCGCCCTTACCCACAATAGTCCTTACGTATGTGCTGCTATCTCGTGACCTTGACACCACCGTTCGGCGGCTTTTTGGCCTGCCCCCCCCCCCCCCACACCTACCTTATAAGGGACGCCGTCGCACCAAGGTGCCAAAATAACTGACATCATGCGGTGCCAGCGGTTTCCTGAGAAACTAATCAGCTACTCAACACCAATCCGACTGCGTTCCAAAAGGCTGGGTGTGCTGTTTCAGTCATTACCACCCCACACGTACTTCCAGACATCCAACGAAACTCATGCCAATCTTGCACGGTGTATGGATACCCGTTGTCCTTTAAACGTGCACCCAGACGCTATTTTGGCCACGCGACAGCTATTACTTCTGCACTGCTCACGGCAACCGACTGTCATATCCTGTGCGGTAATGATTTGTCACACCGCAAGCCGCGCACCTGCACGCGAGCCGGCTGCTGGAACACGCGGCCGGGAACAGCTCCCGGAAGTGTCTGGGGTCACGCCCTGCTCCCACAGGAAAACACCCTCGGCCTCAGCAGGTATGACGCACGTCTGTCTGCGTCGGCGTAGATCAATCGGCGGTCGGAGGCCGGATCTGTAGCGTGAACAATGGCTTTGTGTGTGTTTGGGCGAGTTCTGGCCCACGTTGTAGGGAACTTTTTGGTCGCGCCACAGGACCTTGAGGCTCAGATGGTGTAGTCTTTGGGGTTCGAGAGCGGGAGTTTCAAAGCCAGTGGGCGAGGCTGCGGCCGACAGGATGTCGCGTTTTTGGTGTCTGTGCAGATGTATGAATTGACGCCTCAGAACAAGACCTATTTGGACTGCCCAAATCGTGTGACCTAGTGAAGTCGAAAAGCAGTCTACGGGCCAGCTGTCAACCAACGCTCCTGCATGACTCTCAGCTGTCGTTCGGGAGGCCGGAGCTGCGAGGGCACAGACGGGCAGCTGGGACTCGACGCGCCCGACTGAGCGCTATCGAGGAGCGCTTGCGGCGGCCGGGTGGGCGCGGACCAGCGGGCACGGCTGTCAGCCAGGAGGGCCGGGTCCGACCCGACCTCGCCCCACTTCAGAGGAGGCCAGTATCTCAGCCCGGAGCCTGCAAACAAGTGTGCGCAGCCGGGGCAGAGCGCAGCGGGGCTAGCTGCAGGGCCCCAGCGGTGATCGAGGCGGGTTACTAAGTGCGGCCGCGTGAGTCACCGATGAAATCCCGGATGGAAGGTCACAGACCGCAGAAAGTCCCTGCATCGCCCAGTTCAGAGCCGATGCTCCTTCAAGGTGTTCGCTGCACCGTCCATTGGGGTCTAATTTCTCCACTCTGCAGCCGGGCAAGCGGAGTTCTCGTTTTAAGCACCCCGCTGTCTTCCGTAACGTGGACCACTTTGCGCTAATGCGTTGCTAATGGTGGCGTATTAATGGAACCAGAAGCGTTTCCAGCTCCAACACCAGTTGTGTCGGAAGGGGACTAATGGTTGCACTGCTACTAAATGCGTTAGGACCGAGAGACACGAACGCTGAACATACTTCGGGCCGCCGACGTTTAGCACGCGACCGAGCGTTGAAATCGGCAGCCAGCCAGTTAGCTCAGTTATCTTGGCCCACAACTGCATGCAAGCTTACGGACTTCCGTAATCGCAAATCATGACTAAGGTGCTGACAAGTCATATGGTAATGAGAAGGGAGATGCTCATGCACTTACACTCTGCACTGATAGGCGGGAAAACCCTTGAGTCAAGTGGCCATCCTGGTTTTTCCTAGCAGGATCCCACTTATTCGAGAGCATCAAAGCTGTCGCACACGCTCCCCATCTGAGGAAAAGACCTCTCAGCAGCTCAGTCTGCATCACTGACTGCTGTCCTGTCCCAGGCATGGTTCTGCTTGCTCCCGAATCTGCAGTTATGCTGTAGATTGCTTCCCGGTGGGTTCACACATTTCGGTGATTTCAATCATTATGACTTCCCGGTGGGTTCAAACATTTCGGTGGTTTTGCGCATTACAACTTCCCGTTGGGTTACACATTGCCCTTGTTGTTGATGCATCTGTCGTTGTTGTACCGCTGTTGTTGATGCATCTGTTGTTGTTGTACCGCTGTTGTTGATGCCTCTGTGGCGGTGACTTGGATATGTAAATAGATGTGGGGAGGTGACGGTAGGGGAGGCTATAGGTGCATGCTGTGCAGGACATAAAAGTAGTGAGGTCCTGAGTAAGGCAGGGCTGGGGCATGCAAACAGGAGCTCGCCAGTGGAAGGCGCCAAGCTCAAACGGGAGCTCGCCAGTGGAAGGCGCCAAGCTCAAATCGCTGATAGGAATGGATAAGGATGAAGTGGGCATGGTCAGAGAAAGTGACACAATTCCATAAATGTGAACGCAAGTCGAATCACACGATGAATGCGAGTTAACGCATGAACTTTGTTTATTGTCTTCGTGGCATAATGCTGGCCTGCTTGCATCTGGAGATGGCGGGGCTCATTTGGAATAGCTCCCACCCGCGGCCAAAGTCGGAAAAGTGTAGGGTTCGAGCCTGGCGCCCGGCCAAATGTTTTCGATCCCGGCGACTATCAGCGTGAGCACTGCCGACACGAGCTGAAATAGGTGCTGAAGATGTCTTTAAACACCAATAGTTGTGATTGATATCTCGCGTTTGTTTCATTACGCCCGTCTGGTTGTTCTCGACCCGTGAGTTTCACTACGTTGTCTGTTAATACGCCCGACGAAAGGGCTACAGTCGAACCAGACGAGGAACAACACGCAGTCTTTAGAGAAGCGACGAACTTTTGAATTACTCTCACGCATTATCTACCGCAAAGCAAAACTCAGACAGGCCTTTCTAGAACAGGCAATATTGTCTGTTAGTTTCGAACAGCACTTGTACCTGTCCTGACAGCTTTTGTATTTCTAAACAATAATTTTAATGAGCCGCCCAAAACAGGTCCGTCGGTCGAAGCAGCTGACGAGCTCACAGACACATGGCAGCACTGAGCTGCTTTGTTCCGGCAGGGCTCAGCACTGGCGTAAGCCTGCTGCACGTGCCTCGCTAGCCAGCAGCGTTGAGAGCTTCCGTTTTGTCCGACTGGCAGGGTTCCACATGTTCCCGAAGCTGTCGCACATGTTTCCCGAGTCGTGCCTGCTGATCGTCATCGGCATCATCGTGGGCGTCATCCTGTACTTCGGAGGCCTGGGGGACGTCGAGGCGGCCCACCACCTGGACCCCGACACCTTCTTCCTCTTCATGCTTCCGCCCATCATACTGGACGCTGGCTACTTCATGCCCAACAGGTGAGCGAGAGGCGACATGCGGGCACGGCGTTAGACTTGACACTGGCATCGCTTGCGTCACGGTGCACAGGGCCTTAATGTGAAGCCTAACGTGGCACTGCTTGGAACATTAAAAGGCGCATTTTCTGCAATTTAATAAACGCCGATTACACCCAACACAACAGAGGGGGCTTTCAAGCAGCGATTGAGTTGGCGAATAGGCTGGACAGGTCGACAAAAGGTTGCGTAGCTGGGTTGGTTGGGCGATAACAGCCTCTGGACCTGTTATCAACGTATCATCATTATGGCAGGTTCATCCGCTAAATCCGTTGTCATTCGACATCACCCGTGGTCCGCGAAACTGGACAGGTTAATGGGCCCAACAGGCTTAGAAGAGATGGGAGTCAAGAACTCAGACCCAGAGCACACCGTCTCAAAAATTGAAAACCGTTGGTTATATGTGCCATTTTGAGACCGATTTCAAAATGCCAGTCTCTGCCACTCAACACGCGGTAAATTCCGCACCGAAAATCATTCCACCATCCTGTTTTTTTTCTTCGGGGAATAAGGCTATTACTGCTGTGTTATGTAAGTGGATAATGCTCCTCGCAAATGCACTGAACAGCTTACGAAGTCAACTCAAGTTTTATAAGCCTGACAATTTTGCCTTTTGCCTTTAAATCCAGGTTTGCAGGCAAATGCTGGGACACGTTAGCACGCTGCACTTTTGCAGGTTAATCCTGCTATTGAATTGAATGGGATTCAGCTCTCTCAGGTTTTTGCCAATTTCTTGGACGTGATTGGAAAAGGTCGCAGAAAAGTCCCGGCTTTTCCTGGACATTCTTTGCACAAGTGTCAAGGTTTATTCTACGTGGGCTGCGTAAGCGGTTCCATGTGCCGACGTTCTGCGCGCGGACTTGCGTTTCCAGGACTTACTGTTGCTTCCGGTGCATGGAACAGCTGTACCACCGGTGTCGTTATTGCAACTTAAAAAGTAGCGTGGTAAAGGTGGTCCTGCGGCTCAAAAACCGGTGAATTTTTACACCGTTTGAAGAGTATTGCGGGTTATCAACGCAGGTATAGAAGGGATGTTGCTCGCGATCTAAATGCAGAGCGCTGTACTTTTCGTCAATATTTACGCAACCAATGGATATACGCAGTGAAAAAGGCGTGTTGAGTTGGATTAAACTGGGTGCGGAGGGCGTATGCTACCTGGGCCAGCACAACCGTGCTAAGAATGGCTAAGGAAGAAAGTTAATGCACGTGTGAAGCAGGAGGAAATGAAAAAAAGAAATCCACAGGGGCGCTTCCAGAGATGGGAGTACAAGGGGTTATGTCGTTTGAAACATGTAACCCTGAAACGTTCATGTTGCATACACTTTTCACTTATGTGAAGTAAACATCAGCTAAAAGATAACGTTTGTCGAAGGCGAGTCGAGAAGCGACAAAAGAGGAGGGGAGGGGCTATTGCGGTACACGGAGACTGACTGCCCACAGCGAACCAGCGAACTGACTGCCCACAGCGAACCAGCGAACTGACTGCCCACAGCGAACCAGCGAACTGACAGCCCACAGCGAACCAGCGAACTGACTGCCCACAGCGAACCAGCGAACTGAGCCCACAGCGAACCAGCGAACTGACTGCCCACAGCGAACCAGCGAACTGACAGCCCACAGCGAACCAGCGAACTGACTGCCCACAGCGAACCAGCGAACTGACCGCCCACAGCGAGCCATCCGAGGACGGCTGCCGCTTCGAAAGGCCACGCCCAAATCGCGTCTTCCTGCTCTCATCGTTCTGAAACTTGGATACGCTTACAAAATATGTCAAACTGCGTTGCCTATGCACCGCAATTCATTTAGAGAAGATCTCAGTACTGTGGCTATCGCATTTGCCTCACGTGAATTCGACAGAAAGCTTTGAGGATATGTTTTTCTTATCATCCATATGCCTGTCTTCTGGATACGTCCGTGAATTTTTAATTAACATTTAATTAACATTTAATTTAAATTTAAATAGCAAAACATTTAATTAACATTAACGCTCTGACTTACCAGCCTTAGAATCACTAGCTATCGATCTGTGTTAGTTACCTTAAAATCGGCTGATAAGCCCGTCATGTGTGTAGAAGCAAAAACTCCCGAATAGCCTGTGTTCCCTGATCGCTGCTACTCCCTTTCCAACATTTGAGGCATTCTTTTCAGACTTGTAGATCTTGGAATGGATTGAACGTCGTTTTGTCTTTGATAATCAGTCGAATAGTTCTCGATATATCAAGGGGGCCAAATGAGCTCCCCTTAACATGCCATAGCATTTACATACCTAAAACAACAGGGTTAAATCCCGAGCTGGCCTCGTGTGGCGGGCTGCCGTCAGCAATTTTGGAAAGTTAACGCCTCCATTTCCGGCGGTACTGGGATGACCTAGTGCGGCCACACGCGTTACTACCCAGACGGATCCGGAGCCCAAGACGGGCGCTCGGTCGGTTCACCTCGGCGTGACTTTCTGGGACCGACTGCTAATTCTGAAATTCATCCAGCTCGGTATTTCATAACAGTACATACCCCATCCACTCCGCCCTTGACTGCTCTGTTACCCAAGCCTCCCGCACCGTATGCACACGCTCACGGGTCATGTTATGTCGAGGGACGGCTGCTGAATATAAAGTGACAAGCTTATCGAAAAGGCTGCGTTCTGGAATGTTAATGTGTCGGCCGTCATACTACTCAAACGCGTTTGAGTCGCACGCGCGGCTCTCTCGTCCATCGGCAAGGCTCAGTCGCTCGCCAGTGCTTAGCCACGCCTCGGAATGTCAGCTTCGCAGATCGCTTTAGCACACATCGTAGCCGCTGACAATAGCGGAAACTTGAGGCAGCCACAATGCCCCGTGACTGATAAGTGCTCACGCTACCACAATCCCCTGGCAAGAGTGGCCACAGCGGGCTATTGTGTGATGCTTGAGTCTACCACGTCTTGGATAGGTAGAGCTACGGCGCAGCGGCCGGGGGCTCCGCTGTGGAAGCGCAGTCATTGGGATCGTGTCAAAGCTTACCTTTGTGTACCCGGCTGACCCAGCGACCTTGACTTTTCAGAATGTTCTTTGATAACCTGGGAACGATTCTTCTCTTCGCCGTGGTGGGAACCATATTCAACACGTTTACAATTGGTAAGTGCGAACCGCTCGCTGCTGGGACATTGGTGTGAGCGACGACTTCACGCCTCTTGCACAACTTTGGCGTGAGGTTTCGGCACATGAAATACGTAATTCGCCAAAATCTATGTTTTATGGCAACCGTTGTGGAAGTTCCATACAGGTTCCGATGGGCTGGGTCCTTCTGTGTGACGCTTCTGGGCGTCACAGCCATCGACCTGGCCGTGGCTTGGGTCCGCTTGCTCTACGTGAAACACACATTGACAGTACATGCAAGTGTGGTTGCGTTCAGATCGTGCTGAAGAGAACCAGCTTCTACCCCCGAGGGCGCACGTCCCTCGCAGGGGCCCGCGAGATACCCGAGCCTCCACCTCCAGCCACGTGGGGTTTTACCCCAGGAGACACTGTCATTTGTCAACAATCGCTGATGCAAGCCGAGTGATTTTGGCGACCGGCGTCGCTGCAAATGACACGGCTCCGCGGCTCGTCACGCGCTGTGAATACCGCGACAGGGGCGCCGGACAGCCAGCGAGCCGACACGTCCGGTAACAGGCCGCCTCGTCACAGCCTCCGCCGCTCTCTCCGTCACAGCCTCCGCCGCTCTCGCCGTATCCCGGCCGGCAGAATCGCCGCCAGCGGCAGAACTCAGGAAGAACTCAGGAAGACAAGGTGGAATTTATTGGTATGCGCGGAGGCATCCACCGTCCACAGACTCCATGCGTTCCTTGCGCTTTGGTGCACACGTCTGTAGCTGTCTGCCGATGGTTTCCACTGTCCATTTATGTCAGCGTGCCGCCACAAATCGGCTCTTTTCGCCAGATGCTCGCACCATTTTAATTAAGCTGTCACTGGAACGCATTTACATACAGCCAATGCCACGCCGCGCAATCGCTGACAAGCTGGCGCATCTGGGGACCGTAATGTGCAGATCGGTGGCACCTGCCGAGGGGCGGGCGGAGCAGTACCAACAGCTCGTGGGACGGCACGCACACGTGCAGCGCCAGCGCCCGTCAGGAGTCGCCGGACAGCCGGTGACCGTTGGCGCACCGCCCGTACCCGCCCCGTCATCAGTGGGCACCCGGCGGCGGCGGCGCGGCGGCGGCGAAAGGCGCCGCTGACGCGCCCGACCGCACAAACATGGCGCAATGGTGACGGCGCGCCGCGGCTTAGCGGACGGCGCGCGCCGGCAACTATCGGCGCTCCTGCCGTCTGGAGATCCAGCCCGATACGGCCGGCAGTGGCCCGCGTGGGAACTCCCTCGGTCCAGCCAGGGGCCCATGAGCGGTTAGGAAGGGTAGTTTTGTCGGCGCCAGCTATTTAGCTCGGCGTCCAGCTTCACGTCCCTTTCGGTCGCTCAGGGCGGCTGCGGCGCTGGCTGCCCAGATTTCATGCTGGAGACTGCGCTTGTACAGCTTTGACTGCTCAGCATTGATGATATGCGCTGTGCTCAACTTGGCGTGGATTGGAATGGATTCTGACTCCACAACTTTGGAAGCTCACTCCTGATTTCCATCAGACTTTTTCAAACTGAGTCGAATCAATTTTTTATTCAAGCCACTTCACTCACTCCTACGTACCTTGCTGATTCCACGTCTGATTTGGGATCACGCGGGCCTGCAAAGCATGAAACGTGCCTTCCCAAGCGCAAAAAAATGCATCCTTGCAGTGACTTCATTGACTTCTGAAGGATTTGGCTATACATATTTATGACACCCTAAAACCTAATGGAACAAAACATTGCGAATTATAATCAAAGGATGTACTGGGGATGCAATATACGGTAATTAATCGGCCAGCTTTTGAGTATCGCAGCCAGTAGAAAACGCCATCTGCCAGATGCGTTCACAGGCTGCTCGAGCACCAAGGTCACAAACATGACCGGCATGGCTTGCGTGGCATGACATGCACTTTCTCTCGGTCCACCTTTTTATTCAAGCCTTGGGTGAACCTACAGATCGGTTTGCGAGGCACCTCGAACTTCACTTTATATATATGTAACCTTCTCTCTCTCTCTCTTTCCCTCAAATATCATATATATATATATATATATAATATATATATATATATATATATATATATATATATATATATATATATATATATATGTGTGTGTGTGTGTGTGTGTGTGTGTGTGTGTGTGATATTTGAAAGCTTACCGATTTTTAGTAACCGGTTTTACATCTCCGTCATTGGGATTCTCAGATTCTTGACAAAGTACGATGTGGTGATCGGTACTGGAAAACCCAATGCATTTCTTTTTAACTTGAGCAACAAAATGCTTTTGAATATTTTTTCGCTAGATACATAACACGAATGTGGTCTTTGCATGTTATCTGGATGTGTCTTATGTTTGTTGGTAGATTGGCTTATGGCTCACATGTCGTTCAACGGGCATCACCAACAAATTTGTGTATAAGTAAAGACCGATTATTAGAAAGATTGACTTTGTCTTAATCAGTGACTCATTTTTACCTAATTATGAGCAGTAATCTATTCCGTGTTCTATTGTGGTAACAAGATGTCTCATGTTTGATTTCGGATCAAACATAAATGTTTTTTTACATGCCTCTAACCTGATTGAAATCAACCTGAATTCCCCGAAATTCAGAGTGATTCTGGGGTCGATTTGACTCTGATTTTCAATAGAATTTAGTACAAGTGCTTTGGCTCCAAGATCTCCGTTCATCTCTCCTGCATTCAGAGCCTCTCGCTGGGTGTCCGTCAGGCTTTAGGGACCGGCAGGCGTCTGCGGCCTCGGCCGTCTTATCCCGTCGTGCGCGAACCTGCATTACCGTTGCATTCACTGATCGTCGCGTGGGATCAGTCGCCACAACCAGCCAACTCTAGCACCACGTCCGCCGGCCAGGTAACATGACCACAGACATCTGCGCGCATCCGCTGGGCCATCCAGCACCCGGACGCTGAGCCATCCCCAGCACCCGGACGCTGAGCCTGTCATCGGACGGTAAAACAGCCAGCGGGCCGCGGTGGTGGAGGGGGGGGGGGGGGGGGGGGCTGGGCCGGCGGGCCGGGCGGAGCCGGGCTGGCCAGGCCCTGACCCCCACCCCGTCATGCCGCAGCCCTCCCCTGGCCGTGGCAAACCAAGGCCTTCACGTGCAACGCTGGTTGACGGGCTGATCGGGAGACGGGGAGGGGGAGGGGGCCGAGACCGGGAGGGCAGGCTTGCGCGCCAGTGTGCCGACCGACCATCAGCTGGCCGTGGCGGTCGGGGCCTGGGGATAACTCAAGAGCCTGAGCAATGTCCCTCTTTCTGACCCCCGTTTCGCCCTGTGCAGATAGCATTAAAGGAGAGTTAGGGATTAAGAAGAAGGAGAGATATGGAGCGACAGGCCTGGAATGAGAAGAAGTGGGAAGCGGAGTGGAGGAGGAAGATAGAGGGGGGGGGGGACAGGGGAGGAAAGAGGGAGAGAGAAAAACAAGGAGTGAGATAGATGCAGAAAAAGATAGAAGGGACAAATGATAGGTAAGAGGCCGACGCACCAAATCAGAGAGATCAGACGTTGAGTAGATCCATGACGGAGATGGTCTACAGAAGGCTAACATCATTAGAAACTTTATCAGTTTCCTTCCCATCACCAAATCATGTCATGCCGCGGCGTATCTAGCCGATGCTCTGCTTCGTAAGAGGCTGCCGCTGAAGTGTGGCTGGCCGGCGACACGCTGCGGTATGAGCGGGAGGTACCTCTGAGGTACTGAGTGGTGGGAGGTGCCCCCGCCTGCGTCAGGCGGAAAAAGGAACTTTATTGTCTTTCTTCCGTCCGCATCCCTTTAATCGCTTTATTAGTTCTTGCACTTTTTCCTGACGAGCACTTCAGCAGCTGCGTAACCAAACAGGTTGACCTGTTGCCGTTTCTGTGTCTGCTAGTAATGATTGCCTCTTCCTGGCGAGCGTTTCAGTAACTCCAGGTCCACATAGGGAGGATAGCGGAGTCAAGGTCGCAGGGAAAAGACACAGTCCCGGAAAACTGGTATTCTGGCGCTACGGGATCCTAATTGCTATCATAGGCAAGAAACTGGATGATTGTTGGCGTCATGCTGCTAATCGAAAAATCCTGGCTCAGTTACCGCCGTAGGAAAGCATCACTAGGCCCAGTTTCCAGTCCAGGAATGGTGACACCAATGATCTTAGCAGTCAGCCGCCCACAGGAGCAGCCCCGATGTCAAACTTAAAGGAGCAGCCGCGCCAGAGCTCTGTCCATCCCACCACGCATCTTTAGCCGACTGTATCACAAGACGTAGCGAAGTCTCCGTTTATCCCACCGGGCTCTTGATGCCGACGGTATCACGAGGTCTGGGGCTCTGTTTATCACACCGGGCGCTTGATGCCGAAGGCATCACGAGATCTATGGCTCTGTTTGTCCTACCGGGCTCTTGATGCCGGCGGTATCACGAGGTCGGGGGCTCTGTTTGTCCTACCGGGCTCTTGATGCCGGCGGTATCACGAAGTCTGGGGCTCTGTTTGTCCCCAACCGGGCTCTTGATGCCGACGGTATCACGAGGTCTGGGGCTCTGTTTGTCCTACCGGGCTCTTGATGCCGGCGGTATCACGAAGTCTGGGGCTCTGTTTGTCCTACCGGACTCTTGATGCCGGCGGTATCACGAAGTCTGGGGCTCTGTTTGTCCCACCGGGCTCTTGATGCCGACGGTATCACGAGGTCTGGGGCTCTGTTTGTCCTAACTCATGCCGTTGTTGCTACAAGGCCAGCGTCTGGGTCGCCGGATCCCGTCGGATTAGAGAGCCGCCGCAGTGGATGTTAGTCGGTGGCTGGAGTGGTGGCCATCAGCCCTTTCCCCCGGTCTCCGTGCTCACCTCCGGCTACGCGTCAGGCTCCGCATGCTAAATGGGAGGGCGGGGGAGGGGGAGGAGAACGAGAGCGGAAGAATTCGAAGAGAAAGGGAAGCGAACGGAGGGTGAATGAAGGTAACCAGGGGAAGCGGGTACGATACCTGCATTGTGAATAAATGAAGCCGTAGTCGTGTTGTAAAACCGTGAGGCTGCTGTCTGGCAGGACTACGGTAAGCTGTGCCAGCAGTGGCAGGCGCCAGCGCCGCCCAGGCCAGTGGCTTGGGCGTGGTCAGGGGTCACGGTCAGGCGCTACTACGTGCCGGAGGTCAATCGGTCCCCCGGCGCGAGCACGACCGGGGCGAAGGGAGGCGGAGTCGCGGACTGTTACTTCACGGGCCATTAGAAATCTGACCTTTTCCGATATATTGGCGATACGATCACCCCGACCCGCCGCAAATGACTTATGTTCTTTTTGGCTATTTGCGTCAGTCCTCGAGACGCGAGCGTTGCATAGACCACGGCCTTGCATACTACGTGAATGTTAGCTGCGATATCGGAAAAATGACCGGTTGACTGGAAGATAGCTGTAAAATTTTGTTATTTCTTGCTGTGTCCGATGCGATTATATAGCTGAAGGATAATGAGAAAAGTTGGTGACTAGCATGACCACCGCGACCAGAACGTGTACCTTTTAATGGGCAAATCATAAAGTAATTACCGCCCCAATGAAAGCTGGTGTGATCACTACTGCGCGTCTCATGTTGCACTCTCTCCCGCGTGTAACACACTTCAACCTGTCCACGACGAACAGACAGCACACCGCTGAGACCACGACACTCTGTCACCTCGCGCGAAAGCGGCGCTTGTTTCCGATCCGGCGCTGAGGTCATGTTTCGGCCGCGCGCCGGCTGTCCCAGGTGTCAGAAGGCTGACGCCGCCGGAGCCTTGGGATCAATGAGCTGAGACGGCACGGCTCTTAACGAACTGGGTCATGGTGCTCCTCGCCGGCGCACACAGGCAGGCGAAGGGTGCCACGCATCCAGCGGCTGGACTTGTTTACTGAGAATGGAGCTTTGTGACACAAAAGGATTCCCAACCAGCTTGGCGTTGTGTGGGTACTTTGATATCGCTGAACCAGTTTCCATTGTCTTTCACGGTTCCCCAGTCCATTGGGTTTATATCCCCATTCAGTAGCTAACAGTAAGAACCAGTCTTTTTCTTTAGCCGGAGCCGGACTTGCAATTAAAGACAGCTGATCTTGCGTCGCGTTTGCTATGTGCTTGCTATGTCTGATTCATCTTGATCCGAGCATTACGTTACTCAGAGCGGATGGATGGCGGATGTTCAACAGGTGGATGTTGTTAAGACATCGGTTCTTCGTAAAACGGAAAACATGCACCGCAATGACTATCTATTTATTGCAGCACGCCGACGTCCGTCATCACTCATAACCAGTCACAGCGTGTCATGCTACGCTTAAGATAAACACATATGGACAGATATCACGCATCGATCGTTCCGCATATGTTTCGTGACGGATTTCATGAGCACGACCGGGCGTATGATTAAGGTCAACGCGACGGCAGCGGTGGCTCTCCGCCTGTCAGCCAGGTTTGGTCCCGTCCGGGGCGCGTTACTACCGCCCCCCGCTGGGGTGGGGCAAGGCTGCCCCCCCCCCCTCCCCACTGGATTAGGGGGACAGTCTGGGCTGTCTGTCTCCTGCCGCACCCCTGCCTCGGTAAGCCGGCGGCCGCCGCCTCCCCGGGCGCCGGGGCGCGCCGCCGCCGCCGGTCCGCGCCGCAGCCCGCCCTGAGCGCGTGAATGAGCGTACCGGCGCGCTCGCCTGGCGCACCGGGGCCGCACTTTACAGGCTCGCCGTCATTCGGGCTGACTCACGCTATTGTCCGGGTTCGGTGGCGGTCACGCTGCGGCGGTGTTACCGCCGTGCTACCGCTGTGTTACCGCTGTGTTACCGCTGTGCCACAGCTGCCCGCTACCTGAGCAGCTCCAGGTCCACGGGCAGCATCCTTCGCTCAGCGTTGGCGTGGATCGATGCCGGCTCGGCTCTTATGCTAGGAGACCACGGCAGGGAAGCCGCCAGTCCATCACCACGACAACCGTGAATAGCAGAACGAAAGCCGGCGTGACCGACAGGACGCCGCAGGGCCTGTGTTTGCTGTCCGGGTGGTTCGTGGACTGCGGGCGTCTCGCGTCCAGCAACCTTGTGCTCCATCTTGACCGAGCGCCTGGGCTTTCAGCCCTGTCCCCCACAGGTTACACATGGGCTGCTCCTGGGCTACTCCTGGGTTACTTATGGGCAACTTATGGGCTGCTCCTGGGCTACTCCTGGGCTACTCCTGGGCTACTTATGGGCTGCTCCTGGGCTGCTCCTGGGATATTCATGGGCTACGCATGGGCTGCTTATGGGCTTCTTCTGGGCATCTGTATTCTAGACGAATGCAAATATTTTTCGGACTGCCGTCTAATTCTGATGTATTAGCATGTACACAATGACTCGGCCAGCAAGCGCTCCTCCAGGAGAGAATCCGGTTGCGCGACTGAAAGCCAAACATCATTCAGTCCTTCTCAGGGCTCCATAGCACCGGACCACGGCCGGGGAGTTAACTGGCCGAAATGTTATTCACGAAGTAGCACACCAGACAAGGATGATCATGGTCCGAACAATTGTTTCATCCGTAGAAGCAATATCGCGTCTTAATCCTCCCGCAAAACTGGACATTCTAGACACAGCGTTGATAACAAGCGCAAGAAATTAATAGAAGATGAACAGTAAGGATGTTTTCACACTGAAGATGAAAACTTCCGGCTCCCGTATTTGATCGTCCATGACGTTTTCTAACCAGCGGCGACATATGCCCTCCACCAAAGTGTATCATGCCTCGACAATTTGTGGAATAGTCTCGGTTGCCTACATTTTGAGCGCCAGAAATGCTGCGTCTCTCGTGCAAACCATGCCATTCACTAGATCCCGGCCAGGTGCCACCCATGCCAGCCCCGGCTGGTTTTTGCATCTCGTCTTCTCCTATGCCTGGCTTCTCATCACGTCCATGTCCTCCTCATCATCCTTGCAGCTTCCTGTGCGCCCACCCCAGCCCGTGCAGCGCCAGGGCGCCGTCATCGGTGTCGCCGCTCAGCGACGCAGGGGCTTCCGCCGAGGAACGCGGCCACTGGGCGGACGCCGATCCCTAATTAATCTTCCCGCACCCCCCCCCCCCCGCCCCCCACCCCCATCGCGCGCGCTCACACACAGACATACACCAGAGGCCTTTTTGCATCGGTGGGACGCCTACTGGAAATCAGTGGAACATAAGAAAGTGGTCGTGGGCTTTAAGGGTGGTGAAAACTATACGAACCCTGCTGGGTTTGTCCAATGATCAGATGGTCGAATGAATCCGTTCAGTGAGAAAGCCATCGTTCAGTTCAGGCTGCGTATGTTTTATACATCGTCTGAGGCAAACAGGTTTTCATCACGTTTGAAGAAAACGCCTGGCAACAATATTTTTGAGCCGGCGTTTCTTACACGTGCAACACTTGACGTCTAAAGGAAGAAAACCTGGTGTTATTCTGATACATTTTTTATGCAACAGTTTTGTGAGCGTGCAGGAAGGTTTGGCATCGAGACTTTGAGGGATGTGGTACAAGATGTTGCTCGTCCGCTGACCGTGTTGTCAACCCCCCACAAAATTCTGTTCGCGGGCACGTGGCCAGAGTGTTCCTCAGGAATGTTGAGGCCACAGGAACGACACGGGCACAGGAACGAATCTTTCCACAGAACTGGAACCCGGTCCTAGTTTGTGCAGTAAATGTACCTACAGCCGAAATTGCACGTTTTCACCGATCTTCCCCCTTTATCAATGACGTAACAGTCAAAGTTGTAGTACAGTTTCACCGTCTTCGACCATTTTGTTTATCAGGCTGATGGTGCTGTCTAAAATGCGTACTGTAGGCTTGATCTAAGGAATTCACAGCATTGTGGCGGGTTCAGACCTCAAACAACAATTAAGAATTAACAGCCATGGACTGTTGGTACAATGCCGCAACCGCTAAAAGTATGAGATACATCATTTTAGAAATGAGATGACTTAATTGATGGCCATCGCTATCAGGTATGCCTTAAACATAATTTTCTAGAAGCTTTTTTCAAATATCTTTTGAACAAAGGACCTTTGTAGTTCATATGCACGTAAACCGTATGACGCTCATCTGCGGTAACCACGAAACGTCATCTCTGTGGACTTTCTTTGCTGACGGCATGGTTATTTGCCGAGGTAGCTTTTCATGACACCCAACACCCTAAGTAACAAATCGCTTCCGAGCATGCGTGCAAGCATGGCGTGCTATTTCTTAACGAACACAAACTTGTCAAGTTCGACGAGGGTTAGCATGAGCTTCCTTTTGCACAAATAAGCTCAAATAATGGAGCCGATTGACGTGTAAGCACAGTAAGTATAACCAGCGAAGCAGAGTAGAGGGACATACCCCTTGAATCATGCAAACTTCCTGCCATTTTGGTCCGGGCCCACCCGGGTATTTACGAGTCTTTCGACACGCAATTTTACCTCGGAAATTCCAGCTGGATCTCGCACAACCTCAACACGCAGGTGGATAATAGTAGATAATTACACCTGGAGTTTGGCCGAAAGCTTTACTCAGCGGCACTTATCTGCAAGCAGAACGGCTGCCGTCGTTCGGCGGTGAGTGCGGCGGTGTCCACTTAGCGACCGGCCCGGGAGACAGCCCGGCCCGGGAGAGCGACTGGCTCGGGAGGCAGCCCGGCCCGGGAGGCAGCCCGGCCCGGGAGGCAGCCCGGCCCGGGAGGCAGCCCGGCCCGGGAGACAGCCCGGCCCGGGAGAGCGACCGGCCCGGGAGACAGCCTTGCCCGGGAGAGCGACCGGCCCGGGAGACAGCCCGGCCCGGGAGGGCGATCTGCCCGGGAGACAGCCCAGCCCGGGAGAGCGACCATCCCGGGAGACAGCCCGGCCCGGGAGATAGCCCGGCCCGGGAGAGCGACCGGCCAGTATTCCCCAGTGCGGGCGGTACCTGCCGGCGGGCAGTGACGGCACTGTTGCCCTGGCATGCCGACCGCAGCGGGCAGTACCTGCCGGCGGACAGTGACGGCACTGTTGCCCTGGCATGCCGACCACAGCATCGGCGGCTCCGTGTTCCGGTGACCTCAGACCGTGCGGGCAGAAACCCCAGCTGCAGCCTGGCGCCGTGACACGGCTGATTCGTGCACCGCCGGCCCTTCCGCCGCGGCACCGTGCGCAGCGGCACTCCGCAAACCTCATCAGAGGGTGACTGCTATAGCAAGCGCGGCGGGGTGAGCTGCATGGGCCCGTGATGGTTTTGTGGTGCCTGGTATCATTTTCGGGATGGGAGATGTGGGAGTAACTCATGCCTACACCAGTCGAGAGCTGACAACGGCTGGTGGTTTTAGGGGTTGGTGGGATGGCTGCTTGAAGGAGGCACGGGTATTTGGCTGCAGCGCGTTGGGAGCATGATGCTGTGTATGGCTCTTTGGAGACGCGTTGTTTTAAACGTCTCTCTCGCGCGCTCTTTCCCGAATTATGCGTACTTAATGCTACGGTTAAAACGGCAGCTTTTAAACTTATTTTTATCATATTTCCGGGTAGGTGGCTTGTGCACGGAACATTTTGCCTCAGGCCAAAGTGCTTTGCCCCAGCTTTTCCACGTCGTGATCACAGTTTGGGCACGACGCCGTGCCCGCGGGCGCCTGGAAGCTGCGCCTTTCAGGGCGATGTCCAGTGAGAATTTGCACTTTACATCCAAGCAGCATTGAACACCTTTTAACACACTTGAGGTGGTCGAATATCAATTAGGTTCTCGCAGAG
Organism: Pollicipes pollicipes; assembly: GCF_011947565.3. Taxonomy (NCBI): domain Eukaryota; kingdom Metazoa; phylum Arthropoda; class Thecostraca; order Pollicipedomorpha; family Pollicipedidae; genus Pollicipes; species Pollicipes pollicipes. Next base: position 28,303,023 of record NW_023596818.1, on the reverse strand, counting down.
CCCGTGGATGAGGGTGTGCAGCCTTACTGAAGATCGTCCTCAGTGGATGAGGATGAGGGTGTGCAGCAGCATTGTGCTGCCCGTGGATGAGGGTGTGCAGCATTACTGAAGGTCGTCCTTAGTGGATGAGGATGAGGGTGTGCAGCAGTATTGTGCTGCCCGTGGATGAGGGTGTGCAGCGTTACTGAAGGTCGTCCTCAGTGGATGAGGATGAGAGTGTGCAGCAGTATTGTGCTGCCCGTGGATGAGGGTGTGCAGCATTACTAAAGGTCGTCCTCAGTGCCGCCGCTCCGCCTCTACCGCCTTTCATTTCAATGTCCATTGGGGATTCGCACTTTGCATCCAAGCGATATTGAACACCATTTAGCACACTTGAGAAGATCAAATCTCAGAAAGTTTCTCGCAGAACCGGTGGATGACGGTATGCAGCGTTCTTGAAAGTCGTCCTGATGGTTGCTGGTATTAGTATAAGGTGGTGTCGTATAGCTCACGGTAGCAAGATCAGATTCCCTTCTCTTATTAGAGATACCTTCCACCACCCTATGCCGTATACAGGCTAGCGACAATCGGGGATCAATGATCATCGTCATGTCAGGTAAAATTGAGGAGATGGTTTTGCTTAATTAGCTTGTTTCGTGAACATATGCCTGTGTCACTGGAAATTCAAATTGCAGACTTGAAATGTAGAACCGGAGATGGTATTCACGAGTTCCTGTTCTGGCCGGCTTATGAGACTATGATACAATGGACTGAATTCACACCTCTTTTTACGTTAAATCCCCAATAACAGTGTTGACGTGAGATTTTATACCATTGACACTACTACATCTGAAAACGTCGCCAACACTAAGGTCGCGACAATCAGATCAGGACATTCATTCGGTGGCCTTCCATCTTATTCCGCTGTAGATCCCGTCAACGAAGTACTCTGCCTACTGCTGCGGCCTTCCACAACTGCCCACAGCTCGTGCGCACGCGCCCTGTGACCTGTTGTGACCTGTTGCCTCTTTCTGTTGTGACCTGACCACTCGACCTGTTGCTCGGAGCAGTGCCTCCTGGAGTTAAGTTTTCATGAAGCAGCGCCTTCTGAAGCCAGGCTCTTGTGAAGCAGCGCCTCCTGAAGCCAGGCTCCCATGAAGCAACGCCTCCTGAAACCAGGCTCCCATGAAGCAGCGCGGCTGAGGCGTGTCTAGTTTCGTGAGCGGTCTGGAATGGCGGCGGTCGAAGAGGTGTGCACTGTTTGTTTGCGTCGGCAGCCTTCACGGCACACTCATAGCCTCCAGCGTGGGGGGGGGGGCGCGGGTGTCCAATATCGCTTTATCGCGTGTTGCCGCCACTAACGCCGTTATCTGCTGAGTCCGGCTTGTCTGCCAGGTGCCGGCCTCCGCGGCGTCTGTTTACCTGTTGTATCGGCGCGCTAATCGATCTTCCGTCGGCGTCGCGGGCAGGTCAATTACCGTCATCATCGGCGACGGCTTTGGTCGTGCGGTCGCCCATGGCCGCGGCCAGGGCCTGGCTGCCGTCTCCCCTTCCCGAAGGCCGCGCTCCGCCCTTCCCCGGAGCGAGACGTGGCCGCGGGCGTTGAACTGGGTCAGGGTCGCGCCACGCGCCGCGGTCGCGCCGCCTTCGCCACTAATGGGCGGCGCGAGCGGCGCGGCCTCGCGACGCGCTGGGCTCGCGCGCCTCTTGACGCGCCGCTCGAGCTTTGTCGCGACGGGTCGGCCGGCGACGGCCGCGGCGGGCGGCAGATTCCCGTACCGGTTTTGGCTGTCTGGCGACGGTGGATGAACCCATCGCGGCTGTTGTTGTTTTCTCCACGGCGTTAGAGATGCGCCTTCTGATGATCGAGTGGCGTGCGTGACGAAACAGATACCCGAAGTCCGACGCATGTGGCGGGCTCTGCGAGATCTCGGTAGTCTTGTGCAGCTGCTGCGTGGTCAGGAGTGGTTACAGGAGGAGTGGAGTGGAGTAGAGTGGTCGATCACCGCGTCGGTAACACTCCGGTAACGACCGGAGCTACGGCGAAACGTCGGCACTGATGGCACGCCGTCGGTCTGGTCAATGCCCGTGACCTCTGGTGATCCCTCGTTGTCTCTCGGGTGGGATTCCCTGGAGCTGATCAGGTCGAGCCTCCTGCGGCATGGGAGTTACTTCAGTGTAGGTTTTGAGAATACATGCACCGTATCCTGCGGGAGAGTTGGGGCATTTGGGTCAACGAGACAGCCCTTACATTGAGGGCTTGTCGCCCCTTTCTTCTCCAGCTGTTCGATTGATAAGCACCGCTTGCCTCAGGAGCTGTGGCTTAAAACGTCGGCATGGAAACAAAACCAGGCGGCGTTCAGTGCATTGCACGTTTTGTCTCACCATCTCCCCACCTATTTTGTTACGAGATGTCCCTCGCGGTGTTTTTTCCATGAAGGATTCTTTGAAGATCCGGCTACCCTACTGTTCGTCTCGGCTCGCGCAAGAATCCGGGTATTTATACGCGTAACGTTAATCAGCTGGGCCGCTGATCTGGACTGCGCTCGGGTTTTGATCCTTCATTGATGTAGCATGTCTCTACTCAGTTGGGCACATGTTGCAAGTCACCCAAACCAGACTCATCTCAGGTAGTCCTCCGATGGCGCCACTGATCGTGACCGCGGCCGCCGCCAGCAGCCCTACACCCGCGTCTCCTGCTGAAGGCGGCGGTCTGTACCTGGTGGTACAGACCGCCTGACCGTGGGGCTAACCGGCCGCGTCTCCTGCTGCAGGCGGCGATCTGTACCTGGTGGGGCTAACCGGCCGCGTCTCCTGCTGCAGGCGGCGGTCTGTGCCTGGTGGGGCTAACCGGCCGCGTCTCCTGCTGCAGGCGGCGGTCTGTACCTGGTGGGGCTAACCGGCCGCGTCTCCTGCTGCAGGCGGCGGACTGTACCTGGTGGGGCTAACCGGCCTGTACGGGGTCGAGATGCCCATACTCAACACGTTCCTGTTCGCCGCCCTCATCTCCGCTGTCGACCCAGTGGCCGTGCTGGCCGTCTTCGAGGAGATCCACGTCAACGAGATGCTCTACATCGTCGTCTTCGGCGAGTCGCTGCTGAACGACGCCGTCACTGTGGTTAGTGTCACGCGCCCAATGTCGAGTATCGCTGCGGTCGGTGCCGTCACTGTGGTGAGTGTCACGCGCTCAATGTCGAGTATCGCTGCAGTCGGTGCCGTCACTGTGGTGAGTGTCACGCGCTCAATGTCGAGTGTCGCTGCAGTCGGTGCCGTCACCGCGGTGAGTAGCGTCACTCGCTCAATGTCGAGTGTCGCTGCAGTCGGTGCCGTTGTCGGACAGTCGGACGCCGTGCACCAGCCGTGGAACGTGGGGCTCGTTATGCTTGCTTTGCATGCGCGCCACAGGCCGTAAGCCGGCTGTTATCGTCTTTATCGCCGATAGAAGCCGGACCAATGAGCGTGGCCTGCGGCGGGAATTGATCCGCGATCTTTAAGTTGCATGGCCCCAACGCACTCGAAGAGGTCATTTAGGAGCCTGAAATGTCCCGAGCGTCGAGCGCTCCAGCTGCGGGAATCACGACAGGGCTGCTGATGATTGTCTTGCCGTCAGCTGGCAACACGCAGGCGTAAGCGACTTCTCCGGGCAGCAACTCAGGTTTTAAGTGCGTTTTCCAGGTGTCCCGTGTCCAACAACTTCTCGCACAGCTGGGGAACTCATCCTCGATCGTTACGTGATTAGATGTACTCAAGGCTGGAGGGCCATAACATGTTGAGGGACCAGCCTGATTAGATGCTATTCTCGGTGACCTGATTCGGTTGTTTACGCCGAGCGGCAGGTAAGTGCGCTGTGGAAGCGCCGTCGAGCTGTTCCCAGGGGCCGGTCCGCGTGTATGCAGCTTCTTGATGTGGCCGCATGCGTATGGTCTCGACATGCAGCCGGGTCGTGTTCATAATTCACGTGTCGGTTACCAGTCAGCCAGAGTTGCCTCGCTGTGATCGGCGTGATGTGTTTTCAACAGGCGTTGTCAGCGTCACCACGCGGCGCATGCGCGCTCGCGCATTTTTATTGAGACCATTGTCGGCACTTGTTTTGCGCAGCGCTGCCTTCACGCATCAGGCAGCTCTCGCGCTCTGCCGGTGCCGACACGCTCCACACGCACCCCAGCGTCCGACGGTGTGTCGCCGGGGTGGCGCGCTGCGCGTGCGGGCCGCGCCTCGTCGGCCCCAGGCTGGCCGACAGTCGGCCGAGCTCGACCTCGATCGGGCACCAGAGCTATAACTGGCCCAGCCTCGCCGTCCCGGCAGATTGTGCGCCATTGGGCCGCGGGCAACCGGGGTGATGACCCCGGCTATGACCGCGGTCAGTGCTGGCCGTGATGGTGCGGTGATGGTGATTGTAAGTCGTACATATCGTGTGGTGACGGTGATGGCGGGGTGGCGATGGTAAAGATTGCCGTGCTTGTTCCGTATGGTGGGGTGTTGACGGTAGTCACGGCGGCGCCCTTGGCTGATCGATGTGGGCACGGTGCCGGGGGTGGTTATCGGGAAGTCCACCCCAGATCGCGTGTGGTGCTGGTGACGGCTGGTGCCGGTGGTGGCCGGCGCTGGGGTATGCCGCCCGCCACTCCGCATTGTGTAATACCGCGCGACATGCAGCTAAATGGCCTGCTCTCGGCGCTCGCGTTGGCCGACTGATCTCCGCTGACAGGTGACAGCGTGGTGACAATGCATGCCCGCTGACAGCGGTGCGTCGCTCCACGCCGCGTCGCGTCGCTCTACGCCGCGGCGCGCTGGGCGTGACGGTGCACACAGGAAGTGCCCGGTGGCTGGCTCTTCCGTTCCCGTGTGAACACCCTGTCCGTGAACGCGCCGCTGTGCTGCGAGTGTCGCGCGGATTGAACAGGGACCGGGTGCGGCGCGCCACAGCCGAGCCTGCGCCGCGAGCCACGCCACAGTCGGTCCCACGCCGCGGCCCACGCCACAGCTGACCCCACGCCGCGATCCACGCCACAGCCGATCCTGCGCCGCGATCCACGCCACAGCTGACCCCACGCCGCGAGCCACGCCACAGCCGATCCTGCGCCGCGAGCCACGCCACAGCCGATCCTGCGCCGCGAGCCACGCCACAGCCGATCCTGCACCCTCGAGCCCCGCCGATCCTGCGCCGCGAGCCACGCCACAGCCGATCCTGCGCCGCGAACCACGCCACAGCCGATCCTGCGCCGCGAGCCACGCCACAGCCGATCCTGCGCCGCGAGCCACGCCACAGCCGATCCTGCGCCGCGAGCCACGACACAGCTGACCCCACGCCGCGACCCACGCCACAGCCGATTCCGCACCGCGACCCACGCGCTGTGACGGGGCCGTCCCGCTCGGCGCCGCCGTGACCGAGGGCTCTGGCGAAGGCTGCTGGAGTGCGGAGAACGGTCGCCAGCGGGGCAACCCCGCCGTTGCCCACGTCAATGTCGTCTGGTGTCCGGCAGCGCCACGCACATGGGTAGAGAAGCGGCCGCCAGCGATAGGGCGTCACCTTGGGTAGAGAAGCGAACGCCAGCGATAGGGTGTCACCATGGGTAGAGAAGCGACCGCCAGCGATAGGGTGTCACCACGGGTGGAGAAGCGGCCGCCAGCGGTAGGGCGTCACCATGGGTAGAGAAGCGGCCGCCAGCGGTAGGGCGTCACCATGGGTAGAGAAGCGGCCGTCAGCGGTAGGGCGTCACCATGGGTAGAGAAGCGGCCGCCAGCGGTAGGGCGTCACTATGGGTAGAGAAGCGGCCGCCAGCGGTAGGGCGTCACTATGGGCAGAGAAGCGACCGCCAGCGATAAGGCGTCACTGTGGGTACAGAAGCGGCCGCCAGCGGTGGGTGTGTTGATCTGCAGGGTCACATGCAGTAAGCACTGTGGAGTACCCCGGTGGAGTAATTTGGCTTATGTATGACGTCACTGTCGGATAAGGCACATGAGATACAGATGCCTAACTGTCAAGGCGGCATGACAGCGGCTCAAACGAACGACTAAGGTACGAAAATAAAAACAAGCGTGTTACCAGCCGTAACTCATACACTGCCCCTACTTCACCTGCTCCCGGTATTTTTTGATATAATATATCAATATATTTATATAACACAAATATATCATATTTCACCAAGTATGGTAAAATATGATATATTTCACCATGCTTGGTGACGGTCCTCGGTCTGGGCCGCCAGTTCGGAACTTCCGTCGGCGTTGACATTGTCAGACTTCAGTTCGGTGTCAATGCGCTGCTCAACGGAATACGGCTGGGAGCTTGCCGTGCTGAAGGTGTGGCCAACACGAGGTTCTGGTCCGTTCGCCAGGTGCTCTACCACATGTTCGAGGCTTACGTGGAGATGGGCGAGAATAACATCACGGCGCTGGACGTGGCGGCCGGGCTGCTGAAGTTCTTCGTGGTCGCGCTGGGAGGCACCTTGGTCGGCATCATCTGGGGCTTTCTCACAGCATTCGTCACAAGGTCAGTGGGCGAAGCGGAGCAACGTTCGCTCACGCTCTCGTTAACAGTCACAACGACTCTGAGCCGGCGGGGCGTGACTGCTTTCAGTAATAATCACGGTCTTCGTGCTTCCGGTGTGCGTAATGGGCATTTTTAGGCTGACATACGAAGCCTGGACTAAACCATGTACGGAAACAATCCAAAGTAATCAGCGTTGGTCCGTTTCTGCGGAAGCTCATTGTTTGGTTTGTTATTCACCACCACAGCTTTTGAGCATTACAGAAGCCCGTTGGAGCCAGGGCCGTGTGAGCGTGCCAGAGGGTATGGGGAAGAACAAATATCCTTTCAAGACAATGCTTTTGATGCACCAACGTACGTTTTATGTAAAACTTAATTAACGTGGAAGTATTGCTCAGACATCCACCCCATTTGCTCCGGTTCCCACGCCAATGATCAAAACTTAAACAAAATGCCGTCGCTGGCCGTGCAATGTCCCGGCTGTGCTAGCCCTGCGGCTGTACTCTGGCCCAGGGCGACGGCTATGATAGCCTTGTGGCTGCGTTCTGGCTCGGGGCGACAGCTGTGATATCCCCGTGGCTGTACTTAAGCCTAGGGCGACGGCTGTGCTAGCCCTGCGGCTGCACTCTGGCCCGGGGCTGTGCTAGCCCTGTGGCTGTACTCTGGCCCGGGGCTGTGCTAGCCCTGCGGCTGCACTCTGGCCCGGGGCTGTGCTAGCCCTGCGGCTGTACTCTGGCCCGGGGCTGTGCTAGCCCTGCGGCTGTACTCTGGCCCGGGGCTGTGGTAGCCCTGCGGCTGCACTCTGGCCCGGGGCTGTGCTAGCCCTGCGGCTGTACTCTGGCCCGGGGCGACGGCGGCGATAGCCCTGCGGCTGTACTCTGGCCCGGGGCTGTGCTAGCCCTGCGGCTGCACTCTGGCCCGGGGCTGTGCTAGCCCTGCGGCTGTACTCTGGCCCGGGGCTGTGCTAGCCCTGCGGCTGTACTCTGGCCCGGGGCGACGGCGGCGATAGCCCTGCGGCTGCACTCTGGCCCGGGGCTGTGCTAGCCCTGCGGCTGTACTCTGGCCCGGGGCTGTGCTAGCCCTGCGGCTGCACTCTGGCCCGGGGCGACGGCGGCGATAGCCCTGCGGCTGCACTCTGGCCCGGGGCTGTGCTAGCCCTGCGGCTGCACTCTGGCCCGGGGCTGTGCTAGCCCTGCGGCTGTACTCTGGCCCGGGGCTGTGGTAGCCCTGCGGCTGCACTCTGGCCCGGGGCTGTGCTAGCCCTGCGGCTGCACTCTGGCCCAGGGCGACGGCGGCGATAGCCCTGCGGCTGTACTCTGGCCCGGGGCGACGGCGGCGATAGCCCTGCGGCTGTACTTTAGCCCGGGGCGACGGTTTGGTGACCGGCCCGCCCGGCGCCAGCTGCTGACATTTACGGCCGGTGATTGGTGGACGCCGAGGGAGTTTGATTGGGCTCGGTGGGACCGCGTGGGCCGGTCTCACGGACGCCTGGTCCTGCCGCTCCTCGCTGCGCCGGTGCAGTGGAGACGTCAGACGACGGCGGCGGCTCCTGCCCTGCGGCACAGCCACGGGCCGATGATTGGTTCGAATTGGGCCGCTCGTCGCCTCCGGCCATGCCCCGGCTGTGGGCCAGCAGGCGGCCGCGCCCCGGCTGTGGGCCAGAAGGCGTCCTTGGCGCGCAGGAGAGCCGTCAGGGGCCGACACTGCCGTCACGTCAGGGGCCGACACCGCCGTCACGTCAGGGGCCGACACCGCCGTCACGTCAGGGGCCGTCCACTACGGTTGCACCGACAGTGGACGGGGCACCCTACACACGGGCCACACGCGTGCAAGAGAGTGCCTCTTCTGCGGAAAGAAACTTATTTATTTGGGACAAGAGATTAGACTGTGAAGTTCGTATGTTCAGTTAACGACCGTCAATATGTCGGTACAGGGCGTTGAACGACGTCGCTTAATGAGAACCTCCTGGTATATTGCAGGTCGTTAACTCAACAAAGAACTTCCAACTCATGACGTCGAAAAAGCATGACCTTGAGGCCTTTCTCTCTTATATTAAGACTGTGAAGTGTGCATGTAACGGCACGGACAGGGCGGACGGACGGATGTGTTTTTGTTTGGGAGACTTGTGTTACTTTATACAGCATTCTTAAAACGTTCGTTTGCTATGCTGCGAGTGCAGGTCATATGTCATGACATAGCAAATTTAAGCTTTCAGTAGTAAATCTGAAGCCCAAACTTTATACAATTGCGCCCAGTTTCTGGCGTCCAGCAAACTTCTTCCATTTTAATAATCACATAACAATCCTGTGCTCAATAGATCAAACAAAACCATGTTAAAAACATATTGCCTTTCTCACTGCTGTGGAGGATGTAAGAGACGAGTGTTTTCTACGGCGGGCCGTACAGCGGCGGCAGTCGTCCCCTGTTTCCGCCAGCCCCGGAGCCGGAGCCGAAGCCGCCGCTCTGGGGGACGATGCGGAGTCAGGTGGAGCCGATCCAACTGGTGTCTGTCGCGCGGGGCCGCACCGCTGGCACCGTCGGCGCTGGGGGCGGACCCCGTGTCCTGTCCTGTCAGCTGCGGGCCACGCTGCCCCCCGGGGAGCCAGCTCGCCTCGTCAGAGCACGTCGGGCGCTTGTTGGCCGGGCCTCGTCAGCTAATGAGTCCGCGTCCTCGGCGGCGGCTGCGCACGGGCCGCCGCCGAACCCTACCGCGGCCCCGTCCCCGTCATCGGCGACAACACTTCGCCCGGTGTGACTTGGCGGGACTACAGCGTAGCCGTCGCCTCCCCGCCCCTCCAGGGGCTGGATATAAACGGGGGAGGCAGGTCAGCCTGTGCTCCTGAGGAGTGCAGGGGGCTTGAGCCCGTGAAATGACTATACCGGACGTGCGACTTCCCGCGGAGTGCGAGCGCAAAATTAAGCATCACATTCAGATCAGCTGCTGTGATGTGCCTCAAACCAATGATGCTGTAAAAACAACGAGCTTGAAAGAACAACAGGGATGTGCAATATCGGTTTTGGTCCGGGATGCTGGGGACGCGCAATGCAATGCAATGTGCAATTGTGTAATTGTGTGTGCAATTGTGCAATCGTGTGCAATTTCTGTGAGCTGCTGCAGACGCGCGCCGCCATGCATATCAGCACTCGTGATAAAATTTGTCATTTTATACAGCTCCGTGATGGAACAGCTAACGAATGCCAACCGCAGTGTCAGTTGGACACATTTTGAGCCGGCGTCACCGTGTCCTGCAGGTTTACCAGCAGCGTGCGCGTCATCGAGCCGCTCTTCGTCTTCGTCATGGCCTACCTGGCCTACCTGAACGCCGAGATCTTCCACCTGTCCGGCATCTTGGCGTGAGCGAGCAGGCCGCCGATAGTGCGCCAAGCCGTTCTCACGGGCCACCGGGCGCGTCCAAAACAGCGGCCAGAGATGGGACGATGACGGCGGCGCCGGCGCCCGCTCAGCCGCCGCCGAGGGTGCCGCCTCCGATAAGGGGGCTCCGTGTCGTGTGTGAGGCACACGGCGGCGCTATTGATGTTCTCGCTCGGTGATAAGCAGGTTGGCAGTTTTGACCTGGCCTGATGATGAGCGATCGGTTGGCGGGTGGGTGAGGCGCGGGGGCGGAGGGGGAGGCGGGTACCAGCAAGGGCAGCGCCGTTCACGAGATACGTCTTGATTACGTTATCCATGCGTTTCCATGGTAACGTTATCGTTATCCATGGTAACGGTTGGGGTCTGCATTGGGGGAGGGCGTCTCCAGCTAATGGTTAAGGTCTGCGTTGCAGAATCACCTTTTGTGGCTTGACGATGAAGAACTACGTCATCTCGAATGTGTCGGCCAAGTCGCACACCACCATCAAGTATACGATGAAGATGTTGTCCTCTAGCTGCGAGACAGTCATCTTCATGCTGCTGGGCGTGGCCACCGTGCATAATCACCACGAGTGGAATACCTTCTTCGTGCTGTTCACCCTGCTCTTCTGCTCCCTGTTCAGAGCACTTGGTGAGCACTGGAGGCGGCACCGTAGCTTTTTCACCGAAGCTTACTAACATAATAAAATAAGACGACTAAAACCATTGTACTAGGCAAAAATATGTCGCAGCACGAGGTAAGAAGGCTTATTGTTTTAAATATGTATGTCCACTGCCTGCGACTAGGTTTTCTCCCATGTCTTGTGGAGGCGTACGAAGAGCGCTCATAAAAACAATACATGGAGGCAGGCATGCTTCGAGAAACGGATTTCAATTTTGGACAGCTTTGTGGATTGCCCTCAAGGGTCGCGTGGCTCCCAAAGTCCGGGGGTCAGTAATGCCCTCAGGGGTGTCGTGGCTCCCAGCGTTCGGATCTGGTCCAATGCCGCTTTCAGAAGTGTAGTGGCTCTCAGCGTCCGGGGCCGGTCCAGTGACGTCCTCAGAATTATTGTGGCTCTGATTGTCCGGGGCCGGTCCAGTGACGCCCTCAGGAGTGTCCTGGCTCTCATTGTCCGGGGCCGGTCCAGTGACGTCCTCAGGAGTGTCCTGGCTCTCATTGTCCGGGACCGGTCCAGTGACGCCCTCAGGAGTGTCCTGGCTCTCATTGTCCGGGGCCGGTCCAGTGACGTCCTCAGGATTATCGTGGCTCTCAGTGTCCGGGGCCGGTCCAGTGACGCCCTCAGGAGTGTCCTGGCTCTCATTGTCCGGGGCCGGTCCAGTGACGCCCTCAGGAGTGTCCTGGCTCTCATTGTCCGGGGCCGGTCCAGTGACGTCCTCAGGAGTGTCCTGGCTCTCATTGTCCGGGGCCGGTCCAGTGACGCCCTCAGGAGTGTCCTGGCTCTCATTGTCCGGGGCCGGTCCAGTGACGTCCTCAGGAGTGTCGTGGCTCCCAGCGTCCAGGGCCTGCCCAGTGACGCCCTCGGGGGTGTTATGACTCCCAGCGTCCGGAGACGGCCCAGTGATGCCGTGCCCTCCCGCAGGCGTGCTCATCCTGGCCGGGCTGGTGAACCGGGTGCGCATGCACCAGATCGCCGGCGTGGAGAAGTTCGTCATGATGTACGGCGGTCTGCGCGGCGCCGTGGCGTTCGCGCTCGTGCTGCTCATCGATCCGCACCACGTGCCGCAGCAGCAGATGTTCCTCACCACCACCATCACGGTCGTCTATTTCACCGTCTTCGTGCAGGTCAGCGGCAGAATTCTGCTACGTGAAGGTCGGCGTAGAGCAATCCAGACACACGTGCCATGACTAGACACGGGGCACGTGATCTGGAGGCAGGTCATGTGCGTGTCTGACGTGCCTCTAGTAGACGTAGTGGACCTGACGACCTGATGACGTAGACCTGACGTAGACGTGCGCTTGGATTCCGAATGGATTCTAAGATCCGGGTCCGGGTCTTGTTATTGAAGGGTCCAAGGAACCTTGGATCCACCTCTACAAGATCAAGCACGTGATCGTCTGAGCCGGTGCTGAATGTCTTCAGTGTGGTCGGCAGGCATGCGGGGGAATGTGGTTTTAAAGGGACGATTGAATGCCCATGCACAGGAGGAGCGACTCAAAGCCGTTGGAAAGCCGTGTCGCGACTCAACATTACTTTATGAAAGTCCTCGGGTTTCATGCTAAGACCCAAAAGCAATGAGTGTGGGTGAGTAAGATGCTTCAAACCCGGAGAACTATGCGATGGAAGCTTACGTCCCCGGGCTTATGTCAATGCTGCCAGTGGCCCTTATTTTTAAATGCTTAGCTCTGATGGGTAATGACTAAGAACTATGTAATGTCAACAGGGGCTTTGCAATTTCAGGAAAAGCGCTCACAGAGTAGCGCAAGGATTTTAAGAGTGCTCAACGTTTTTATTAGAAACGAACCTCTTATCTTTAGGGGCTAATCTATACAATGAAGTACATATTAAGTGAACAATGAAATGGATATGAGGCGAATAAAACACCTAGATCACCCATTCTTAAATCGTATTTTTTGGTTATTTACAGCATCTCGCCTTGGCCCTAAGCTGTGGAACGATATAATGATTTCATATTTCCCAAGAATGGCTGAATGGCAATTTCCAGCGAGTCGTTCAATCTGATGCAACAAAGAAGTGTTAGACAAAGCCGTACATTTCTGAACTACTTTCTTATACAACACAACAATTGAATGAACAAAATGAATTGATCCTGGTGTCAGGCACCGAGGTCAGACCAATTGCGAAAACGAGCCTGTTTTAGCACTCTGGGGCCTGTTGCACGGGGTAGTTTCTGGTGCTCACTTCAAATTTATCGATAACAGGAACAGCATTATGCATTTCCCATGGGCTTCTTAAAGAACAGAATAGGTCACCGACCTAGAGAGATTGGGGCTGATATTTTGTTATTAGGAACAAACTGCCAAGCGTAATCTGTATTGCTTATTAAAATGCCAAACTCACAGAAGTCTTGTATGATTTTGGTCACCATGACCTTTAAAAAGTCAAACAAGGTCACCGATCTTAAATGAGCAGGCCTGTTGCTTAGAACAGGTATCTATGTTCTGGGGCACTTCGGAGACCAGCCTGGAGTTTGCTCTTGTTTGACCTTATTTAACCCAAAGGTCATGACCTAGAAACTTAAAATTTCGACCTGAGTGAGCTCACGTAGAGGCCAATACACTCCTTGAATTTGGTGTTTCTAGCTCTCTTAGTTTCTGAGATCTCAGGGGGTTAAATTAGCCCCTCGCCCGAGCGCAGGGCGTCCAACCCGCCACCCGGGCGCGTGTTAAGGTCGCGCAGGGCGAAGCACTACTCCTCTGGCTTTCGAATTTATGAGACTACGTTAAATGTGGTCATTTGACTGGCGCATTGCTCCTGGAGGTAATTATCTCGGCCCTGACGACGTTTGGATTAGTTAATGTGAGGCTGTGAGCCACTGAAGGCTGACATAACGCCCCGGATCGGAACCGACGTTTTGTTCCATCTAACGGTGCTTTGTTTTTATGGTTAAAGCCAACTTCGTCGCAGCTGAAGTCAAGTGAAAACTTGTCAGTCAGAAGCCGTTACAGCGCCAAAAGTTTGTAGTTAGCTTCACTTTACTCCCGACAGAAATCGGTCGTACTTCGTTAATCTAGCCACAAGCAGAGATACAATCAGAGCCTGATGACAGCTGACAAGACACAGCGTAGAGCTTTCGGTCGGCCCGTAACAGTCATTCGGCACAAGACGTACCAGATGCAAGTGCGCCGCGAGCGGCTGGGGAGGGGCTCTGGCTTTCCTCTTCTTCTCTTCTTCTCTCTCTCCTTCTCTCTCTCTCTCTCTCTCTCTCTCTTCTCTCTCTCTCTCTCTCTCTCCTCTCTCTCTCTCTCTCTCTCTCTCTCTCTCTCTCTCTCTTCTATCTCTCTCCTCTCTCTCTCTCTCTCTCTCTCTCTCTCTCTCTCTCCTCTCTCTCTCTCTCTCTCTCTCTCTCTCCTCTCTCTCTCTCTCTCTCTCTCTCTCTCTCTCTCTCTCTCTCTCTCTCTCTCTCTCTCTCTCTCTCTCTCTCCTCTCTCTCTCTCTCTCTCTCTCTCTCTCTCTCTCTCTCTCTCCTCTCTCCTCTCTCTCTCTCTCTCTCTCTCTCTCTCTCTCTCTCTCTCTCTCTCTCTCTCTCTCTCTCTCTCTCTCTCTCTCTCTCTCTCTCTCTCTCTCTCTCTCTCTCTCTCTCTCTCTCTCTCTCTCTCTCTCTCTCTCTCTCTCTCTCTCTCTCTCATATCTCTCCATGATACCGGACAGCTGTTCGTTCCACCCTGAGCGGTGCCGCTGAAGGATGCAACGATAACATGATAATTGTGCGTTCTTTGGCTTTGAAGGGTTCCTCCAATCCGGCATAAAGCTGCAGAGGGGACAGCTCAGCGCCGCATATTTGGGGAACATATTCAGAAGATCATGCCAATTCCTCGAACATCAAGTGAAAATGGGCCATACCAGTCTTCACCACCCTGAGGAGAGGGTTTATGACCCCGGGTCTTCCATGATTTTGTCCCTGTTGATTTTGTGTTTGTTGGACCGTCAAAAATCGGTAATGGCACTGCTCACGGAAGCGTGCTGTCTTTGACGGCCGCTGGATGCGGATGTCAAGGTGACGTGACGCCGTGCTGCCGGTTGGTCACGGCAGAGTTGCGCTGCTGCGTGACGTGACGTGACGTGACGCTGCGCACGGCCGACTGCACCCCAAGCGACGCATGCGCCGCCTCGCCCCGCCACCGCTGACCCCCCCCCCCCCCCTGCCCCGTTTCCACAGGGTATGACAATCAAGCCGCTGGTGGAGAAGCTCGGCGTCAAGCGCTCCAACAAGCGGAAGCTGACGATGAACGAGCGCATCCACGAGCGCTCGCTGGACCACATCATGGCGGGCATCGAGGACATCGTGGGCCACCCGGGCCGATACTACCTGCGCGACATGTGAGGCGCGCCGGCGGCCGGTAGCGCCAGGGGCGACTGGGGCTCGCCGGCCGCGGTGGCGTGACGTCACCGGTGGCGGTGGCGTGACGTCACCGGTGGCGGTGGCCGGCAGGTGGCGTTTGACGGTGACGATGTACTCGTTAGTTCCACCGAGTCCCTGATCATGACATCTCGGCTGAGTGCTGACACATTTGGGGGGAATGCGTCGATGTGAGCTGTGTCTTGAGGGAGACGATGAGGAGTGGAGCTGTTATCAAATGTTTGCTCGCGTGAGCCGTCGTGCCGGTGGTGTTCAGCGTTGCGTGCATGTTGAGTGCAACCTTGGTGAACAGCATTATATTTTCCCGCTGCAGGTTCAAGCACTTCAACCACAAATACTTGCGCCCGCTGCTGACCCATGAGGACACGACCCGCGACCCCAAGATCATGGAGACCTTCAGCAAGCTCGCCCTCAAGGACGCCATGAAGTCGGCCGTCGATGACGTCATCAACGGCGGCCAGAAGGGCACGCGCATGAGGTCGTCACCCTCCTGGGGGGACATCATCCGCGATAACTCGTGAGTGTGGCCGCCATGGGGACGTCACCCTCCTGGGGAGACACCATCCGCGATAACTCGTGAGTGTGTCCACCATGGGGACGTCACCCTCCTGGGGGGGGGGGGGGGGGGGGAACAGCATCCGCGATAGCTCGTCAGTGTGTCCGCCGGCGGCGTTATGCTGCTGGCCGCCGCTCAGCTCCGTTGTGACATTGGGATAAAGGGGTCAGTTTTACTGAACTCCGTGATTCTTGTCGTCTGCACGATTGGCCATCACGCCGCTCAGATAAACCATTTGTTTGAGCTCAGCTGCTGTGATTTACTGCGAAGGTCAATTATGTGTTCTGTTCACGTCACCTGCTAGCCTTCCTCCTTGATGTTTGAACATAAGATTTGCACGCGCCGTTAAAAAGATCATCGTCGTGATGACGAAGCATAGCAGCACTGCCCGCTGGTAGAGCGGGTCGTCCCTTCCGTGTGTCGTACTGCTGCGATGTAAGTTCCAGGCTTTGCACACTGCTCCCACCAGGTCCCAGTCAGCATGTATGGTCTCGCCTCGCCCACGTATGCCATTGTGCAGTGGGAAGGCGCGCTCGATGCCAAACCGCTCTCCCAGGCCAAGGCTGCCCCGAGCCATACGCTGCTTACAAGCTGGCCTGCATTCGGATACTCGTGTACGGCGCGCTGGCTCCGGCCCGCTGCAACGCGGCAGCGTCGATACAAATGCATGCAACAGCGGTCATATGTGTGCCTGCAAGCTGCTTGCCGCACTGAGCTTGACTTTGACTGCTGTAATTGATTTTACGTGACAAAAGCCGGCCTTGCCATTAGTATGGCCACAGGTGGCGATCATTGGTTTTCTCGCATTGAACAATTCCACAGCAGCAGCTGGGGACGAGACCGTATTTTTACAATGCTCGGCAGCTGGACACGGTAGCTCACCATACACGTGGCAGCTCATTTACCCCGTTTTACGCCACAATTAAGCCTGCAAGCTATGAACCGGCTAAAGTCTCATCCGCTTGCGACTTACTGGCTTTACACCGATGGCCGTCGTAGCCTCCTAGCCCACTGTCAAGGCCCGTTAACCTGGCGTAAAAGCCCGCTAACCTGGCGTAAAGCCCGCTAGCCTTGCGGCGAAATGGCGAGGCAGTGGCTGGCGTCATCGGAATAGCCAAGCTTGTGGTGCGCTCTGCCGCGTTTCGTCTTGGCGTCAGCGACTGCTGCAAAAGGACTCCCCCGTACAGCTGGAAGTCAGCCCCGCTCGGGACACGGGCCTGACCGATCCAGTGACGTCAGTCTCGCTCGGGACACGGACCTGACCGATCCATGAGGCGTCTCCGGCGGGTGTGCCGTCGTGTTTTGGATTCGGATGCGTCTGTTGGATGTGTCTGTTGGATGTGTCTGCTGGATGTGTCCGTTCGGATGTTGGCCGCTGAGAACTGTGTCCGCTGTGTCCGCTGTGAACTGCGTCCTGAACTTTGTGTCCGTGGCCGCGCAGCCCTCGGGTGTGGAATTAATTTATGTTCTCTCTTGCATTGATGCCCACTACGCATTTCACTAATTTTGATTCGTGATTTCCATATGTCAATAAATGGACCCGATTAAGGTATCTGGTGTGCCGTCGGTTCAGGTGTCTGCTGTTCCGGCGGTTCAGGTGTATACCCTCCCGTCAGTTCAGGTGTCTGCTGTGCCAGCGGTTCAGGTGTCTGCTGTACCGACGGTTCAAGTGTCTGCTGTGCCGTCGGTTCAGGTGTCTGCTGTGCCGGCGGTTTGGGTGTCTGCTGTGCCGTCGGTTCAGGTGTCTGCTGTGCCGGCGGTTTGGGTGTCTGCTGTTCCGGCGGTTCAGGTGCATGCTGTGCCGGCGGTTCATATGTCTACTGTCCCGCCGTTTCATGTGTCTGCTGTCCCGTCGGTTCAGGTGTCTGCTGGGCCGTCGGCTCAGGTGTCTGCTGGGCCGTCGGTTCAGGTGTCTGCTGTGCCGTCGGTTCAGGTGTCTGCTGGGCCGTCGGCTCAGGTGTCTGCTGTGCCGTCGGTTCAGGTGTCTGCTGGGCCGTCGGCTCAGGTGTCTGCTGGGCCGTCGGTTCAGGTGTCTGCTGTGCCGTCGGTTCAGGTGCCTGCTGTGCCGGCGGTTCAAGTGTCTGCTGTCCCGCCGTTTCATGTATCTGCTGTCCCGTCGGTTCAGGTGTCTGCTGTGCCGTCGGTTCAGGTGTCTGCTGGGCCGTCGGCTCAGGTGTCTGCTGGGCCGTCGGTTCAGGTGTCTGCTGTGCCGTCGGTTCAGGTGCCTGCTGTGCCGGCGGTTTCAAGTGTCTGCTGTCCCGCCGTTTCATGTATCTGCTGTCCCGTCGGTTCAGGTGTCTGCTGGGCCGTCGGTTCGAGCGTCTGCTGTACCGTCGGTTCAGGTGTCTGCTGTTCCGGCGGTTCAGGCGGTATGATCGGCGGCAACAGCTGCGCGTCTTTTGATTTGAGCCGACGCATGAGCAGTCCGTCACTGAGGTTCCAGAGCGCCTCAATGGCGTTGGCTATTCGCACCTGACGCGTGACCCGAGCCGTCTCACCCGACACCGGCCTTCTCCCCGGCGCCAGGAACTGGAACCTGTCACAGATGGACAACACCTACATGCCGGACATGAACGAGATCCGCTACAACCCTTCGATGAAGGACTTGAACGACGCCACCATCCACCACCTGTTGACCGACGAGCAGATGAATCCGCGTTACCGGGTCAGTGGTCCGACCGCCGCGGCTGACGGCGCATGGAGGACGTGCCCTCAGGCTCGCTGACAGCACGTGTGGGCGCGCAGGCGGACAGGTCGGGGGGGGGACGTGGAGAAGGAGCCAATCTAGGCTCCTGTCTGTGTGCTCTGTAACCGCCGTGCTGCCTGTCTTCGATAAAACGGCTGCCCGTAAAGGTCGGGTGAAATGCCGACAATTTGTGGAGTGGAGGTTTCCAAACGCATCGCTATGTTGGGCAGCCAGCCGACCGCTCCCGACAGCCAGTCGTGCTTGTGCGGACGACCACTCGCGCCGCTTCGTTCGAGTCCGCTCCAGGCTGGTGTCCCGTGCTCCCCCCCCCCCTCCGGGCAGTCGTACTCCTCGCCTAACGGCGCGTGCGCCTGTGCCGCAGCGGAGGCGCTGGAGCTACTCCCGCCATGCCGTCTGCGATGACGACATGCACACGCGTCCGGTCAACCACACCATGCAGCTGTACATGCGCCAGCGCATGATCGACATGTACCGCGGCAAGAAGCAGAGGGTGAGCCTCGACACGCCCGGCTTTGTGGGTGTCGCCGCACGGCGGAAACGCGGCTTCGAGATTGTGAACCACTGGGCGCACGAACTAAAAGGCGTGCGCTGTTGCTAGGCACCGCTACGACATGGGCAGCAGTGCTATGTGTAATTGGTTCCGGCCGAGGGCAGTTCTATGGGGGGGAGGGGGAGGGGCCGCTTTCTACCAGTGCAATGAAAAAGCAGGGCTGTTCCGTTTTTAGAGACGATTTACGACCATTCACCTGTTGACCGAAGTTTCCTTGCCCACCGCCAATATATGATTCCGGATTAGCTTTTGGCTCCTGTCAGCTCCAAATAACTGGCTGCTAAGGGACTCTCGTAGGTTCGATGCGACCTTCTCCAGCTTTGTGAGCCTTTCTACGATTTGCGGACCGCTTTCTCTAGTACCAGTCCGCGGCTGCTTTTGAGACGGGCTGGCTGACTAAGTGTCCGATTCCAACACGCGTCTGGGTCTGAAAGTCTTGCATTGTCGCTGACTGAATGCCCTTGTCCTTGCCGTTACCGTTTCTGTCATTCCTGTCTCTTGTCGTTTTAAACAACGAGTTTGCCAACGTTGGCGTAATTTGCAACTACCTGCACTTTATGCGGACCTTGGTCAATTCCGCGTCATTGTTTTGAGTGCAAGTGTACAGGTCGGGGGACCTTATCAGTGACAGCTCCACGTCCGGCTCGTTGTCAGCTGTTTACGGTCGCTACAGCGACACGGAGCCGTGCACGTCTGTCCGCAGAACGTGCGGCTGCTGTTCTGGGTGGATTACCGGGCGCGATCGTCACGCTCCGAGTGGCGCGGGGCGGTGACGGCGTGCCTCTCCTGCCGCCGCTGCCTGCGTGCGCGGTCGTGACGGTGGCGTCACGCCGCTGCCCTGCCGCTGATGTCACTGGGTCCGCGCAGGTGTCGCTGGCCGCTGGAGAGGGTCGAGTGGCCAGGGTCGTGACTGGGCGCCCCTTGTCCACAGAACCAGAGCTGACGCTTGCTGGAGAGGGTCTGGTGGCCAGGGTTGTGACCGGGCGCCACTTGTCCACAGAACCAGAGCTGACGCTTGCTGGAGAGGCCCGTGAGATGCCCGGGTTCGTGACCGGGCGCCACTTTTCCACAGAACCAGACCTGACGCTTGGTGGAGAGGCCCGTGAGATGCCCAGGGTCGTGACCGGACTGCTCCGTTTCCACAGAACCAGAGCTGACGCTTGCTGTAGAGGCCCGGGCCCCCGGGGTCGTGACCGGACTGCCCCTTTTCCACAGAACCAGAACGGACACTCGCCCAGGAAAAATGTCTCGTTCGCCGTACAGACCAACGGTTCGACGGTGAAACTCAAAGACGGTGAGGCGCCGGGATGGCACCACTCTTCGACGGTCTACCCATTGCGAACTGTATTGAGGAAGGCTGTCTTTTCTGAACGTGGTCTAGTCAAAGGCGGGGATAACGGCTTAAGTTTCTTTCTCTGAAGTCCAACTTAGGGTGATTATTTACGTAGGATCTCTGACGTGATTGCAAATATTTGCACCCCATGTTGCACCCCAAATTGCACCCCATGCATTGCGCCACGTTACCAGTGCCACCGCGCGTCGGAAAGTGTCACAGCAGCTTTGGAGTCGCACCTGTCGCAGCGCACGTCCCCGTGTCAGCCTGTCTTTATATGTGCTCCTGTGTCAGCCGCCTTAGCCTGTGCTCCTGTGTCCGCCGCCTCAGCCCGTGCTCCTGTGTCAGCTGCTTCAGCCTGGGTTCCTGTGTGAGCCGCCCCAGCCTGCGCTCCTGTGTCAGCCGTCTCAGGCTGTGCTCCTGTGTCAGTCGTCTCAGGCTGTGCTCCTGTGTCAGCCGCCTCAGCCTGTGCTCCTGTATCAGCCGCCTCAGCCTGCGCTCCTGTGTCAGCTGCCTCAGCCTGCGCTCCTGTGTCAGCTGCCTCAGCCTGTGCTCCTGTGTCCGCCGTCTCAGCCTGTGCTCCTGTGTCAGCCGCCTCGGCCTGTGCTCCTGCCGCGCAGATGATCTATATGACGTCATAGACGCCGTGCCCCCGTTCGGCGCGCGCGCCGGCCGGTCGGCGTCGGACGCTGAGACGGCTGAGGCGCGGGGCGTCATCAACTTCCGGGCCAAGGAGACGGCCAGCAGGAACCACTCGGTGTCAAGTGATGGTGAGGGTAGCACAGCTGCAGAGCACAGGGCGCCACCAGCAACGTTGCTGAACCCATCTGATGTGCTCCAGTCCCTTCCGGCTGTGATGCGTCTTGGCGTCCTTTGGACGCGGTCTGTCGCACAGATCCTCTACGATAGCATTGATGCGCGGCGTATTTCATGTCATTGCTAGCTTAAGTTCTGGCATCACTGCTGTCAACATGTGTTGCCCTTCTCTGTCACAATGTTGTCATCCCTAACTATGCAACTCTGAACTCGGTAACTCGGCAACTGTAACTGTAACTCTTCTCTGTCATGCTACTGTCTGGCATAACTCTGGCATGATGGCGACAGAGGAACAGGGCAAAAATCGAATCACATTTACCTCTCGGCAAGTACACGATTAGTGCAGAACACTTGCGCCGACTACGCATGAGCATGTAGCTACCTACATCAGCCGTCCACATGCTAGATGCAGATAATTTCAACAAGGTTAGCGAGAGTGCAGGGTCAGTTGCCTGGCTGCGTGCGGCTCTGTGGCGGCGCATGCCATCCCCCCCCCCCCCCCCCATCGCCCTCCCCCTTCACCTGCCAGACAGCGGCTGCGGCCGCCGCCTGAGGCCGGTGCCTGACGCCCTGCTGTCGCGCCTCCCGCAGCCGCCCATCCCATCACCGAGACGGAGAGCGTGCTGCCCTGGAAGCGGGACGACGAGGTGCTCGTCTGCCACCGGCCGCTCAAGTGGCACAACACGAGCGCGCCTGCCTGGATCTCCAATGAGGACTACACTCACTACGCCTCGCCGCCCGAGTCGCTCACCGGTCAGTAGAGTGGGCTCACCAGTCAGTAGAGTGAGCTCACCGGTCGGTGGAGCATGCTCTGGCCGGTCAGTAGAGTGGAGCTCACCGGTCGGTGGAGTATGCTCGCCCGGTCTAGTAGGTGTGATGCTCACCGGTCAGCAGAGCAGTGAGCTCACCGGTCAGTAAAGTGAGCTCCGCGTCAGCAGAGTGAGCTTCACGCGTCGGTGGAGTATTCTCGCCGGTCGGAAGAGAAGAGTGAGGCTCGACCGGTTGGTGGAGCATGCTCGCCGGTCAGGTAGAGTGAGCTCACCGGTCAGCAGAGTGAGCTCACCGGTCGGTGAGTATGCTCGCGGTCAGTAGTGATCGCACCGGTCAGCAGTGACTCACTCGGTCGTTGGAGTATGCTCGCCGGTCAGTAGAGTGAGCTCACCGGTCAGTAGAGTAAGCTCACCGGTCAGTAGAGTGAGCTCACCGGTCAGTAGAGTGAGCTCACCGGTCAGTAGAGTGAGCTCACCGGTCAGTAGAGTGAGCTCACCGGTCGGTGGAGTATGCTCGCCGGTCAGTAGAGTGAGCTCACCGGTCAGTAGAGTGAGCTCACCGGTCAGTAAAGTGAGCTTACCGGTCGGTGGAGTATGCTCGCCGATCAGTAGAGTGAGCTCACCGGTTAGCAGAGTGAGCTCATCGGTTGGTGGAGTATGCTCGCCGGTCAGTGGAGTGAGCTCACCGGTTAGCAGAGTGAGATCACCGGTTAGTACAGTGAGCTCACTGGTCGGTGGACTGAGCTCATCGGTCCGTGGGGGAGCTCACCAGTGAGAAGAGTGGGCTCACCGGTCAGCGGGGTTGTCTCACCGGTCGGTGGAGTGGCGGCAGATGCCGGTTCACCAATCGATGGTATGGAAGCAGATACCGGGGCATGTGGTTCCCCACAGGCTCTGGTGATCCAACAACACAAAGTGCGAGTGTGACGGTGATTGGAAGCCCTCGGTTGAGCACAGCGTGGCGTGGTTGTCTAAATGTAGCTTGCAGCGATTTCGGACAAAAGTCGGCTGGCAGACCTCTGCTTCCGACGCTGCGCTCTCCCACCACCAACAGCTAATTCGGTTAAAGACAACATCGCTTTCTCCTAGCAGTCATATGCCACCCTGTCTATTTCCTTGTATAGCGCGCCTCGATTTGTCGTGCGGTGTAAGCTGAACTGCCTTCCATTTTGAGCTGGCATGCGTATAATGCTGCTTTGACTTCTCACTCAAATATTTACATATTTTCCGTTGAGCGGTTTACTTCTGAGTGTCAGACCTGGTAGCGGCTGGGGAAACGAGACCTGCGGTCGCCGCTGACCTGACGTGACACGATCTGACCCCTTGTGCCCTGCAGTGGCGGTTGGGCCAGACTTGGAGCCGCCTGACGGCCAGCGGCCGCTGTTGACCTGACTCCGTGTGCCCTGCAGTGGCGCACAGGACAGACACAGACCTGACCTGACTTGACCGTGTGTCCTGCAGTGGCGCACAGGCCAGACACAGACCTGACCTGACCTGACCCCGTGTGCCCTGCAGTGGCGGACGGGCCGGACACGGAGCCGCCGCGGCGCAGCTCCCTCACCAGCTCATTCCGGGCTGGGCTCAGCTCTCTGCGTTCATCGCTGCGCCGTCGCCTGGCCGGCTCGCCGCCTCTGGAGGCAGCCGCCGCCATCTGCGAGGACGGTGAGCCGACGGCGACCGAGGCGCCGCCTGACGGCCGCGCCGCCAACCAGCCGCCGGCCAAGCCGGCGGCGCGGGACGAGGCGGCCGACGACGGTGGCCGGCGAGCCTTCACCGCAGTCAGCATCGACCAGCCGGGCGACGACGACAAGCAGCGCACGCGGCTGTGAGCGCTGCCGAGTGGCCGGTGGTGCCCGCGGTCATGTAGTGCCCCTCTCTCCCCCTCCACCGGGAGTGACGCAAGATCTACGGACTTGGCTGGTCGGAGGTTGGCGGGCATGGGGCCTCAGCTAGATTTGCGGGGCCAGCGACACCAGTTTTCTGACGTAGGGAGCGCTCTGCTCTGTAAGCCCGTCCATTTTGGTGTTCTGTGCCTCTGGTAACCACGCGCAGCCAATGACAGCGGGGTTTATATTTCTGGCGTGCCTGGAGCACTTGCTGCCACCGTTGACGTGCACCACGCCGCCTGTCCGGGGCCATGCTTCGCGTCTTGCGGTGACGGAAGCTGCGGCTATCAGGGGCTGAGGCGGTGCCTGACGCGCGTCCATGTGCCGAGACGAGTGGCGGCTACCTTTGAGATTTGCAGGGCACGATGCGAGTACCGATCGTGTCATCCAGCGTGTGTGTTGAACTTCTGTGGGCTGGGCGGGTTGGAATTGTTTCCATGGCAATAGAGCCGATGATGCCGCCCGCCCCGTCACATTTCCACGACATACGCCATGAACGGGACCATCCTTTGTGACCTCTGTGACCTAGTGGTTATCACGAATGGACATCTTTACTTGTTTGTTGACGGTAGTGCATGGAATCTCTACACTTAGCTGTGCCCCTTTAGCACTGGTTCGGGATCGTTTAGCGTTTTTATACTATTTGTCATCAGAATGATGGATGCTTTTAAACAACTGTCCTCGCTTTTTCCGGGCAATCAGATAAACGGGCTTGCGAAGCTGAGCGCCTGTCGGTGCTGCCACTTAGGGAGTAAAAGGTGAACGACCAGTGCAGGGGCGCTCGCTAGTGCACGTGTGCAGTGTGCGGTGCGGCTTCGGACAGTCTCGCGCAGCCGGGGCAGTCCCATCCGTGTCTTTCAATCATGGTCGCCGGCGGGTGCCGGCATTGGCGTCCCAGTGACCCAGCTGGCTGCCCGCGCTCCGTCATATGTGCTAATATACTGTATTTTAAGTCCATCTTTGTCTCCGAGGATGCTACAAATCGCACATGCGACTGAGGCTAAGCCGTGCGCAAACGAACACTTACCATGTCCATGTCCGGACACTTGACTACTTTCTGGGGCGAAGCACGGGTTTCAGCTCCACCAGCAGCGGCGGCGCTGGGGAGCTGCCCGCCATCCCGACGCACGTCAAGTGACATCACCAGCCTCTTTTTCAAAGTGTATTTTATGTTCCGCAAAGACAGAGCAAACTGTAATAAATCAACACACCACACGCAAGCGTCCACCCTCCTCGCATCACCATTCAGCGCCACCATACGGCAAGGGAAGCATGCTCAAAGACAACACAGGAAAACGCACAAACAACTACGGTCGGGGCCGCTACCATACAGTGCTGAACGGCGGGGGCGGGGGGCGGCTGTCCGCCGGCGGCGGGGGGGCGACGCCGACAGCCGTCCTGGCGGCGCCCCACCGGCCGCCACTCTTCCCCGGCGGAGCGGCGCCGCTCCAGCCGCCGCTCTTCCCGGGAGGCGTCCGCGAGATCTACGAGGGTTCGGACCGCGACCACACAGACGGTAAAGCTCAGTGTAATGCCATCGGCGCGCCCGGTTATGCAGTATTGCTGGCAGGACACGTGGGCGGCGGGCCGCGGCGCTCCCGCCGGCTCGCGACGCTGCGCCAGCCCGGCCGCGGCCGCCACGGCAAGAAACGGTGGCCTCCCCTGGCGCCGCCCGACGGCCGGGGAGCCGGGCGTCCCCGGTCAACACGTCACGCGACGAGCGCGCGCTGGGCAACGAGCGCGCGCCGGGCCGCGCCATCAGCTGACGCAGACGGCAGCCGGCCAACGTACACCGATAATACGCGTAGCTCACTACTGTCCCAAAAATTTCCATCAACACAACATGTACGAACATCACACACTCGTCCACCCAGTCTGAAATCGCGTTGTATATGTATATAAGTCAATGTCATATGCTTGACCGTTTACTGAAAAAGCTGTCACCGACAAATGACGTCGGAATTCTAGGCTGGTTTCACCAGCGTCCAATTTGTCGGAACGTCCAATAACCTTGGAGCCGGACATTCCGCGAACAAGCACGACGGCCCTAGCTGGAGCCTTAGGTGCCATTCCGCTTAGGGCAAAGAACGAGGACGATCCAAGAGGTGCATGGCTAGACGAAAGCGTGTCCCCATCCAAACCTAGCAAACGTAACAAATACTGCGCCTACCGTGCTGAAAACAAGCGACGCTGTTCGAAGCGGCGCGCTCTGACCCCCCCCCCCCCCCTTCCCCCCCCCACGTCATACCACCTCCGGCGGCCACCAGAGCCGGCCGCCTTCGGACGTCTGCTGAGGTCGAGGCCGCCAGTGAGGCGCGTCCCAGCCGGCGCGGCCGCCGGCCCGCCTCAGCCCGGCCGGCGCGTCTGCCCACGTCGGCCGGTACTGACCCAGCCGGACCAGCCCTTCGACGCCCCAGCGGCTGGCGCCGTCCGGGGACGACACGGGTCAGAAGGCGCCCGCCCAGGGTGCCGGGGCGGCCGCGCCCCACTGGCGCTACTGCCAGCATAGCGGAGACTAGAAATCTAATCAGCAGTGATATGGCAGGCCAATGCCTTACCAGCCTCAACGAGCAGAGCCCACCAATCGCGGCGCTCGGGCTGCTCGATGGGACATGGCCATTTGTAAACAGCACGCAACGCAACGTATCGCACTTCACGACGCGTAGTGCTCCGGGTAGGCGGCCACACACACACAAACGGGGAGATCCCAGGGGGTCAGCGCGGGCACGCGGGTGTCCCCCTCGCCCTCCCCTCATGTCGGCAGACGGTCCAGGACCCCGCCGGCGGTCAGCGAGACACCGCCCGGCCATGCTGGCACGCCGCAGTCCGGCGGTCTGCCGCACAAGAAGGCCTTCTAACGACGGGGCGGGGCGGGGCGCGGAGCTTGTACATATAAAGGAGGATACCAACAACAGGATCACGGACGCGCAGCACACCCTGTTCCGCCACGCACCGCGACCGCCAGCTTCCGTTGGCGGGGGTCGACTCCCGGCGCGCGCGTCCAGACGCGGGGCGTCCCCGCAGCCGCCGGCCAGCGGTCACCGCCGTCGCGGCCCAGCCCGCCCCGTTCGGCCACCCGGGCCGCTCCGAAACACCGCACGGCGTCGCGCCGCGCGGGAGCCGCCCGCCCCACCCGACTTCGCCTAGCGCGCGTCCACCTCAGAGCTCGGCGTTCACCGGCTCGCGGCGCCCGTGGTTCTTCACGTGCGCGTTGTAGTTGCTGCGGCTGGCGAAGGAGCGGTCGCAGACGGTGCACACGTGCGGCCGCTCGCCCGTATGGATGCGCACGTGCGCCATCAGGTAGGCCTTGCGCGCGAACCGCTTACCGCACACGCCGCACATGTGCTTCTTCTCGCCGTCGTGTTCGCGCAGGTGCACGTTCATCGAACTGACACGGCTGAACTCCCTGCCGCACACCTTACACGGGTAGCGCTTGCCCTCGTGCGTGGCCTTGTGCACGCGCAGGTCGCGGTCGGTGGTGTAGGCCTTCCGACACTGGTCGCACTTGAACGGCCGGTCGCGGTAGCTGAGGTGCGACAGCACGTGCGATTGCAGGTTACACTTGGCCGAGAACCGGCGGCCGCAGCGCGCGCACTGGTACGGCTTGGCATCCTGGTGCATCATGCGCACGTGCGCGCGCAGCGAGGTGCGCATGTACACCTTGTTGCAGACGGGGCAGGGGCGCGACTCGCCGGAGTTGCGGCCCACGAAGCGCGGGTTGTGCTGCGACCGAATGTGACGCGTCAGCCACGACTGGTGCAGGAAGCGCAGGCCGCACGTGGAGCACGTGTGCGGCCGCTTGCCGTGAATCTCGGCGTGCCACTTGAGCTGCTTGTAGCTGTAGAAGATGCGGCCGCAGTGGTCGCAGCTGCAGATGCGGCGCACGGGTCGCCGCGGCTGCCGGTGCTGCTGCAGCGTGTGACGCTGCAGCGACAGCGGCTGCGCGAACGTGGCGCCGCACGTGGCGCACGACACGGGCTTGCGCTGCTCGACGTTCGGCGCCAGCGCCGCCGGCGGCAGCGGCAGCGGCGGCGGCGGCGGCGGCGCCAGCTCCGCAGCCACGGCAGTGGCGGCGACGGCCGGCGGCGCCAGCTCGCTGCCCACCTGGTCCCGGATCCTCGCCGGGATGTGCTGCAGGATGTGCTGACGGTGCAGGGCCGAGGTGCGGAACTCTCTGGCGCACACGCCGCACTTGTAGGGCCGCGGCGAGCTGTGCAGCGCCATGTGGTCGGCCAGGTGCCACGTGGAGGGGCACACCTCGTGGCACGCCTGGCACACGTGGCTGGCCTCGCTCACCGACGACAGGTGGACGTGGATATCCTCCGCCGTGCCGAACTCGCGCGAGCAGTGGATGCATTTGAAGCTGACGTAGTCCGGGTCGGCGCCGGCCGAGGCGGCGGCGGTGCCGGCCTCGGGCGGCAGCGTCAGGTGGATCCGGCGCGACGGCGACACCCCGCAGCCGGCCGCTTGGTACGTCGCCACCTCGCCGCTGTACACCTGCGCGCCGTCAGCCGAGGTCAGGTCAGGTCAGGGCACGGCAGGTCAGGTCTCGGCCGGCACCAGTGGTCTCGCACAGACGCATGGGACTCTGACAGGTCTGCTGGACACAGACCAGACCGGACCGGACAGTGGACTGCCAGTCGTGTCTGTCCCATAGTCGATCACCGACGAGGTTCCATACAGCCATTGCTGAACAAGACGCGTCGCAAAGCAAGGAAACTGGAGTCAAGGCTACGTAACCAAGGTACACACGAATACAAAACTTGCTGGAACTAGTGGTATGGCAACATTTTGAGTGGGCGGGCTTCAAAAACCTAGACTGGCGTCAGCACAGGCCATTTGCAGCGCGATAATATCCTGACCTTACACCTCATTCCTGATGAAATCCTGTTTTCCCTACTTCTCCATTTTACCAAGGGTCCCCATTCCTCGTGAAGGCCGCGCGCTGGAGCGTCTGCCTGTCATCCATGCAGCGCTGCTCCGGGGCACCAGCCGGCCCCGGCGGTGGCCGCCGCGGCCCGCCACTCACGCTGAAGTCCTGTCCGTGGTACTCGGGCGCCGGCCGCAGCACGGCCGGCTCGCCGGGCGACGGGCAGCTGCTGTGCAGCGACTCCTCGGTGCAGAGCAGCTCGGCGGCCGGCAGCTCGTGCTCGGCCGGCGGCGGCTCCAGCGGCTGGCACGCGCCGGCGCTGCTCGGCCCGGCGTCCAGGTCCGTGTAGACGGCCGCCGAGCCGCCGGCGCCCACCACACTCCAGCCCTGCAGGCTGGCCACCGCACCGACACCGGTCAGAGAGGCACGACACCGACGGCGGGGGAGATGGCGGCGGGCGTCGGACCGACACCGGTCAGAAAGGCACAGCACCGACGGCGGGGGAGATGGCGGCGGGCGCCGGACAACAGCCCGCTGGCCGCCACACCGACGCCGGTCAGAGAGGCACAGCACCGACAGCGGCGGGCGCCCGACAACAGCTCACTGCTGCCCCACAGCTGATCCGTCACCGTACTTATGCAATCCTGAAATGTGACTCAACCTGCACTGTTCGCTTACTTAGGCCGCGTCCACCATCGATTGTTTGAACGCAGCCCAATAAAATTGCTTTGCCGCGTCAGGTAACATTTCCGGACAATTGGCATCATTAGAATAGCCATTCAGGCATGCGATAGGAGAAATGAAAGTTTTTAAATATAAAACTGATTGCACATCCGCCATGAACATCCCATAATGTATATCAGAATGCGACATCTGACAGCCCTCGCATGCTGCCAATTTTCCTTTGGACACAGCAGTTTTCCACTGCAACTCCGGTTTGGTACATCGTCGGCGATGGCGCGCCACGGGCCGCGACTCACCCATGCATGTCAGATATGAGCACCGGCGCGCTGGTCGGCGGCGGCGGCGGTGGCGGCGGCGGCGGTGGCGGAGGAGGTGGTGGCGGCGGCGGCGGCAAAGCCGGCTGCGACAGCGCCAGGTGCCGGTCGGGCAGGGTCGGCAGCTGCAGCCAGGCCTGGTGCGGGGCAGCCAGCTCGTGCGCCGCCGCCGTCTCCAGCTTGTAGCCGGCCACCGGGTCGGCGGGCGGCCGCAGGCAGCTGCCCGACGGCCGGTGGTGCCGCTCGCCCCTGTCGGCGGCGGTCCGTCAGCGCACGGCCGTCACTACGCCCACCGCGGGCGGACCGACACACAGACGCTCACCGCGTGTGCCACGGGACGGGGACAGCTGAGGCTCCAACCCACCGCCTGCGGGGCTCATAAGAATGCTCCTGGACCAGACCCATAGTCCGGGACCCAGCCTGCCGACCAACAGCGCTGTAGCTGCCGCCAGCCAGCCGGCTGGAAAAGTGCGCAGCACAAGGTAAGGCAGAGACTGATCAAGACCCACGATCAAGCGGGACGATCCGGTGTTTACAGGATGACACCCATCCAAGAAGCACAGAATAGGCGTCCTGCTGGGGACGCTCTTCTGGCATACGAATCCCGGCCCTCTCCAATGCGTCGGTGTAAAGCGCCACCCCGCGGCGGCTGACACAGTACGAAACGTCACGTAGTCACAACAGTGATTCAGTAGGCAAAAGGTCTTGCAAAGTGCATACTTTCCTTTTCTCCATTTTTCAAACGAAGTACCACTGACTGGAAAAGCTAGCGCACATAACACGCTAACAATCTAAAGAGCGACGAGGGCTAGAAGCATCTCCGTAGTTTGTTCACAGCCGTCTTTTGTTGACCGCACTGTGACCTACTGATGGCTCGTGCCACTGAATACCGCGTAACCTCTACCGTCGTTGAGATCTTGCTGATCCTTCGCTCTCACGCAGACTTCTGATAACAGCGATTGGCTTGTGTACTCATGAATCACCCATGGTCGCGTTCACCAAAGCAGCTACGCGGGGCGGGGGAGAGCTGGCGACGACGCTGACACCGACGCTGTCCTGGGTACTCATGTGTCAGGCACAGGCTCCCATGTACCCCTGCCTACGGAGCACCCCTGTCCACACACAGGGTCGCCCTCACAACCAACACCACATACGAATGAAAAATGACGTTATTCCCGGGTATTACAGGATGACACCTATCCAAGAAGCACAAGGTAGACGGCCTGTTCGGCGCGCCTACCGCTATGTGATGCTTGCATCTCTCACTGGACCTGAATTTTTTTATTTGTCAGCTTTCGAAACCGAGCGATAGATTGAGAATGCACCTTGCGCAAGTCGTAACACCCCAACGCTTGCATCCCGTGTAGGCATCCGTGCCATCCGAGAATAGCTTCGAGTAGTTTCGCGCTTCATAAGTAACGTATTTCGAGTTTAGCGTGCAGTGTGACGGCGGCGTGGCCGCTGATTGTTAAGCGTGAGGTGTGACGGCGGTGTGACCGTCGATTGTTTAGCGTGAAGTGTGACGGCGGTGTGACCGTCGATTGTTTAGCGTGAGGTGTGACGGTGGTGTGACCGTCGATTGTTTAGCGTGGGGTGCGACGGCGGTGTGACCGTCAATTTTTTAGCGTGAGGGGTGCGACCGTTGATTGTTTAGCGTGAGGTGTGACGGCGGTGTCACCGTCGATTGCTCAGCGTGCGGTGTGACGGCGGCGTACCCATCGATCGTTTAGCGTGCAGTGTGACGGCGGTGTGACCATCGATCGTCTAGCACAGCCAACGTCCTTCACTTCGCGGTGTTCTGAAACAGGGCTGTGTGGGGCCAGCGTGACCGGTCGGTCCAAACTGCGCACCAATGCTGCGAATCCGGTGGCCGCCGGTATGGCGCTGCCGGTGGGCCCGGGGCGGGGGGGGGGGAGGGATCAGCACGGCCAGGGGTTCGCCGTGTCCAGCCGGCCCAGACTGACGCCAGACGACTGACAGCCTCCAACAATGCGGTAAATGTTTGGGCAATCTTAAGGCAGTCGCATCACCAAAAATTGTGACAATCTCTCAAAATGAGGCAATGGTGACAGGTCCGCACGCATATCAGTCAGTAGCATTTAGATCGGTGGTCACTCATCAGTACCTAACTATCTTCTAGTCAAATATCCCACGTATATAAATAAAACATCGCTTGGGCCTCCAACAAAACCAGTTGCAGCATTCCAATACAAAGCAGTGGAAACACCAGGCATAGCCCACTAATGGTGTCTTCCACGTGAATGCAAACCGGAGACTTGTGCCCCAAATCTTCAGGTAATTGAGATACCGGGACTGCGGCGGCCTGCGGCACAGGCTTTTGGCTTTTGTTTGGAACAGATTACAACATGTGGAAAACGTGTGTGAAACAGGCTGTAACGATGCAAAAAAAAAAACGACAACAGCATCACCCAAACAAAAGCTGCACTCAATGCTGGCAGCCTACCGCACCTCCATCTTGCGGAGTCATAGGCACACCACTGAAGGAGGGGCGAAGTCCTTTCCAGTGACAACTAACGAGCCAATACCAGCAGACCTTCCAAGACGCCAGCACCTCAGAACCTCACCACAGCAGTGTTATGGTATGTGGCACGTGCCAGTGAAGGGACGCCTTTCGCAGCAAAGCGCGAGCGAACATAACAGACGCAGCACAGACCGCATCGAAACAGATGATACTGATGATGTCAAAACGCAAGCAAACGGAATCAGCTACTGTTCGGAAACTGATACTAATAGGTGTTTTAAAGTGCTTGCATTAGCAAATTTTCACTTTTCGCCCAACATACATGCTTAATATGTGGTCTCGCAGACTTCCTCAGATCAAAAGCTTTCGAGGCTAACTGAGGTTTTGTGAGGCATGACTGTTGCTTATACAGGTAAACCACCATGTTGGACCATCTGTGCCAAAATATTTGCTGTTTGTGTTGTGAGAATATCAAGCGGGTTGACTATACAAGCAGCCGATGGCAGTGCCACACCTCATGTAAGCTCACCTGTGCTCGATGACGGCCCGCACAATGTCTGTCTTCCTGTGAAGCTTGACATGCTTCTCCAGCTCCTCCTGGGTGTAGAACATTGCCGTGCAGACGAAACACTGCACCAGGTTCACGCCGGCTGGCAGGGTCACGCGTTCTGGTGGTGGCACCAGCTCCATCTGTCGGCCACCAACATTAGAAATGCAGCAATATTTGGAGTGCCATCACACATATATTTTTTTATCAGATTAAGGATGCTATGTTACAACTGAGAGTACTGAAGGTACTTTACTGATGCAATAGCAAGTACTTTGTCTTGCAAAAGCATAACTGTATCATGTGAAGTGTACCTGAAATGTCCTACTTATTCATACCATGTAACAACATTAGATCCACAGAGTCAATGCAACATTGAGACAATGGAATCTATGAAAATAACACAATATGAAGTAAAAGCATATGACTAGATGGCACCTAGTGACATTTCTGTCATGAGAGTCAAAATTTTGGGATACAAGGGTGTGTATCACATAAGGTGTCAAACAATCTGGCTTCAACAACCACAGAGGCTCACTGGCATCAAAGCATGCATCACTCACAAACCATGGATCTATGGAAGACTCTGTTTGGGTGTGAATGGTATGGCCAGCCCACATGTTTAGCCTCTCCCCAGCTGAAGAACAGAGTATAATGACTCCTTACCACCAATGGTATATCAATTCATCTGTTACATCTGAAATACTCTAAAATCACTCATTTCAACTGGCTGTCCAAGAACCCTTCTCTGAATCTAGACCAAGGTACCCAGCCTTACTCTATTTTGCAATGACTTGCCAGCCTTAAACATAACATGTAACTGACCCAGGTAGTTTTTGACACCCTACCCTGCCATTCTCAAGCATGCCTAGATGTTTGAAAGTAAAAAAATAGCTTAATATATCCTGTGCTCTTTTCTGTACTCTGTTCTGATCATAACCTCCCACACACAATAATGATTATAATAGTAAGTGAAATACTGGGTGGTGTTATATTTACTGTATAGTCCCTTGACTAGTGAAATCATGATAAATCTAAGACATCCACCCTAGCTTTTTCAGAGCAACTTTCTTACAATCTTGGAGCCTTGAAAAGTATGTTAAACTTTTGACTGTTGCAAGCAGCCAGCCTTGGGTATAATTTCTGGACCAGGAGTATAAATTTATGTCAGCATTATGTGTTTACCAATGTCTGTATTGACTGCAATCATCCCTTACAGATTGTGCTTTCATATTCACTTATTTGTGTTTGGAGATAGACAGGTTCTGAACAAACAGGCCATTTCCTCACTGAAGGACAGGATAGCCTGGTCCATGGCAGGCAATACATTTGTGACATTCAACAAATTGTTGCCACAAATGCTAGAACTACCAATCAATGCAGCCATCAAAGAATTATCAAGCTTGGTCACCTGACTTCAATGCCGCTCATAACAACTAAAATATCATATTAGCCATTTGGCAGTCCCACAAAACACATAATAGGTGAGCATGACACACAGCAAATGTACTTTGGGTAGCTATCTAAGGTGAGTGAAAAATTCATAGCCCAAGCATTGCGAATACAAGGCTAGAGGAGCAAAATTTGCACCAACCAGATGATATCAAACAAAAATTGAGCAAGACACAAGCATTAACAGGTGAAAGTAAAGTGGCCAAAGCTCATTCCCACACAGCCAAGGTCATCGACACCACGATCGACGTAAAGGTGCGCCAGTTTGACATCAGGATCATTGACCACACACGCATTCCACGGTTGTGGTCATACCATCTGACCAAGCAAATAACTGGGAGCAATGCTACAAGCTCACCGTTGAAACCTCTAGGAGCTAGGAGCCTGTTTTCATAACAAAGGGCACAGGCGCACGGACCATCCACCCCACAATCCCTACAGCCGCAGGCGAATTTTTCCGTCGGATGTTTTCCTGCACTATCAGCTGACTGCGGGGTTTGGCGAAGCAATTCTACAGCATAGATGTCTTACATACCTATTGAAAACAATTCCAGTGCAAATTATTTATAGAATAATGCTCATTTTATGATGAATAAAAAAGCTTTGTGGTACAAGCTCATATTTTGAGTGAATAACTGCAGAATCAGTTCACAAATTTGCACAATAAAATATACCCACTTATCTACGTTCACATGTACATCAAGAGCAAAGCATGTCGAGGATGTCTGATCTATGGACGCATTATTCCTCTTTCGGTACATACTTGGGTCCATAGAAGGAGAACAATTACGAAGCTGAGGAAGAAATGATCAAGAGCTAAGAAACATGCCACCCGCATGAACAGCTGCGTCCTGGCCACATGAAAATGAAAACAAAATGCATGAGCTAATTTATCACTTCGTGGCTTGTATGCTCAGGCACAGATAGGCAGGACGTCGTAAGGGGATGGAGCCGAAAGCTTGCAAGAGCGTTCCATAATGTTTGTGCCCAGAAAATCCTCAGATTGTGCCCTAATCCAATGGCGCAGCCAACGGGGCTCATATGTGGCTTTAGCCCCCAGCCGCCCCAGGTTTGAGCGCAGATTTCACCATGACATAACACACAGTGCTCAGGAGACTGTTCTGCTTTCTTAGATCTCATAAACACGATCATGGACAGCGACAAGTACGGTCCAACAGTCGTAACTTAGTAACAAGACCAGCGGATAGTCAAGTGAACATGCTTTTAGTCTATTCACAGTGTGTAAGTGTTGTCAATGGGGCTGGAAATCGCTAGTTAAAAAATTTGCCCCCGTCACAAGTTCTGGCTGCGCCTTTGATTGTACCCAACTCAGGTTTTAGTGCGCCTCATACCGCGAATGTCGTTGCAGAATGCGAGTAAGATCTGGCTGGGCTCGAGATGGTTGCTCAGTCGCATTCAATTTCTGCGCAGCAGTTGCCAGCGGCCGCCCCACTTTGTGCGATTGATGGTGTGGATCGTGAGGATGTCGTCGTGCAAGGCCATTTTGTTGTGTGAACTGTGAAGCCAAGGTCAGTGGATCTTGAGGGTGTCGTCGTGCAAGGCCTTTTTGTTGTGTGAACTGTGAAGCCAAGGTCAGTGGATCTTGAGGGTGCCGTCGCGCAAGGCCATTTTGTTGTGTGAACTGTGAAGCCAACGTCAGTGGATCGTGAGGGTGTCGTCGTGCAAGGCCATTTTGTTGTGTGAACTGTGAAGCCAAGGTCACATGGGATCAGTTGTACCAACATCCAGATAGGCTGACTATGTATGTTACGATTGCATCCGGTCAATAACCGAAACCCATTTAGCCAAATGGCTTTTTGTCGAATCCATTTGACCGAATGCTATTTTGTAGACGTGACTTTTTGTCGACGTCTTAAGAAAGCAAAATCCTAAAAGCTGGATAAAAATTAATTGACAATTTTTGTTTTCACGACGCCTCAAACCGACGAAATGCTGTTGAAGGAAATGTTTCACATCTCAAGGTGACGCACACAAATGAGAAAAAAATGAAAGTAGTCATTGTCAAGTATGCCGACTGACAAGCTTCTATCATCGAAAATCACATAACTGTGGCTTGTAGTACTGAAAAACTACCTCTGGCTAATGCGCAATACAGGTTTGGACCAATCCGGGCCCCGGTGTGCTCAAATGCATGCCGACATTCCCGGCAACGGAAGGCTAAGGAAGCTTGTTGTCCATCGGGTGACAGGGGTGCCGACATACTTAGTTAGGGTGAAGTCATAATCAAGCCGGGCATAATGCTTCAAATTGATACACATAGCTGCACGCACGCACCCTCACACGCACCCACACACCCACCCACCCACTCACCCAACTGCAGGGAAGGAGCGTAGTGCTGTTACAAAGCGTTGGGAGCGTTATTTGGGCTCGAAAATAGTTGAAATTAATGTTGTTTTATGTCTTGACGGTACTGCAGTGGCACTACCCAGTGCTAATATTACACGTAACTGATCCTGACGTTTCGCAAGGGTAGTCGCGCAGCCAGAGCCTTGGTATGGAGGGGCACACAGGGTTGACAAATGGGCTCCTGGCAATGATAGGGATCCATCAATATTGCCAGATATAGCCCATTTGTTAATGAGGGCGTACTTTTATTGACATTATTGCATTTCTTCCCTTGTATGACTGGAATAGAATTCAGAAGCTACCGCGAGATAGATTCCGACGGAATTTTTGTCAAACTGAATAAACCATGCGTTAAACGACTAAATGAAACAAATCGCCGATGCTCTGCACTTTACAATGGACCAGAGGGCTCTTCCTAAACCGATAGAGCTTAATAGCTTCGTCATAATTTGATCTGGGCTCTAAAGGTAATCCACTTTTGTCTACCGTCTACATTCGGACCCCGCGAATGTAGCCGGTAGACAAAAGTGGATCAAAAATTTGTTTTACCTTTGTCAAGCCACGTCAGTCTGGAAGTGTTGAATGTTCAGTCAGAATCGATTAGTGATCAAAATTATGTACGTAGTGTTGAGCATGCGCGCTCGCAAATCTTGCCAACAAAAACCTCGACCCCAGGGGCGGCAGTCTTCATAGGCCGCGCAGCGCCGGCGCTGTGGCTAATGCTAAGCCGTGGTCAACAGGTGGACGAAAATGATGATGCATTTGAAAGAGGTACCTTTCTACGCTTTAGGACATCAAATCGTACATCTAGAAGGTAGTCTGGGCGTATATTTGACCGGTGCGATTTTAAGCTCTATGTTAAGGACGGATCGCCATTTTGGTGGCAATGAAACTGGAACGGTAAAGGCAGAATCTTCATTGTTCGTATGTCCAAAGGCAACCTCAAAAATGCAAAAAAAGATAGGCCCGGCCTTATCTGTGAGTGGTGCGAATTAACTGTGACGGGCGTTCCAAATCATTATTTTACATTTATTTATTTTACATAAAGCATTTATTGGTCATTCTCGCGCGGTGCTCGTGGTGTTACTTGCACTGGCAATGAATGCCCTTCGATTTACGGAAACTGCAACCCAGGCTATCACTGTCCTTGTTTCCGAAATTTCGGCAGCACAGCCTCAAACCTTTCGATGTTATTTTTTTCGCTAACTGATTCTGCAAAAGCATGAACACTCTCAGGCAAACATAGGGCTGCTTTGTTGGCTTTTAAACCCACTTCGACCTACTATTTTAAGTACTTATGTGACCCCTTGTTTCTTTCCGGGCAAATTTGTCTCTTGAGTAGAACACTACGAGTCACATCATTGTTTAAACACCTTTCACGCGGGGCGTGCGGCGCTCGCGTGCCGTTCCGCGGTCGACGTGATGCGGGCTTTTGGAGCGGAAGTCGGGCACCGTCTTTGTGTGTGGCGCGGGCCTGGGCTGAAGGCGGCGCCGAGGCTCAGCTGGTTCGGAGAACTCTCGTTAGATGGCAGGCGGCGGCCGCGCAGACCCGAGAAGCCGAGGCCGGCCGTCGAGCGTTGAAAAACTTTGAATCAGGCGTTGCAGGTGCTATAACTGGATGGTGCGCATGCGCAGCGGAAAGGCTTGCATCTGTCCGGCGCACACCTTATGAAAGCCGTGGATCTCGGCCACTCGAGGTACTCCACACTGTGGCCACTGGGGTCTGCTCCTGGGGACGGGCCAAGAGCGCGGGTCTCTGCGGCGTTTACCGGGGGGGGGGGGGGGGGGGGCCTACCCGTGTTGTAAATGCTTGCACACTGAAATTTGACTTCAGTTAAGTGTGTATGTTTTGATATCGTTTATTGATCAGTTGAGTTATTTTGTGAGTGTTGCTGTTTGACATCAGAAGGCCCAGTGTTGAGTTTGAAACTAGTCGGAATATGAATGCGGTAATTAATACGACATACATGCGCAGTGAGCATATTTTCTCCTTCCTGGTGCGCTGTGCCGGGGTGAACTTGCTCTGCGGTAAAAGCTAAACAAACGGTTCCGAGCCCGCACATCCATACCGTGTGGCAGGCGGAGCAAGCGTCCATTACACCGAACTACGCTGCGTTATCTGAACCCGTTGGTGTATTTTGCTACCTCGTGGTGATTGCTGGCGCGAAACGCTGGCTGACGACACGAGGTCTCACAATTGTCCTCGGTCAGGAGCTGAACGGCCATTCCGCTCCAACGCGAAGTGTTCTACGGCTGTCATTC
Source organism: Pollicipes pollicipes (assembly GCF_011947565.3). Taxonomy (NCBI): domain Eukaryota; kingdom Metazoa; phylum Arthropoda; class Thecostraca; order Pollicipedomorpha; family Pollicipedidae; genus Pollicipes; species Pollicipes pollicipes. The sequence continues at coordinate 28,264,545 of NW_023596818.1, read as the reverse complement.
TGGCGACACAGGGCGAGATCCCCCGCTCGATCTGGGGGCATTAGAGAGATACATCATATCACATAGGCCCCTTCATGACGTGCAAGGCCTTCTGACCCGCACAGCTGGCCCCGGATACACGGAGGAACTCTCATAGGCGCAACAACATCCCTGATCGCCGCAGGTGGTCACATAACTGGCACATAGTCTCCAAATCGGTTTAACGGGCCCATGCTGGAAATGGGTTCGAGTACCCACTGTTCGGCACTAGGGGCACTGACTGGCCCAGAATCCTGCCATTGTCTCAATGCGAATATTATCACAAGTTATGATGTTTCCTTTCATTGACAGTGGGCCTCACCAACGCAAGAGATCCTCTGCCATTCGTGATCCCGTTCCCGTCCCTGTTGAGCAGATACCCTCCTGACCGACTCGACGTCCCTTGTTGATACAGAACGCCCTGTTAGGCATTGTCTGCTCTTGACCGTTACAGGGGCAGTGTATTTTCGCGGACCCGACCTTGTCCTCGCTTGGAAATGGGCCCCCAGAGCTCAGACTGACACGGCATCCGTCCGTCTCATCCTTTATCTTGCTTCATCCTGCATACTCGCGACACCCCGCTTGTCCGGGGCAGGCTGCATGCGTCAGCCACGAGTGGGCCGAGAGCCCCATGGGAGGGGGGACCCCGACCGGGTACCCAGCGCGCACACACGGCTGGGCTCGGCGGCTTGTCCCCCAGGTGCATGCAAGTCTGTCCTGTTAACAATTACTGTACTGTTAACAATTTTCCCTCATTCCATAGCTCTGAACTGATCATCTCTGGTCGAAAGGGCTCTTATCCAAACAACCGACTGACACGGAACCGACTGTTCGGTGTTGGTGACCTCTGGCTGAAATAGAGGAACACTGTCTCAGAGATCCCCATTCTGTACAAGAGACCCTCTGACTGACACTTGAGATCACGGTCTTAAGAGCGGGGGTATTAAATATGACCTACAAACCAGCCCTTAAAACTCTTCAGCCTTCCAATCAAGATGTTGACCTTTGGTCCCGAGGGACCCATGGTCCCACTTCGGACCTTCTGAAACAAAGCCTGTGGCCAATTTGACGCCTTTAGCCGACACACGACCCCCGGTCGGCACTGTGGCCCCTGAGCGACACAGGAGCCCCATCCATAGTTTCAGGGGCCCCGGCCTTACTCCTGCTTGGGAAACGGGCCCGCAAGTCTTTATGTGACGTATAGCCACTCTTTCGGGCCCTTATGCCCTCCAACCGGGCCCTTGGTCATCGGTTCCGCTGACCGCACTGTTCTGGCCTCATCGAGCACTGCCCCTGGACGGCTCGGAGCCCCTTGCGAACACAGGACGCTCTGTTAGGCACAGCGGGTTCTGGCCGATGTCACGGTCCCGACCAGTGTAAATCGCTGGCCCCGGCTACGTAGCTGATTAGGAAGTGGGCCCTCGGCCGGCATCGGCACGTAGCTGACTGTGTGGTACTGGTGGTGCCTGACTGACCTATAGACCCGTATCGATTCAGGATGTCTCTGATCGGTGCAAAGGGTTGCTCACTGTCATTTGAGGGCGCGTCCCTGCAGGCTGGAACTCATGAATGACACTCGACCGGCACTTGGTGCCCTTAAGCCTTCCTACCGGAACCCTCATCGTTGGTCCCGCTGGGCCCTCCAAGCTCTTTGGGCCTCCTCTCGAACGTTGCCTCTAGCCGACTCGGGCCTCTTGCCAACGCAGGGCCCCCTGGATCTCTCGGCGGACTCTGGGGTCCGAACAACGTAAATCGCTGAATCCTGCTTTGTCCCTGAGTGGGCAATGGGCGCTCAGGTCCATACGGACACGGAGCCGACTGTGAGTGATAGGTGGTGTCTTACCGTCCTATAGCTTCTTACCGACTCCGGATGCCTCTGATCAGCGCGCAGGACCCTCTGATCAGCGCGCAGGACCCTCTGGATGACATTGAAGTGCCCGGGCCTTCGGGCCTCTCCCTGAATACGACCTCCAGTGGGCCTTTCGGGCCCATAATGGTAGGTCATGAATGGCCCTTCGGGCCCCTCACTGGGACACTCCCTTTGAGAAGCAAATTATACATATATATATATATATATATATATATATATATATATATATATATATATGTGTGTGTGTGTGTGTGTGTGTGTGTGTGTAGTATATATCTGATCCCAAAATACAAAAGAAAATACTGGAAATAATTGAACGCATAGTAGTGGTAAACATTGTCATTGAGAAAGCTTGCGACATGCTGTTGGGCTTACGTACGAAGATGGACCGTATACTGATCCCATCAGTGCAGTACCATGCATAGGTAGCATAGGTAGTACCACTCCTGGCGCCGGGAGCCGGTCGTCACGGTTGCTGGTCGTATAGCTGACGCTAAATCCACCGGAACCCGCTATGAACATCTGACCAGGTGGCGCCAAAGGAAAAAATTAAAGTATCGATGATTAGGCCCACGAAAAGCAAACTTTGTTTTCCCTGTTTACCATGGCATGGGTTGTGCCACTTTGGCCGGCTCTGAATTAAGGGGAGGTGAATGAACAAAAACGTCGAAGAGCTGCCGAACTTTAAGGCTGGAGTATTGAGGTACAGTGGCGCAGGTATGGGGGGGGGGGGTGCAACAAGGGACAGGTGCACTCCCCTTAATATTCGAAGGAATGGAGATTTTGTTGGAAAGGTTCCCCAGGTAGACGGAGGGCAGTGCTCGATGAGAGCGGAAGAGGGGCCTTTGGAGCCGCCGAAATTGACGATAAAGAGCCCGATTGGAGGGCATCATGGACCAAAGGGCCGGATATAGACCTGCGCTGTGCGCGCGCGAGAGTGACAAAGGCCCTGCGCGCGAGAACGACCGTCGTGAATTGTGACCTTCGAAACTTTTTCCAAAAAAAAAAATTGGTAAGAGAATTAGACTCTAGCACATCCTTTTTTTCAGTTTTGAGGTTGTCCTCTGGACGGATCAACAGTTACAGCTACACAGAAAAGAAGCATCACCTTTCTCTTGAAGTTCCACCACCAGATTTCCGTCCGCCCATTACCCACCACTTACTGTTAGCCGCGGGACCGACGCCGGGCAGCCTATTGAGACTGCAACGTCTGGCGTCCAAGTTTTTGTTGCTAAGATTTGCGAGCGTGCATGTTCAAAACTACGTTATAATACTTGTATCACTAATCGATTCTGATCGAATACCCAACATTTCCCGGTCAGCAAGAGTTGGCTATGGTTATGTAAATTGTGATCCCTTTCATTTTCAGTCTATGTTTATGGGTCCCTCGATACATCTATAGAACCTAGATCAAGGTTCTGAATAAGCTTCCTAGTTTTATTCGTCAATAGTCCAATACACAATTGTGAACTTGAGCGCGCCGGCAGCTAAGTACACGCAGTTGTTCAACGCTTGATTTCATCAGTTTTCTTTTTTCGACTTAAAAATTCGGGGAAAATTGATGGCTTGGTAGCTTCTGGCTTCTGTTGCGACTATGTAAGATAAACAATAAAAAACAAACAAATCATGTCTGTCATAAACAATTTGGCCTTTGCCGGTCTTTTTTTTTTGGGGGGGGGGGGCTTTCACCATCAGGGGGCCCTTTCTTAAACATGTGCCCTTCTCCCTTGCGCAAGCTAATGCCGCGCTGCTGATGAGGTACCTACCAACGCGAGCCTTTCCAGTCTTTTCAATAACTGAAATATATAACGCAGCCCGAAGGCGGGAAAATGGAAGCGATCGTCGAATGTTTAACTGTGAATCGTCGGAGGTTTCTGTCTCTGACGTATGTCGACACCATTGCTAACATCACCGGGCCTCAGTTAGTCCTCAACCGATGTCATGAAATCAGCAGAAGTTTTGAAGACGACTTACATCCTAAGGCACACGATAGAGAAATTTGTGTACCAGTTCTAGAAATGACGGAAATGAGACTGGAAATGGATGCTTCAAGAAAAGTACCATAACCGACTTTGCATATGCAAGTAGAATTTATGCAATCATGGACACGTATACAAGACTACGGGCAATGACCAAAACAAGCACAAGTAAGGATATTTGGGCTCTGCAGCACGAACCGATTAACGCGCCAACTTTCGACAAGTGAAATTACTATATGTGAGCTAGCCCATCCTCTACGCGTATTTATTTTCGCGGATATAAAAAATTTCACTTCTAGTAAAAAATGTGCTGTAGAGCCACCAGATACGAAAAGTTGACTCACCTGAGCGCGAAATTCCAAAACTTACACACCACAACACACGTACGCATCAGCAAACGCCGCCGCATACGAACGGACGCGTGGTGTAGTCCTTCTATTCCGCATGAAATAGTCAAAACGTCACAACAATACTGGGCACGGTGAGCAAAATTTGTGTTGTCACTCATTAAGTGTGATGAAGCGTGGGTTTCTGGTTTGGTTTCCACTGGTCCTAATTTATGACTAGGTTGTGACTAAGACCTGGTCTGACACAAATTTGAGCTTGTGTCGGGAGTCATGCCAGTAGGGTGAACATAAGCATAATTATCTCTCTGAATGTTTGAAATGGGACAGAGGCGTGCTCAAAAATTGGTTCGCTCTGGTGTCATACCCCTCACCTTGATAGGGGGGCCGATGCTACCTCCTGAGGTTTTTTGAGGATACCTGCCCGGGATGTCGGGCGATCGCGCCCGAATTTCGGTAGCCTATTGAGCATCTATTGTACACGTGTTTTTGCATCAGAAATGCGCCGCTTGCGTTTTCAGTTCTGGAGTAGGCACGGTTGCTTTTGAGGAACAGCGCACGGCGATCCATGTCGGCTGGCGGGGGGGGGGGGGGGGGGGACGCGGGGGCAAGCGGCGATGCCGCGGAACGCGCGAGGCGAGACGACAGCGTTACATTAGCAAAGCCATAAATCATAAGCACGTGATCAAAACACGTAAAACTATACAACTTTGTTATCACAATGAAACAAGGAATACACCTGTTTAGAAAGTGTGCTGCCATGAGGCAGGGTCTCGCATACATGATGTAAAGCTGAAAAGGCGCGATTTCAAACATTGGTGATTTCACCCGATGCAAGCGGTTTGCGAGCGTTGGTTAGACGTTCACCTTAAAATCACCATGTTCCCTTACTATGTTCACCTTAAAACTGCCAGGGACTCGAATGGCATTGTATGCAAACGTCGTTAACCCAAGCGAAGATGTGCAAGATGTGCAAGAGAAGAGTTTCGTACATGTCATAACCTTTGGAGTGAAGGAAACATCTTTTGAAATGGTCTTTCAGCTAGCTTTTGTTTTATTTTGACAAACAACGCTTGGCTGTGCCACATTCTGTGCTGTGCTGTGCTGCGGTGTGTTGTCCTTCGCTCGGTTGTCTCTGTCTTGATCTGTTCTATCATCTCTAGAGCCTGTCGTGTGCACCTAGAACCTATATTATACGACAAACTTCCTCTTAACTCACTCAGCCCTCAGTCCCCCCCCCCCTAGCCCTTAGCCCTCCTTCAGTCATGTGTTCCATCGTCTGTGCTATCACCCTGCTCTGCGCTATCACCTGCCTCCCTGCCTTGTGCCATTATCTCCTGCTCTGTCCGATCCTGATTTGTCCTGTTCTACGCTCTTCTACGCTGTGCATTTCCACCCTGTGCCAGCTGCTGATCTGTCCTGGTCCGTTCTTTGCTGTTGTTATTACCTCTCCCCCCTCCCCCCCCCCCCCCGTCTTCTGCTCTGTCATGCCATGCCAGGTAGTGGCGGACCCTCTGTGGGAGCTGATGAGAGCCGACGTAACTTGCCCCTTTCGTGATGCCCACTGCCAACATGTTAAAGATTGCCCGGATTTGCCAGGGGAACGGAACTGCACTTCGCTTTCCCCAAGTCCGCCGCCCTCAGCCATGTATGCCAAGTCCCAACCACAGCCCCAGCTCCCAGCCCCAGCCCCAGCCTCAGCCTCAGTCCCAGCACCAGCCCCAGCCTCAGTCCCAGCCCCAGCCCTAGCCCCAACCTCAGTGCCAGCTTTAGTTTCAGTCCCAGTCCCAGTCCCAGTCCCTGTCCCAATCCCAGTCCCAATCCCTGTCCCTGACCCAGTCCCAGGCCAAGACCCAAGCCCAGACCCAGCCGCAGTGCCAATCCCAGTCCAAGGCCCAGACCCAGGCCCAAACCCAGGCCCAGCCCCAGCTCCAGCCCCAGCTCCAGTCCCAGCTTCAGTGCCAGCCATAGTTCCAGTCCCAGTCCCAGTCCCATTCCCAGTGCCAGTCCCAGGCCCAGGCCCAGGTCCAGGTCCAGGCCTAGACCCAGGCCCAGACCCAGCCGCAGTCCCAGATCCAAGCCCAGCCACAGCGTCACGAGAGCCGAAGGTGTTGTTCGAAATCACCTCGCGTTCTTTATTTTGTGAAGCCTTGCCTCATTCCAGTTCCGTCCCGTCTTACTTATATATCTAGGGGACCCAGGTACATTATCAATGTCACTTCCGTGCTCGACGGACGTATTTTTGCGTAGCAATCCTGGGGGGTCTGCAGTAAGTTTTCTGAACGCGAGTAAAAACCTTCTCTAAGTTGAGAGCTTTGAAGCACATTTTTGCCTGCTGCAGAATTTTCATATGTGCCGAAAGAAATACGCGCGCTGCCCTCTCACTCTTAGCCCGCGCACGGCCGGGGTCTGAGACAACCGCGCCCGCCTGGGGAAGTTGATTTACCCTCCTGAGATCTCCAACTTTCAAACGTCGCATGAGAAAACAGAGATAATGTTTTGAAGGCACCGTCAAATCATGAAGAATGCACACCAAACATTTGACCTTATGTCAAAGGTGAGATCACCAGAGGTCACAAAAGGTCAAAAACGGTCGTTTTGATAGATGCAGTTAAAACCTATGTTAAGACGTCCAGACGGCTATTGAAGGCACGAAAATAGGCGTGAGGACTGTGAGGAGTCCATTCCGACCATTTTTACTCCCCGCATGGATCAGGTCAGATCAAGTCACCGTTCAAAACTGCTCTGCTGGTAGCCTACAAGAACGGTAATTTTCTTCACAATGCGCTTCTAAGTTGATTTTGTTAGATGTAACTGTGGGACAAAAGTATCTCAGACATAAAAATACCATTTGATGGCGAGCGAGAGATCATTTGAGGACAACTTAGAAGTTTTGAAACCATCCAAATGAAAAATGTGATGTCCTAGCCGGGTCTAGGTGACCAGCACAATGCTTTTCTGTGGTCAGGAAGGGTGCATTGTACTTTTACAGGTACTCAAGATTGCATAGCTGTTGCTTACATTATTTTTTGCCTGGCCACGTCGTTCATCTTTTCTCTCCGCTACTTGCAAAATAGGTCATTAACTTTGGATGACTTCATATGACCTTGCATGCTTTCACATGACCTGTTGTGACCTTATTATAGATTGGGACTACTTAAGACTGCCTACTTTGAGCTTACCATGTATTTTGCAGAAAGTACCCATAAAGATAAGCCATGACCTGGGCCAAGGCTATATACTCTGTGGTCATATGATGGTTGTGCATGTAAGTCAGTACCCGTTCTCCACAAATAAGCACCAAAAGTACACAAAAATGCGTACGCATTTGCATTATTTACGCAAAATAGCAAAAATTGGCCCGACTTCAGGTAATTGGCCTCGCACGTTCCAAAAAACCTGAAACATACAAATTGTAGGTACTATCGTGTTTTTTTTACCATCGCAAGTTTAAAAAATGACAAATTACCGACCAAAAAGTTATGAGCAGTCAGCGTTTTTTGGAGGCTATGGCCTCTTTGTCCTGATCTGTGTCACTGATCTTGGTAGATCAAAACTTCACGTTTGCTCAAAAGATGCCAAATTGATAAATAGGCACGGGACATTTCGTGCTGCTGCAACCCATCGTTTTTGACCTGTGCTCAAAAAACGGTAGAGGGGGAAGTGAACTCCCCCCCCCCCCCCCCCCCCGGCCGGGCGCGGGATGAGACCGAGGCACCGTAGCGTAGAGCTCAGAGTTCAAACTATTTTGCAGACATCATGAACTGTGAACATTATGAACTGGGCATTATGAACTGTGTTCATCGTGAACTACAGATATTGTGAACCGCGGACATCATGATTTGAAACGGACCCGCGGCCGTCGGTCGGCCGGCGCCCGGGCGAGCGATCACGTGACTTGGCGCCACGCCAGGACAGCACGCGTCCACCACGAGGCAGTGTCTACAGCCAGCGTGCTAGTCTAGCCTCAGCGCGGACTAGTGCTCCGTCGGCGCGCTGGGCGGCTTAGGCCGTGTCATTTGTCCCTCTCGTCCTCTGTCTTGCTTCATTCTGCATCCTCGCGTCACCCTGCTTGTCATGAACAGGCTGCATGCGTCAGCCACGAGTGGGCCCAGAGCCCCGTGGGAAGGGGGACCCCGGCCGGGTACCTAGCGCACATGCGCGGGTTAAAGCTCGGCGGTTGGCCCACCCAGGCACATGCAAGTCTGCCCCACCGTCGACCATTTTCCTTCATCCCATAGCCCTGAAGTGATCATTTCTGGTCGAAAGGGCTCTAATCCAAAAAACAAACCAAACCTAGACCACGCGGGGGCTCGCGCTCTGCGGTGAGCCAAACCCCGCCTCGCGGCGGCGGACCCACCGCGGAGCGCCACACCGTTTGTACTGAAAGACTCTCTCGCGCGGCAGAATCATGGGGGCCTTCTGGCTGGCTGTCAATCACGGAGGCCTTCTGGCTGTGAAGCCGAATCATGGGGGCCATCTGGCTGGCTGTCAATCACGGAGGCCTTCTGGCTGTGAAGCTGAATCATGGGGACCTTCTGTAATCAGCTGCGGCTCATGCGGCATGCAGCTTAGCGTATCCTTGTCGCACGTGCCGGCCACAATCCTATCAAGATGTTGATTGTCTATGCGCGAGGCGCAACTGGTCATAATGCGCAGCAATCTCTTTTAACCTGCATACATTTTAAACGACTTGCCAGGGTCTTGAACCAGAGTAGTAGTCTTGGCGGATAATAATAAACGCTCACTGACCGTGAAGGCTCGACTTCATCGTGCCAAGCATCGTCTCAAGGTCAGCGTCGGTGAGGACCTGTAGGCTGCACCTCAATGTCGGTGGAGACCTGCAGGCTGTACCTCACGGACCCGTCGGCTGTACCTCAGCGTCGGTGGAGACCTGTCGGCTGTACCTCAGCGTCGGTGGAGACCTGTAGGCTGTACCTCAGCGTCGGTGGAGACCTGTCGGCTGTACCTCAGCGTCGGTGGAGACCTGTCGGCTGTACCTCAGCGTCGGTGGAGACCTGTGGGCTGCACCTCAGCGCCCGCGCCCGCTCGTCGTCCAGCTTTAACATCAGCGGTGCCGGTGTGGCACTGGACGGGATCAGATGCGGCGCCGGTGTGGCACTGGACGGGATCAGATGCGGCGCCGGTGTGGCACTCGCAAACTGCTCGTTCCGCTCGTCGTCGCTCGCGGCTGTCTCGGTGTCGCTCTTAACCGCGGTCCTGCCGACCGCGCTACGTTGTTTCGCACCGTCCAGCCGCGGACCGTGCGAGCATACAGGCCGGAGCGGATCACCGAGCTGTTGACACTGGCTGCGCGTCACAAGGATGCGAGGAGCAGACTGTCGCCGCTGGGGTCACGCCATAGTCTGTGATCGCTGTTGCAATATGTGTTAAGTACAGCTTAGCGCGCTATTTCAGCCCTGCTTTTCATTGCATAATTTGTGGGCATGATATGTGCCTAGTACAGTTTGAGTGTACTTGTTCAGTTTCGCTCTTCACTGCATGATATGTGAGCATGATGTGTTTTGTACAGCTTAAGTGCATTTGTTAAGTCGTTCTCTTCACTGAGTAGTATTTGCATGATCAATGCTATCACAAAATATTGTTAAACTCGGTGGCCCCGTGTGACATCTGCGGGCCTTTACGAGTTGCATGTGTGCGTTTGTGGGTGGCAGGTTAAGAAGATTGGCGAGAGTGGCGAGAAGAGTGTGACCATCGAAACGATTCAGTTCAGGCTGCATGTGCGTGTTTGTGTGTTTCGTGTGTGCATTGGTGTGTTGCATGTGATTTTCGTTCTTCCTTTTTGAACATATATTTTCTTTAGTTTGGTGCCTTGTGGTAAGCAGACGCTGCTGTTTTTGTCGCAACCGGATGTGGTCTTTCAATCTGACAAGGTTGTATTTTGGAAATGCATTGACTGGGTGCAGATGCATTGACTGAAACAGCAGATCTGACATCAAATTTGATTCAGAATCTGCTTCACACCTCTTAAGAAGTGCTCGGGTGGGGGTCAAATTGACCCCCCCCCCGAGGGTTTTTCCCAAATGGTTTCCAAACGTCGCGGCGTAGTTGCGCCACGTTTTCCATAGTTGTAGACAATTGAATAGCGCATCGTTTGGCATAAACAATTCAGACATACCTTCTAAGGTCGTTGACCTATGGCAGGTCAAAGTCAGGCTATGGTCCCAACGAAGTCGATTTCCTGGGAGTCGTTCGATCGGATGCAACAACGAAGTGTTAGACGGAGCCATACATCTCTGAGATGGTTTCTTAGGCTACAAAAATATTGAATGAGCAAATGACGTTGACCTAAGGTCAGGTATCAAGATCAGACCAAGTTCACAACCAACCTGTTTTATTACTATAGGGCTTGTTTTATGGGATAGTTCCTGGTGCTCATTTCAAATTTATTGATAGCAGGAACCGCATTATGCATCTTTCATGGACTTCATAGATTTCAGAATAGGTCATTGACCTGAAATGGCCCAGGTCAATATTTTGTTCTTAGAAGCGTACTGCCAAGCAAAATCTTTGTCGCTTATTCGAATGCAAAACTCAGAGCATTCTTCTATGATTTTGGTCACCGTGACCTTCAAAAGGTCAAAAAAGGTCACTGACCTTAGATGAGCATGTGACCTTTTGCTTAGAAACAGTTATCTATGCTCTGGTGGCACTTCAGAGACCAACCTGGTATTTGAACTTGTTTGACCTTATGTGACCTGAAGGTCATGACCTAGGAACCTAAAACTTTGACCTCAGTGAGTTAACGTACAGGTCAACGCACCCTGCAAGTTTGGTGTCTCTAGCTTTCTTAGTTCCCGAGACCTCGGGGGAAGGTCAAATTGACCCCCTACCCGAGCGAAGGGTGGGAGCAAAGCCGTCGAACCGGGCGCGTGTTAAATACTGCTTTAGCCTCGGGAAATCACAAATGCTAAACTACTCGTTTTCTTGCCCAACCGTTAGTCACCGCGTGTGAGCAGTTTGACTCAAGGAATGAGGCCATGTGTCATCCTATTCCCTAGACACCAAGCTATCCCCCGTGCATTTGCCTCGTCATTATTTTGTAAACACTTCTCACACCCGCTACCAATGTTTGAGAGGTACACAATAACAGGCTGCTGCTCAACTATTTGTTTTAAGTGGTATCAGACCATGGCGGACAGTGTGGATGCCCGGCCGTCGGTCGGATGCCGTTGCGGCCCTATCTACGGATCAGCTGCAGCAGCTGACCGGCTGGCAGTGCCGGCGGATATGCGGTGCAGCGTGACCCGCCGTACCGTCGCAGTGCGCGACACCGCCGCCACCTAGCGGCCGTCTGCGGCGACAGGAGCCGGCTCCGGACGCGGCCAGTCAGCAGTGCAGGAGCAGCCATGGCGGGGGGACGCGAGAGGTCCGAGAGCGGACACAGGTCAGTCGCGGCTCTGGGCAGTGGCCAGTCACGACGCCCGGACAGGGGTTTGTCACGCTCTCCGGACAGAGTTCAGTCACGGTCCCGGACAGAGGCCAGCCACTCCTCCAGACAGTGGTCAACCACGGCCCTGGACAGAGTTCAGTCACGCCCCTCCCAACAGAGGCCAGTCACTGCTCCAGGCAGAGGTCAGTCGTGACCCCAGACAGAGGCCAGTCACTGCTCCAGACGGAGGCCAGTCACTGCTCCAGACAGAGGCCAGTCACTGCCCCAGGCAGAGGTCAGTCGTGACCCCAGACAGAGGCCAGTCACTGCTCCAGGCAGAGGCCAGTCGTGACCCCGGACGGACTCCACAGTCCACCGCGCTTCACAACGCTTTTTTTTGCTTGCGGAGTTTTAGCCTGATAACAACTGACCTGCAGGTTTTGATGGACACACCACATCAGGTCATAGTCCTTTGACCTAGTATCTGCCTAGTAGCCTTGTATCTGGAATACAAGCTGTGGAAAATTGGTGTTCCCAAAATAATTTTGTCTCTCTTTACCAGGTTTTTGTTCACTGGCTTTGAAAGCTTGAAGTGCATCATGAGCCCCGTAATGCTCGTGAGTTGAAAAAGCTGGTGGTCCTTCAAAACCTAAACTGAAAAAGATTTTAAAACTAAAACCATTATCGTTAAAAACGGTATTCTTTCAAAGCCCCTCAAAGCCAAACCCATACTGACCAAGACCCAAAGCCCCTCAAAACCACCTGAAGGAATAATTGGTGAGCAGAGTCTCTGAAGTGTGCCAGCATCGTCGTCCCCCGTAGAGATCAAAGAGCACGGCCGTCCGAATTCAGAGTCAAAGATGTTGCGAAATTATCTCGGACGACTTAACATTTATTATTGAGGGCAATAGGTGGCACGCATTGCCTTCAGTTAAGTTTAATTCGCAGGTAAGTGTAGATATTGCAAAAACGTGACTCGATCTCGTTCGACGCGAATTGGCATGCTAGTGTTGGGTTGTAGTGTGGAGTCATGTGGAAAAGTTTCATGTCGAGTACGGCTGTTTTTTTGTTGTTTTTTTTTTTTTTTGCTGTTGGACATCGGTAGCGGCATTGGCACGGCTCGCACATCTGGCGAGTGTTTACTTGTTTGGTGACACTAGGAGGTCGTGATAATCGCCACGAATGGTCAGTGGTCAGGCTACGGGGTCATGCTTGCTGAGATTAACAGGATCAGATGGTAATGCCACGCTTTGTTTATTAATTCAAGTGTTCAATTTATGAACTGGCTCTTGGTTTAACGCCACTCCAGTAAAATGAAGTGGTTCCTCCGGGTAATGTTGTCGGAAAAACGAATACTTCACAAGCAGATAATGTTCAAACGTGCTAAAACGATAAATGATAAGGCTGTCTTATTATGTGACGTTTCTCAGCCGTAACACATCGGGGGACACCGCGAAACACTGATTACAAAATACCACGATAAAAGCGACGCTCATATTCAGAGACGTATCTCGTTCGTAATCACGGAAATGTGATTTTATGGCAGACGATTTTATCATTGTCTGCCAAGTGACTACGTGAACCCTTCCCATCCTCAGCCGCCGCCCCTTTTCTCAGCCGTTCTGCCCATCTCTGACCCGCCGCTGTTCTGCTGACCTCAGATGCGGGACGGCAGGGCTCAGTCCGCGCCGCCTGCCGCCGCCGCCCACGCTCTGTATGTGGGCTGCGCTGCTGGTCTCTCTGCTAACGCCCGGGGCGACTCTGACCGAGAAACGACTGCTGGACCAGCGGCCCAACTTCATCATCATGCTGATGGACGACGTGAGGCAGGGCAGGGTGTCAGGATGCGGTGGAAATTCTGACCTTGGTGTGGAAGTGTGTGTTGGTCACAGGAAACAGCTGAGCGTGAGGTCCTGAGCCGTTCGCGACTACATGGTTTCTTTGGGTAGAGGCCACTGGAACTATGCAGGTGATGGGTTGTTGTTCATATCCAGTAAGGGATGACATCCGCGTGGTCGGAGAAAATAAAGCAGGAAGCTTGCTCATTGCATGACAAGTATAAAAACCGGGGAAACATATTTACAGTGAGCATCGTTGCAGCGCTGATGGCTCACGGCAACGTTACACTTTTTGCATGTCTGTCTGGTGTATACTGCGTGGTGTGTTGCTCCCAGCGTCCGGCATGTCAAGGGAACGGAGGCAAGCATGCCAGATCCACAGGTTTTTAGCACATTTTTTCAACGCGCGAGAATGACACCTGACTTGCGTTTTATTGTCGTGCTCCAACACCTTCCTCGCCATTGGACTTGCTGTTGATCCGATTTTGCTGCTTGGCCCAGTGTGGACCTGACGGCGCTGTTCTCTCCACAGATGGGATATGGGGACCTCGGATCGATGGGAGAGCCCAACAGGGAGACGCCCAACATCGACAGCATGGCCCAGGAGGGCATGCTCTTCCCGGAGTTCTACACGGGCGCCGCTATATGCTCTCCGTGTGAGGACCAGCGTCCGTCCAACCACCGGGAGCACTCGTCTTTACGAGATGCGCCACACGGCCGGAATTGAGTCAGGAGACCCACGTGGCTACACATTACGTTGTGTCCCCAGAGCTCACAAGTGCAAGCCCCGGTAGCGGTTATTGACTTCCACTTCCAACACAGTCAAGGATCCACTCAGTGTTGCCCCATTTGCCCAATCAAACGGAACGCCATCGGCGCCCAGAGCAAACATGGCTCAGAAATTATCTGGTGTTGCTGTGGTGTGTGCTGACGCTGGCGGCGCGTGTGCGCGCTACGTTCATGCTGGCAAGCGGCTGGTCAGATCGCCAAAGGCATCTAATGGAGAACACAATGGGCGCTCCCAGTTCTAACCGATACACGTGACGTAGTGCGGCGGGTCCCATCGGCTGTCTATTTCGATTCATGCTCACAACGTGTGAGTTACGTAATGTGTAAGCCAATCTGAGATAAAGTGGTGGATCCAGGATTTTGTCAGGAGAGGGGGACATGCAACACTGTGGACCCTCCTGAAGTTGTAGGTCAACTCCAAAAAAATCGTCGGATTTCTGCCATTCAATCTTAATGTTCTTATGCATGTTATTTTTATACATAAAGCTATTTCCTGTGCGCACCCCTACACAACTTGGCGTCGTGCGCCTATACATACGTGGAGGGCGTTCATCTTTTCAGATCATCGTGGATCTGGTCCTTTTTAGGACAAGTGTTACTGAGAATACATGGTAAAATGGGTTAAGGTTGGCTGCTAAATACCATTAACATCAAACGCGATATCTGATTCCAAGGTGGGTTGCGGGTGGCCTGTTTCCGGTGTCTAGCGAGATAGTCGATGTGATCAGCTGATGGCCAATGATTTGTAGCGAGTTTTGTTTGAGTGCAATGGAAAACAATACTAGATACTCTAGCATTCAAAATATGTTAATGACGTGATGCTACAGTATGCGAGCTAGGTGTTAAGAGGGCACACGCACGTGTTGACTGACGCGCGGCGGTGGCTGACCGATTTCGAGCTAGGTGTTAAGAGGGCGCACACACATGTTGACTGACCCGCGGCGGTGGCTGACCGACAGCGAGGGCGGCCATGCTGACTGGACGCCTTCCCATCCGCAACGGCTTCTACTCGACGAACAACTTCGGCCACAATGGTAAGTGTATTTAGGGGAGGGGGATGGGAGGATCGTGTGTGCGTGCGTGTGTGCTGGACAGCGCGCGGGTCAGTTGCGATTTGCCGACGCGCTGCAGCCAGTGACGGAGCTCTTGCCTCGCCGGGCAGCGTACACTCCGCAGGAGATCGTAGGCGGCATATCAGACTCGGAGGTGCTGCTGCCAGAGCTGCTCAGCAAGGCCGGCTACACCAACGCTCTCATCGGCAAGTGGTGAGTGCTCCGGGACGGTTACGACGTGTTTTAAGATCTAACTATAGTAATTTCTCGCTTTCTTTTGCTCCTCAAACCTCAATCCTTCAAGGGTTTGCTTACTAGAATATTTATGAAACTGGAAGGTATAAAGCGTGCGGCTTTTCGTCACCCTTTGTCTGGATGACCATCACACTGGACGCTTGAACGAGGCTGAGCTTTGTCGCACCTTGTGAAGGGCCAGCCAGCGTCTCGTGACGCTCGGCGCCCCCGGCAGCGAAGGGGCTCTCACATCCAAGACGCCGATGAGTTGCTCTGGGCGATGTTGGGCCGCGACACGTGCCGTCAGCTGCGGCTTTGTCGCGCGGTGCGTGTGCCTCGCGTACACCGGCGGCCGGCACAGAGCGGGACCCGTGTGGCGGCTCGATTGACAGCTGTGTGCCGGCCGCCCGTCCGGCCGTAGCGCTCGCGTTCCCAGCGCTACCGACTCGGTTTTCGTCGCGCTCCTTTGCGGGGCTGGACGTCCGCCGCGCTCGCTCGGCCGCGCCGTTCGCGGACCGGCCGCAGGTGATCGCCCGGCAGCGCGGGCGGGAGGGACCGTGCCGCGGTGTTGTTTGGGGTCGCCTGAGATTGCGCCGTCCGCGCCGGGAAGGATGACGCAACGACTAGAGCACGGCAGGGGTGCCACCTGCCAGGGTCCATGTCAGGCGTTTTGGGGCTGCGCTTGTTTTCGGGCTGTTGCCAGGCGGCAGATCGAGCGTGTCGCAGACGGTTCAGTGCACCGGACGAGCGCCGGACTGGAGAGGTCGTCTGATAGCAGGCCTCTTACCGTGCCTGTGTGCTCAAGTGCAGCGTTGGTGGACCGCGGCCTTTCACCAGAGAGTGCAGGCACTTGCTGTAATGCATCCTCCATTGTCCGAAACGTAGTGTATCTAGGACTATACAAAGGGATATGTAGTACCACATAGCGCGCACGTCTGTGAGACTTGACGAGTCGACTCATGCGCGTGGGCACGCCCCTGTGTCGCCGGTAGGCATCTGGGTCACCGTCCGCAGTACCAGCCGTTGGACCACGGCTTTCACAGCTGGTTCGGCTCACCGAACTGTCACTTCGGCCCTTACGACGACAAGAGCACGCCCAACATCCCCGTGTACCGAGACCGCAACATGATGGGCCGGTGAGACTCGCCCCGACGCTAGCTTCGGCCCACAGGGGATGCCGGCTTCGGGCTGCAGGATACAGACTGCTGGTGGCGTCAACCTCTTAGCATTCCGCCTGTATGGATAAGCGCAGACGCTTTAGATATCAGACGTGCGTAGATTTGGATCTGCAGTGTCAGCTGTCTGTGCGGTTTCAAGACTGATTACACATTGTGCGTGCGCCGTGAGGACAATGAGAACACGGTGAGATTGGGCGACCTGTGCTTTATTCACCTTCTCGTCATGACGAGCTGGACTGGAGGCCATTTAGACAGGTCTTTGTCTTATAATTAAGGTTGTTTTTACATCATTGTATAAACAGGTAATCAGCATAACCACATTCAAGCAATTTTTGTATGTGGAAGCACGTCATCAGTTGAGAACCTGGTCTCGCGCACCGCGCCCGAACACGTATACTGCATTCCACCTCCTCCCAGGCTGTCTCCATGCCCCACTAACGGACCTACGATCGGGCGTCCCGGCAGCTACTACGAGGACTTCCACATCAACATCACCAGCGGCGAGTCCAACTACACCCGGCTTCTGGCGGACGAAGCCGTCGCCTTCCTGGAGGCGCAGGTCAACAGCATAAGGCCGTTCTTCTTGCTGTGGACGCCGGACGCCTCGCACGCGCCCCACTACGCCTCCAGACCGTTCTTGGGGAGGAGCAGACGCGGTCAGTGCAGGGTCAGGGTCACACTTGTAGTTTAGAGGGGAATGTGGCCAGACGCGGAGCCCAGGGGACTAATTGGCTGAGAGGGCTAGTCCAATTTCTACCGACCCGACAGCCAGGCAGATATTCTTGGCAAACATGAATTGAGACATTCCGATAGTCTGCATGCTGTGCAGTTCTTTTTGAGACAGTTTAAAGGCACAAAATAATCTCTTTAAAACCAACTTGTGATCAGTCAAGAATCAGATCGAGAGTCACCTTAGAACATAACTTAAAAAGGTGATTTGTTATTAATAAGGCTGCCTGGGCCTTGTCCAGGCAGATACCGATGGACGATAAGGAAGGCCTGGATTTGACAAGCAGTTGCTTATGTGTACACCATCACTTACTTTATCGCGACGACAATATCCCTGGAGAGAAAGTCAAGGAAGAATTGTGGTCCCCGTATCACTAGTCTGTCTATCACATTTTAGCCGGTAATCACTTGGCCAATGATGCGTTCTGTGCTGCATTGTCATGAGTGTCAGCGGTATTTAAGGGGGGATCACCAGCGTGCCCCGAGACCCAACCCTGACGCCCGACTGTGTGCTGCCAGGACTGTACGGAGACGCCGTGATGGAGCTGGATCACAGCGTGGGTCGCATCCTCGACACGCTGAAGCGCACCAACCTCACCAACACACTGGTCTTCTTCTCCTCTGACAATGGCGCCGCCCTGGTGGACGCCGGCTATGGCAAGTGGTCCGGCTGCGCTCCCTGCCGAGCGGAGCTCTCAGCGCACGTCACGTCCACGTTGCACGGCTCCTCCGCATGGTGGTGCCACGACGCTAGGTGTGGTCGGGCTGTGTTCACTGACCTCTCGTATGGTGGATGCGCGGGCGTGTGAGCCTCGGGGCAACATGAAGCGGGTGATGACGGTGCGCCCCAACCGCTGCTCGGCAGGCGGCGACAACGGGCGGCTCCTGTGTGGCAAACAGACCACGTTCGAGGGAGGGTTCCGCGTCCCCACCATAGCCTGGTGGCCTGGTGTGGTGCCACCAGGTCAGGTCAGCCAACAGGTCAGTCATACCGTGATTGTGTCACAGACCAGAGGTGGGTGACGTCCCAAAAAGCTGAGACCAAAACCGTGCTATGGAATTGATCCCTTCCATAATGGTCACGTAATTAATGTTAGGCCTCCGCAAAGGGTGGTAGTATCGTATTCGCAACCCTCTTGCAAAAAGCCTTCTCCGCACTCCCCGCTCCTACACTCCCTGATCACACCAGTGTAGTGCAAGGGCGGTAGCATGCATCAGACAGCGGGCCTGCGAACGGCGGCTGGTTGCCTCCAGTACGTCTACCCCTCGGCCGGACAGTGTCTCCACCCGAGGGTCCGACCGAGTGGACTAGTTCGGTGCCTCGGTCTCCGACTTATGGTGGATTTAAGGACGACAGGAGACCTGCCGCTTAACCGTGGAACGCACTTGAGAGCAAACCAAAACGAATTTATTGCGCTTTTTGCGAATAATAGCGATTAACAAACGAGCAGGAAGCAAACAAGTCGATGACGCCGATCAGTGCACCCGCTCCCATGCACCACGCCGCCTTGTAATTTTTATGGGCGTAGCAGTACGGTGCCGATCTAAGTTCTATAATGTCTCCTGGTGACAACCGGTGGCTTGAGCTGCTGCTCCTCTCAGGTGGGGACCCAGATGGACTTGTTCACCACGTTCGCCGAGCTCGCCGGCCAAGCGATTCCCGGAGACAGGATTGTGGACGGCATCAACCTGGTCTCCGCGTTAACCAATGAGAATACTACCGAGAGGTATGGCATCCACATCACCGACCACACTATTGGTCGATATTCATCCTGCCGTATGCATGCGATTTCATATGGAAGCATGCAGCCGGGCTGTTTTCATATGGAAGCATGCACCCGGGCTGTTTTCATATGGAAGCATGCAGACGGGCTGTTTTCATATGGAAGCATGCAGACGGGCTGTTTTCATATGGAAGCATGCAGATGGGCTGCTTTCGGGATGTGCTCGCACTAGAAAACGGTGTCCACTTAACTTTGGCGAAAGTAATTACAGTAAAACATGAAGCCACTGTTACGGAATTGCTTCGGATAAGTGGTAGGGTAACACACAGATCTGTGGTGAGACATCGAATTAATGGGCTGGCAAGGAAGGTGATTAAGCATATGATTCTTTAGACAGTTGGCCTATACAACTCTGGTGTGGCCCATGAGTTCCGTATGGCCCACAAACACGAAGAAAGGTAATGGTTGAGCGGGGTGTCGCTGTTCCGAGCTTTCATTGAGCCCGGCTTGGGTGCCGGCTGTAACCTGCGCGCGTATTCGTGCACCAGCAGCCGGGACCACGTGAGTTACCCTCGGCGGCGTCCCTTCAGCGGTGCACCCCTGTTCGCAGATCGGTGTTCTTTTACCGGGGTGATCTCCTCATGGCCACCAGGGTTGGGCGCTACAAAGCGCACACCTGGACCTTCACCACGCCTGTCGAGGAGCTGAAAAAGGTGCGAGTGTTGCCTTCTGGCCATTTAGCCTCGGCTCGTAATCACGTTTTATTAGTTTAACCTATTTTGCAAATCAAGGCACTTATAGTCTTTTATTGGTTCGAACGTGTCATGCTCACTGCAGCTTTCATTTGCAGTTTGTTTTTAGTCCGCAGCTCACGGTACCGCCGTGAAGCCCCCTATGATGTATCATTTACATCAATACCTCCACCTTCTTCCGCCAGGGCATCGACCACTGCCCGGGCGCCTGCGTTGCGAACCTGACGACCTCGGTGCAGATCAACCGCACGCTGACCCCAGTGGTGATTGACCTGGCCCGTGACCCGGGCGAGACGTACCCGCTGAAGATGGGCACGGCCGAGTACACGCGGGTCGTGTCCGAGGTGTGGAAGGTGATGGACGAGCACCTGCATGACATGGTGGAGGGCCGGCCGGCGCTCGACTGGTGTGACGACGCCGTGATGGTGAGTCCGGTCAGCGGGAGGAGGCTCACACTGTCGCTGACGGCCTCGGACCAACTGGCCGGCCCCTGTGCAGTCTGTCGTCTGATAATATGATCATCTTGTGTTGAGTCAGAGCATACAAAAGGCCTGCCATGCAATGCCCATCATCGTAGGTCGTGGCGCGAGATGATCGCATGGCGTCACATCAGGCAGCTGCCATCAGGTGTCTTGATTCAACGCACATATGGTGTCTAAATTCGTAGCACAGAGCATGTCACCATTGTATTTGACATCAAGTGCAGGTACAGAGGCACTTTCATAAGATGTCTAAGATCATCATGCATAAGATGTTGTTCTTCGCCGTACATCGTGGTGTGAGTCGATCGCGTGATATATCATATGATGCAGCTGCCATGGGATGTCGTATTATTCCCCCCGTGAACCGCTGCCCGCAGAACTGGTCTCCGCCCGGGTGCGAGGCGCTGCACGAATGCCTGCGGGCGCCGGCGTCCGACCCGTACAAGTGTGACTGGCCACACTAGCCGACGCCGCGTCGGCACAGCGCCCCGCGCCGCCACAGCGCCCCGCGCCGCCACAGCGCCCCGCGCCGCCACAGCGCGCCGCGCCGCTACAGCGCCAGGCCGACGGCACCGCCCTCACCCAGGGCGAGGGCGCAGCTTGACTGGCGGGCAGACGCTGGCCGTGTAGGTTTGACTGAGCTCTGAACCCAGAAATCCATCCATTCAAACGGTTCAGATCAAATCTTTAAAAAAAGGTCGAGCGGAAATCGTGCTAATTGGTGACCTACGGAGAGGCTTCACGACATGTAGGATTTCAGGACATGTAGGACTTCACGACATGTAGGACTTGCTGCGACATGCTGACGTAATTCTTTTAATGGCCCCGAGAAAGTTAGGACTATGAAAATGGGACAAAATTTGGAATGCGTGCATGATTTCCAGACTTTTGGATGAAGTAGACCATGGAAGGTTTCCGAGGCGCGTGTTTACGTGTAAGGCTGGGTTTTGAAGACATGAGACACGACGGGGCTAACGGCACCGAAGCATAAGCTGAGAACCCGAACGCGAATGCCGTCGAAACAACAGGCTTCCGCATCTGTCATACCAGGAAGGAGCGGACACAAGTCAACTGGGTGGCAAGTGCTGAGGCGCAAGCAGCCACTCCGGATAACCTAAAAGGCATTCACGGAACTCATCCGAACAGAACAGATTCAGAACAGAAGCAGACTGGAGAGGTGTGATGAGGGGGAAGGGCGTGTGTGCGAATTCATTTCTGATGTATAGCGATGTATTTTGTCAACAGATGGCACAATCAACCTAGCATGCCACTGATGATCACGTGATGCGTACAGTCAAGCATGGTTACCATGAATTACCTGGACGCCTGGTGGCCGTGTCCGGGCTGGGTGCGACCGCGCCCCGGGGCTTGCCGGTGGACTAGGCATAGATGCGCCGGGCGGCGGCGCGGCCGGAGACATGGGCGGCGCGGACTTGGCAGGGACCGCTGCGCCCGCGGGGTAAGCGGGCT
Organism: Pollicipes pollicipes; assembly: GCF_011947565.3. Classification (NCBI taxonomy): domain Eukaryota; kingdom Metazoa; phylum Arthropoda; class Thecostraca; order Pollicipedomorpha; family Pollicipedidae; genus Pollicipes; species Pollicipes pollicipes. The sequence goes on along the minus strand of NW_023596818.1, from coordinate 28,242,693 downwards.
CTCCCGTCCCGCCGCTGCTGCTTGGGCCCCAAATGCCGGGGTACACTCGGTTGCTCAGGGGCCCTTTATACTGGTATCAGATTCTTTCCACTTGCTCGGAGGACCCCGTGCTGTTGCTGGGCCCCATATAAGGTAACGCTCCGAGCACTCGATGCTCAGTGCTCAGTGACCCTTCATTGACCTATGGCTTTGTCCCTTTTAGAACTTATCTGCTGAGGTCCCCTCACTTGTGAGAGCTCTCTCTGTATGTTTACCTGCCCGGGCACTCTTGATCACGCAGGGGCGTTAATTCATGTGTACTGATCTTCGGCTATTGCCCTTAGTTCAGGGGATCCTGTACTCCGGCCGGACCCTAGACCCTGCCGGGGTGCTCCCGATCGTTCAGGGGTCCCACCATATTGGTGTAAGCTTCTTCTCGCTTGTTATGAGGACCATTCACTGTTGACTGGAGCCTCCTTGTTCGCCTGCCACGGCAGTTTTGATTGCTCAGGTGCCGTCATTATTAGCCTCGGGATTTTTCCATTTTATAGGAGGGCCTACGCCGTTGACGGGACCTAAATCTTAATGATTTTCATTGGTGCTTTACTTCTTACCTGCGGATGATTAAACGTGCAGTTATGCCGATTACGCCAATGAGTTCTTTCTTGTCATTGTCGAACATGATTTTACACGCCGCCGACGTCGTGCATATTATTTCCGTTGCTTGTTGAATTTGTGACAATTATTGTACTTGTACATTACGTTCTAATACATTTTGAACGATAGCGTATTATGCATTCCCTTGCCACAGACAAAGCAAAAACTCTGTACCAGTCCTCAGCCATCAGCTTATCTCATCAACTACCCCGCTAACCGTATATAAGCTAGGAATCAAACTTATGCTTGATTTTGATTATTTTTAGCAGCCAAGTTAAGCGTATGCTACCATGTTTTCTTCGAAGTACTTAGCCTTAAAATGACAGGATCCACCATTACCCGACGAAAATGAACAAGCTCCATACATTTGCATATGAAGCACGCCTAGTTTTCTAGGGCTGTGCGTAGTAAGCTAGGCTCCCATATACAAACTGCATACGTAAGAATATTTAAACTCAATCACCGGAGTACGAGGATTTTTGGTGGATAGAGCCCTGAACTCTAGGGAGCTAACAAAGTAAGAGGCCTTCTCCAGTTTTCTAGCATTTACGCAAAGTACATGTGCGGAGATTTAGTTACCGTGAAGTTAACTGCTCCCGATCACTCCGATATGGTGTATTAGTCCTGGCCGGTGCTTTTGCCCGTATCGCACAGAGCGTTTAATAATGGTATATATATATATATATATATATATATATACGTATAAATATATACATGTGTTGAATATATATATATATATATATATATATATATATATACGTATAAATATATACATATATTGAATATATATATATATATATACGTATAAATATATACATGTGTTGAATATATATATATATATATATACGTATAAATATATACATATATTGAATATATATATATATATATATATATACGTATAAATATATACATATATTGAATATATATATATATATATATGTTTTTATGCCGACAGACACACGAAGCTCGCAGAACTTGCACGGTATATGACTGCTGACTGACCCTTCTATATCTGGCTCTTCCTTTCATTTCGGCACCCTAAACACTTCAAATCAAGGCATAAAATACGAGCATGCAAACCAGCAATAAACTTTTCACTGGACAGCACTCATTGTCGTTTTGATTTGGCAACAGCAAATAATTATTTAGCCGTGCAGAAGACATCATTACCACCACACACTGAATAACACAATCAACACAGCAAATCACAACGCTGCATGCCAGTCACCCAATACCCGCGCCATTCATCAGTGTCTTGTTCCTTGTCTAATTGATAAGTTTGTGATTCTGCTCCAAAGAGATAACTCAGTGGTTTCATTCATTTATTTGCTTAGAAGTCGTTTATGGTCATGAATGAGTAATGCATCCAGAATGTTGAGTCTTATAGTTCTGTGTGTAGATGATAGCATTGCAGTGTTTTGTGTAAGCGCTCGGTGCGCGAGAAGAGTATTGTGGTCGGGCTGTACGTGATTCATTGGTGCTCCCTCCGTAAGGTGTTCTGTGAGACGTCGGAGCAAAAATGTTGTAGTTACACCATTGTAGCATACGGAACCTTGCAGCAACACCTGGCAGCGGTCAACAGACGGGTGGAAATGACTACGCATCGAAATCGTTACTTTCCAACGCTTTATGAAGTCGATGGATATGCGTGTAAAAGGTGTCCCTTTGCCGGATGTTTCACTAGTGCAATTTTTAGATTGGTAGTCGGGACAGACTACGGGAAGGCGCAATGGGAAGGCGCATTGGCGTAACCTCTCTTGCCCGTAATGCTGCAAATGCTGAACCCGTCCAGAGAATCAACTGGTCAGCCAACTAAACTGCATTGGTAAAACGTTCTGGCCAGCAGCTGAAGGGCATTACGTCCCATCTGGGGTCCCCCGCCGCTTTCAGTCTAGTGATTGCTCCCAGGACCGTACGGAGACCCTCAGAAGAATGCATCACGACCGGTGCCCTGCTCGATGCGGCTGTCCCTCCAACTGAGACATCTAGCAACGGATCGGCGCAGGGGCTTTCGCTGATGCAAACAGACTCTTTACTGGCACAGAAACTCCAATATTGGTATTGAGACACTAATTCGCCTTATCGGTCTCTGGTTGAAATGGTGCAGAGGATTCCTCGCCCGGTTCTGGTGTCCCTGGGTGGCACAGGCCTCTCCGCTGTCTCATTGTACATGAGAACTCCCTTTTGTCATTTCTCATGAACCCTTTCTTTGTCACGAGGGTCCAGACCAGCACAATAGACCCTTTGACATGCGGGGACCCATCAAATGTGCTCCTGGCCGACGTGGGGCTCATTGCTGACACATGATCTCCTACTAGGGACTGTGGTCACTGACCAAAAATGTGGGTTCTTCATTGTTTCAGGTGTCCTGACGAATGTAGGATGTCCTCTAATTGGCATTTAGAGTTCTTGGCCCTGTCTCTACTCGAGAAATAATCTACTCGAGAAACACCTACGCCCCAGAATAGCACGGAACGGACTGTTCGATATGGCTGTTGTCAGCCAGTTGGAAATAAACACAGTGGTGGTCCGAAATAAATAGAAAAGATATTATATATATATATATATATATATATATATATATATATATATATACATATATATACATATATATATACATATATATACATATATGTACATATATATACATATATATATATAAGAAAATATTATGATGTCCATGGATTTTGAGCCCTGTTTACAACCAAATCTTTGGGAAATTTGAGTTACCCACTTAGAAAGAAGGGCTCATTCAAACAAAGGTTACGGTGCCGCGAAATGAAACTTATGGTGCCCCAAACTGACCACCTTGGTGCCCCCTAGCCCAAAGGGCCAATCCAGGATTTCGTCAGTGTGGGAGGCACAACAATGCTGTATCCCTGAAAGGTGGTGCCTTTAGTGAACAAAGATTTTGGGCCGGTTATGGCGTACTCGGATTTCAGTGCCTATCGAAAATAAATATTTGTGGTCATTTGTGGTGCCCGTGAAATTTTGGGGCCTTTTGAAAATAAAGGTTATGAGATTCGAAATAAAGATTGCGCTGCCCCTTCACCACGATATTTTGCTGCACCCTCGCCCCAAGGGAAAGAGGGCATAGCCCCATCGCACCCCCACCCCTACCACTCTGGATCCGCCATTGGTCAAGGTCGGTTGACAAGACACACTACACCGCCTCGTCGCCTCAAAGCGTAGCCTGTTCTTTCTCCCTAATTCGTCATTCGGCTCCACGCGTAAGCCCCATTTATGTCATTTTGGTGTGGATCTGAGCGCATACCGTGTTGTGTCTATGACTGCGAAACCCAATTCTATGTTCGGAAAAGTGTTTGTACATGCTATGTAGCTGCTGACTCCTTGGCACGGGACACGTGTACTGGGTCATGCTGCCTCTAAACTCTCCCCATTCAGGCTCTAAGCGCATGTTTCCTCCAAGTCCACCCACCAGCGGCTCAGGCACGCACGCTGTGTTACTACATACGGCCCGCCGCCATACGCCTATTGCAAACTCCATCCCTCATCCCGTTTCAAGGGCATTTGCAATAAGCACCGTTCAAAGTGCTTTCTGCTGCCTTTGCCCCGAGGGCACGGTGTACCTACCCCCATGACCAAGGACGTAGCAAAACAATGGAACGAACAGTGCATATTGCAAGCTTGTGTTATCACATCCATAATATATATATATATATATATATATATATATATATATATATATATATATATATATATATATATATATATATATGTATATATATATATATATATATATGTATACCTGTATCGTGGTTACATTTCCCTTGGCTTTATGCGAAATCCGGTTCACTGACTCCTGACTTACGCGGTTACGACCATCGGTTGCCTTGGCCGATCAGCTGATCACTCGCGCCAGCCTGCCTGTTGTCAAGCGCGTGAAGTTCGGCGCGTGGATGAAAATGTTCTAATGGCATTCATAATTGGTCGGACCGGGACGTCTCCCGCTTTGAGTCTCTCAAGCGTCGTAGTAGTCTAGCACCGAAACCCAGACAGATCACAGCTTGTCGCATTGGAGTTGGCTTTCGGAGGCGGACCCAGTGTGGGATGAAGCAAGGAGCAAGTAAATATGGACGTAGGCAAATATTCTTGCCTCACATGGTTGCAATTGTCGACGAAATAAGGATTATGTTTTCACGAAACATCATTGCCGATATCCAACGCAGCAATAAAATAATATATAGGACAGGTAGAGTAGGTACTTACACATGTGTGCGACATAACACATGCAGAAAGGATATCTTTATTTTGCATCCCAATTGAACAGTTCCAATGCTGGCACTCCCATGGTGAGCGTTTGGCCTCCGTACATGCAAGACAGTGGCATGACTAAGACACACCGAACACACACAGAAAAACTTGAAACCAATAACCCATCGTCCATTTCGCTGACCCTCATGGCTTCTCCGTATGCACGACCACGCTGCGGTGACCGGACAAAAAAGTAAAATGCCAAGAAGTTAAGAGGACAAAACTTCAGATGCCAAAAGAATCGAAAGCAAAATGAATGAAATTTAGATGCCAAAGTCAAAATGATAAAAATCTAGCAATCGAAATGCCCAAGAGATTAAGTAAAATGGCAAACGTTAAACAGGTAAAAGGTAAAAAGCGATGGAGTAAGATAGCCACAAAGTCCAAAAGCATAAGGCTCAACCCATCAATGTAAAAGACGAGTTGTCAAAGGGATCAAAATGCATGGATAAAAATGAAAATTACGGGGGTGAAACGCAGTAGGCCAAATATGCCACAAGTCAAAAAAGATAAAGGCCATAAGAATACAAATCAAAAGGTGTAAAGGCCAGGTGAATGCAAGTCAAAAACGCAAGTCCACATGAAACAGTAGCCAGGTGAATATAGGCCATCAGCAAACAAACATAGTACAAAAGTCACTTAAACAACACGTCAAAATGCTTTAAAACAGTGAGTTCTGGGGTACTAAAACGGCCGACGACGCATGGCTCCTACCGAACGAAATCTGTGACACAGCGCGCCGTCCACTCGGCCACAAGGTCCGTCTGACCATTTGCTTGCATGCTGGGACTTCTTGTACGTGTTAGCAATAGGCCTCCTTGGGGAATATTGAAAACCAAATGGGCTGTTTTGTTGTAGACGGAGTCGGGGGGCTTCTGAGTTGGATTCTTGGGCCGTGAATGTGCGTAGATGCAACCATATGTTGACCACGTTAAAGGTATTGACCTCATTTTCTTCTTAACACAGGGCCCTGATGGCCGGGAGCAATTGGGAATGTTCTCAAAAGTACGAGTCGGCGCCTGAGTCGTTGGCCGTAAGCCATTTTTTACATTCAGTTGCCATAAGTTAACCCCGGTAACTCGCGTCCAAAGCAAGTGTCCAAAGCAAGTGCCGGAAAGCTTACATACTGCAAGCGCGGCAGGCCAGTTCGGTTCGGATGCGTCGCAGGACCCTAAGACCACCGAAAAAAACTTGCGATAGCTTTCAGGCAGACCATCCCTTCCGTGTCCTAAATAACTCCGGGATACAGAAGTCGCTGAAGGAGCTTTTTGAGTAACGAAGCAGCGCATTCTTTTTTCAAACCATCTTTTCTTTACAACACCTTGTTCCCTACAGAGCACAAGGCTTAAAATAGTGCGCCACATTCAGATCCTTTTTTAACTAAGATCGATGTTTTGAAGATAATTCAATGCAGTCCATAGTGCTGCCCTTTTTAACACTTAAAACCAGTGGCGTGATTGCCCCAGTGAAAAATGGCCAGGCCTGTTCCCAACATATTCCAGCAAGCAGGCTTATTTCCGGATTCTACTCACGTTATTTCCAAATTTGGGAGCTACTGAAGCCCAAGTTGGGGAAGCTGAAGCCCATAGCTGGACAGGAAACTATAGCCCTGCTGAAAACCCTCCGGTTTACGATTTTGACGCCCGCAAACCTGGGCGGACTATTTCGTGGAGACTATTTCGTGCAGACTTTTTCAAAGTCGCCCACGAATGTATGACGCAATAGAAACGCAACGCGAATACTTCTACCGCATTGGCCATGTGTTGTTTAAGGCCAAGAAAAACACGATCGAGTTATTCGCGCCTGGCGTGCGCCAGCACAATTTCTGGCATCACAGGACTTCAACTGACTTCCAGCCCAAGCAATGCGTCCAGTGCAAGTTTCGAACAAATGCCAAGTTTTGTGCTACATAACACAAAAATTTTAGGGGTGGCACGAGTTAACGGCAATAAAACGGGGAATCGAATAGCTTAAGAAAGACGTCATTAGCAAGCGTATGTATGCAAGTGAGCAACATAAAATCACGGATGAATATGTAAGAACGACGCGAGAAAGGGCCAAAACAAGAGCACATGAAGATGCTCAGTTCCAAAAAACATGCTCCAGCAACTCACTGCCCTCTCTCGGCAAGTTGAAGCTACTGACCATTCGCGCGATACGAGAACGGAACTGCCCGCACAGCAGCCTCTTCTGCTCACGTCTATTCCGGACAAGTTTCCCCACCACCCCACCGCCAAACGAATGGGAAAGTTATCAATGACCCCACTACTCTGACCTGTCTGTTGCTGAGGGCTTGCGCGTGGATTAGGGCTGTTCCACACAGCAGCTGTGTGCTGCGTTACAGTCTGAGGTTCCAGAATCAACCTCTGAGACGTGTGAAGCGCATTAAAACTTGAGGCGCATTAGAGAGCGAAGAGATTTTATTCTATATGTGATTGTACGAACAGGTCCACACAACGCAACTAGATACAGTCACGATCGAAAATCTTCAACTTACTACTCCTGTAGGTTCTAATGCGTGCTTTATAGCACAGATGCATAGATAGCATAGATAAATTTATAGCATGCGCGTTATGTGCACCCAAGCTCATAATTGTGATACATTTACATTGCAGTTTCTACACGTCCCAAACTTTCTTGAACCATTCTACTACTGCTGTAACCGAATGAAGCCGGTATACCGACTCCACATTTTATACCGCCTACCATTTGATACGCTGAACCTTGCTCGGTGCGAAGTCCATTTGAAACACTGCTCTACATATGCGCTGTATTTGGGATCGTTCACTTCCTCGTAGCGCTTACAAGACGGATAGCAAAACAACATGTGAAGTTAGAACTAACGTAAGTACATGACTTCAGACAGATCCAACTTAAAATTACGCACGACCTTCCGTTGTGTGCAAGAGCAATGTGGGGCTCCGTCGACGACACTTCGTCAGAAACGTGCTACACCGGCAGGGAATCTCAACAGCTGTGCACCAAAACATATAAGCGTATCCTCGATCTTTGGCTCTTGACAATCACAACCAGTTTTCCCGACTCAGGTCACAGTCGGACCCGCCTGAGATAAACAGTTCAGATCAGTGCAGCCATGGTCAGGATGGGACAGCCCTGCTGCCGACCTCAGCTCTGGGCCGCCCTGTCCTGCCCTGCCCTGCCCTGCCCTGCCCTGCACGGAACACCAGGCGGCGCTGTACTGTCGCCCAGCTGTGGGCGGCGGGCGGAGGAGCTTAGCCTTGCAGGATGCGCGCTGCCCCGTGCAGCCGGCCCAGCTCCTCCGGGTCGGTGATGTGCAGCGCCTGCAGACACCCTCCGAAGTACGGGGTGCTGAAGCACTGCCGACTGGGGGGGGGCGACGAAACGAGGTCAGACTACGATGAAAACTCTCACAGGCAAAAGTCACTGTGCCAATATATTACCTGTTCATATCATATTTGTTATGTCTAGCCGATGTTGAAAGCCTTGAACCTGTATTGGAAAACCGGCACCCAACAGCATTCATACCTGCGATCACCGCGCTGGCTCACTCGCTGCGAGATACACGGGCAGGCAGTGGGTAGACGACAGGCGCTAGAACCCCACCGACCAGCAAATGAGCACATGAGAGACACCAATCCGCCAACATCGGTGGGAAGGTCACGGTATGCGCCAATCAGCACAGGAGTGGCCGAAGGCTGTGGGCGATGGACTTATGCGCTAATCCCCAAGAGCGTTGTGCCTGTAGTGGTATGTTGTGACGTAAGATGCCACTCCACTTTGCCATCACTTCGCCGAAGCCCGGCTGCTTCGGCGAGTGGCCAGAATTGCTGGTTGTAGAGTGGAGCCCGCTGGGGCAAGGCGCATAGGCCACATGGACCAGGCGCTGACAGCTTCATTGGCAATTCTAGCCGGTTTCATAGAAAAGTGAGCAGCAGATAAGGAAAACGCGGACGGGAAGAGATTAGGATCGCTGCACATTCGCAATCTTCGTCCGGGCTGTTCACGCAGATATTCTCCTTGGGATCTGACCTCAACAACGTTTTTTAGTCACGCTTAGAAATAACTCCTTTTTGGCTGAGGTTAGCATGTATTTCCAATGCCAAAAATTTGTCTCGCACTGTGCGCATTTCGGTACTGGTGAATGAAACCTTTTGTCTTATAAGTCACCTGTGTCTCGGGTAGCCCTCCACATAGGATCGTATTACACAGCATCATATTCGCTTGTGAATATTAGCGCAACTTGAAATCTCAACTAATGTTTTGACAACAGTTCCAATGTTTGCGTCGTAATGTCGTTTAGCCAGCATCTCCTGGCATACTGAAAGCTGAAAATTTTTGACAGGAACTCCAAACTCATAATGCCGGAAAACCAGGAGGCCTTTTTTCCTCATACGAAGTTTCATTGGGCGGCCAGCGCGCTACTTACCGACAGAGGCCGAACAGTTCTGGCTCGCGGTAGATGCGGTAGCAGTCCTGGCATATGTCAGACAGCTGTGCCACGAGCGCCCGGTCGAACTCGCCGCCACACTCGAGGTCCCTGAACTCCAGCGCCGTGTAGGGCCTGCCGACGAGCCGTCCGGCCAGCACAGGCTGGCCGCTGCTGGCCGGCGCCAGCGCCCAGAGCAGCGCCCCGGCCAGCAGCGCCGCCCGCACACTCTGCCACAGCGCCATCCTGCCGAGAGTCCCGGAGGGTAGAAATGGGGCCAAAAAGCCACGGCCATTCACGTTACCATCTTACGAGCAGTCCGGGAGGGAAAATGGGGCCAGCCAGACGCGGCCATTCACATCGTCATCCTGTGAGCAGCCATGGAACGGGTCACGCCAGTGCGCGCATCGGCTCAAGTTTTCAGCGTTATCTGTCGTACACATCCAGAGAATGTGAAGCTGTGCCACGTAAACAGCAAAGCCCGTCCTAGACGTTCCAAAAGATGTACGTGCACAGGCAATGGAACGGGTTCTTATTGGAAGGCATCAATGGGCATACGATACTTTGATAGCGGGAGCGAGCGATAACAACCGCTCAATTTGGAGCTTGCTATTGGCGGTCTTAAATTGGTCAAATGGTGGTCTTTAATTCATTACGTTTGGAATCACGTTTGCAGCTTCGAATGTTTTGGAGCCAAATATATGACTTAAGTTAGGAACCGCACGCGGCCAATAGTCAGCTTATTAGTCTACCATAGCCACATATCATTAGCTGCGTTTACAAAGGTTATGCACGGTACCCCAGGCTACGCCCCGCCTCCAACTCTGCTCCTGCCCTCCCTCCCCCCCCCCCCCCCCCCCCCCCCCCCCCCCCCCCACCCCACGAAAACATCCCACGTATGCCAGCGGGGGTGGGGGCGTCGCACAGATTTACAGGCCGCCGGAGTACCTGGAGGACTGGAGGGTCGGCTGCGAGGGTCAGACAGGAGTCGTGCTGACACTGCTGTCACCTCGTCGCCCGGCTGCCTCTATATAGGTCTGGTGCGCGGCACCCACGCGGCCGGCGGCGGCGCCGACGCGGCCCGTCGCTCCGGTTCCACGTGCGATGTCGCCAGGACGGCTGGTGCTGGTGCCGCCCGCTGTCCAAGAGGTCTCGGGTACGTCCGGAGCGGTCGAGGAATCGGGTTTGATTGCTTGAAGCTATTGCTTTGCTGATATGATGCGGTATTGTTCGTGTTCCGGCTGCATGTGTCAAAGAACGGACCAAACAAGTACATTTGGTCATCTGTGTGTTCTTGGAGATGGGCTTAGACATATATGATTGGTCACATCGTGGCGTTTAAAATATAGCACGGTATTACGTCAATGCCGGGTGTTCTTTTCCATTGAAAAAATCAGACAGGTTACGTGGTTTTTGACGGCGTGTTAGAGTCACACGTGAAACAACACGGGGTAAGAAATAATATTTCCAGATCGCCACCAGCGAAAATGCACTCAAACAGCGCTGCTCATCGTAATTTTGATTAGTCAATACAACCATTTAAAGGAAATTCAACTTGGTACAACAATTTCTACTCCCTTTTCCATGTCGTGCGTCATCGATCTGTCCGAAAAACGCTTACCTTTTGTCGAGTGTGACCTAACAACAATAAAAATTGCGCAGACAACTATAACAAGCTTGGTAACACGACGCACCATGATATATGGACTACACGAAACAGGCTGATGCCTGAAAATAAGTGGAAATGTGAAAATACCTGGAGTATATCGCCGAAAAAGTCACCCAACACTTAGATATGGATGCCTTGCTTTTGTTTTTGATGTAGCCCTAAATCCCAGCGCATGTAACGCTGACAGTTCGCAATGCATTACAGCTTTACGATCATTGCATAAACAGTTTATTTCTGCCGAGCTCGTTTGAAAAGGGCTGCATTTTGTGTAGGCATTATCCATAAAACTCACCGTTATCTGATAATTGATTTTCAGAATTGTGTTGTAAATTTTAGAAAAGTACTGGCAGTTATTCAGAAGAAACGCTTGGTCGAGCGTAAATTCAAAATACTTATTGTTGTGCGTTAAATTATGTCGGTGTGTGTCTTAACATGTGAGACATTGTACCACTAAAAGTTATCTCCGTATTTATCTAGCTGAACAACTTTTTAGAGGTGTCAACAACATGCTGCACATGCGCATTTAAAGGAATGTCCCGGATTTAAAGATATTGAAGCAGGCATGAGATATGGTAAAATAAACTCACTTATAACCGTTATTGTACTTAAATGTGGAAAAGACTGCTTTAGAGAACACAATTTTTTCATTAAGTAAATATGCTCCTGGGCACGTCAATGTTCGGTTGCGTCATCGTACCGTTCCACAACATCGATTGAAAGCCAATTGACGACCGTTATATGTGAAAATCGCGCTCGCAAATGCCAGATATGAACGACCCGACGGATTCATTTTCTTCGCCTCGATCGTCGCATGGCCGGTAAAATGGAATAATTTGAGTAACGTTATTACGGTTTCATGAATACCTGAGCAATCTTCAAAAAGTCGCACGAAAAAATCAGCACATATCTGCGGGCGTATAGCTCAGCAACGAAAGGGACTGAGGTCTTAAGAAGGGCAGGTCCATGTACAGACATGAAATACTCCCTTTACATACACGCGAACACTCTCTTTGAGCTCACGAAAAAAATGTAAGAACACCACGAGAAAGGGTTACCACACGAGCATGAGCACCTAAACCAAAAGTACCTAACAAAATCCGGTTTGGGACACATCCTGTACGGTTGCTGGCCACCTCTCGGGAGATTAAGGAACTACTAGTGAGTGGTCATACAAACGTTTCAGGACGCGCTTAAACAATGGCGTATTGAGCAGCGTATTTACTCAATAGATAAAGTGTGCTGTCTAGAGGAGTCTTGTCCACTTGAAAGTAAATCAGCTGTTAAAAGTGAGCTTATTCCATCATACCTGATGCTCGCTTTAATATCTCTGAATGTGGAACATTCATTTCAAACGTTCGCGACATCCAAAACAAACGCGGACTCGGGTACAGGGCGTGCGGTGACGGCTCCTTATTATAGGAGGTGCCAGCAATCCTTCCTCGGGAGTATGTTGTTGGATACCATCTGCTTCCTTGAGCGGCGCAAGGCTGCTCAAAATCCTGCTAAAACCACCGTTCATTTATCTTGCAACTGCTCTGTAGAGAGATACCTCTTACATTGGTTCCCCCACTGACGCAGGAAACTCTCTGACCTAGGCGTTTGGCCCCAGACCAGCGTAGGGTCCGCCATCAATGCAATGAAAGCCCTTATTGCCGCACGAGGTCTAATAATTGACACAGACACTCCAGTTCGGCTTAACGGGCCATTGGCTGAAAGGGGTGCAGGTCCCATTCGGTACTGGGTCCTGATTGATACGGGGCCCTTCCACTATCTCATTGTGACCTCGTACTATTAGTTCTTATATATCCTTTCACCTTCAGAGGGTCCCAACCAACGCAAGGGGCCCCTTAACAGTCGGGGTGCTGTACCTGTCCCTGCTCAACAAATGTTCCCCTGGCCGACTCGGTATCCCGTGCCGACGTAGGGCTCCGTGTAGGCACTGTGGACCCTGACCGCCGCTGGGGACCGAAATTGTTACAGGGACCCTTTCCAATGCAAATAACAAGCCCTCAACCTAGTCTTTGCTTGGAAAATGGGTCCACGTGGTTCAGACCAACACACAGCCAACCGTTTGGTGCTAGTGATCTCTGGCCGAAATAGAGCTTCGCACTGTGTCAGGAGGTTCTAAGTCGGTGCACAGGGTCTTCTGACAGACATTTGAGGTCACGTTCTTGCGGACAGACGTCCTTAGCCAGCCATTAGGCCCTTAAGCCTTCCAGCCGGGCCGTTGATCTTTGTTTGCGAGGGGCTCCCCGGACCCCCTCCGGGCCTCTCAAAGACTGGCCCTGGCCGAATCGGGGCCCCTCGCGAACACAGCCTCCTGTCAGGCACTGAGGGCTTCGGCCGAGATAGGGGTCCGTCATCAACTTGAGGGCCCCGATCAACGTAAAACGTGGGCTCCGGCCTTGTTCATGCATGGAGAAAGGCCCCCAGGCCAGATCGATACGGAACCGACCGTTTGGTGATGACTGTGTTATTGTTGTGGTGTACATTCTGTCATATAGGTGGCGCAAGAGATAAATTGCTTGCGTATGCACACTGGGCTTCTAAAACTACAGCGCTTTGAATATGACCTCGTTTCGGTACCACCTCGCATGGAGCGTCAGCGCCGGCAGTTGCAGTTCCGGCGGGGCTGGTCATGCGCCTTGCCCCGGGCACTCTTACTGACGAGCCCATTCAGAGGCGCCCCCGGAGCCGAGCGTGCGGCCGCCGGCACGTGTCCGCCGCGGAGGGCACCGCCGCCGGCGCCACCGCTTCACAGAAGCGGCCCACCTCGGCCGAGCGCGGTCGTTAGAGGAGCGGGTGGTGCTGCATTTGGCCGTGATCCGGCACGTGGCGATACCTGCGCGCTAAAAAAGTCAGCTGGTGCACACATCACAGGGTGATTTACGAAGTGACGAGATATTTCACCTTCCGCTCGCCTGCTGTTTTCCGAGCAGCCTGTGAGCGAATTTAACTAGGGACTTAGAAATATGTTCATGCTCGTACCAAGATAAATTTCAACTACTCATTTCAACCATAAATCAAACTGCTCAGGCTGTGTTAGCTGCAAGGATGCGTACTGAATCTGCAACTCATAAAAGGATAGATGCAAACAGATTCAGGGCAAGAATAAGCATGGCCTGCGAGCTGCTGGAATTATTTCGGCGAGTATCAGCGCTCACTCACAGCGTTTGATTTTGATGACCAGCCTATCCATTTGCCTCAGTGTGTTGAGCACGCCGGTACACATGCACTCAATTGGATCGGATTTGTTGTCTTTACTTCTCATTCACTCATGAGAGGTATGAATGGCCAAGCCTATGCGTACTGTGAATGTATAACATACATCCCAAGTCAAACCAACTAGCTGAGAAACTAAATGCCCAAAGTTGAGATTTGCTTGATATTCATATGCTACCATGCGAACACTGTAGTGAAGGGGTGTGTTCCACATTTGTATGCGGTTTTGAACTGAAATGGCCGTCTCAAAAATCATTCGATGCAGTTCAAAGTCCTGCCCTTCTTAGCACCTAAAACCCCCTAGTTTCGTGCAGACCATTTCAAGGTCACCCAGGTATTCATGCTGCCATAATAACGGCATTATAACTTTGTCATTTCACAGGTCATGCGGCGATCAAGGACAAAAAATGTAACCATCTAATCGCTCATATCTGGCGTTCGTCAATTGGTTCTTAGTCGTTATTATGCAAGGTACGCAATCAAGCAATGAATCATTGAAGCGCGTAGTTACTAAAAAGAGATATCGTGTTGCCTAGAGCAGTCTCTTCCACGTAAAAGTATGTCAATACTTGTAAATGAGCCTATTTCATCATACCTGATGCTTGCTGCAATGTACTGAAATGTAGAACGTTCCCTTTAACCATGCGTTCCCCTTCCTTACAGTTCTAGATACCATACATTATGGTTATCATACAAATCTAATTTCACGGTACAGTTGTAATTTTACATTTACGATTACAATTTCAGGTGTACTGCACCGATGGTACGTACATAATCGTTGGGGATGGCCATGGCCCCTCCAAGGGCAACACCGTACCGAAATTCTCGGCGGATTGCTCGTGGATGCTTTGGTGGACTTTTCTCTTGCCTATGCGAGACAAAAAGAGTTAGCAGATCTCAGAAGAATATTTCATGTAATGCATGAGCTATCTGATGTCGTTATACCACTTGACATTAACCCTTAAGTGCCTACTGTGTGAGTTGACTACCCGGTAATGTATCTTACGCGTTGCAATGCTCGGCCACCAACTTGTGCCCCGGCTTGTCGAGATGAAAACGACAGTGCATGAACGTTTTCCTGATGTGAAAAATGTACACACAGGCCTGCACATCAACAGTTCGTCAGTATCAAACCCAAATTCCTTTACAAGAAATGGAGAAACGATCGAAGCGGCTGCAACATGGGGCGGGGGGGAGGGGTAACTCGCTTGTTATCGATGCTGCTCGCGCCTCTGACGTCTCAATCTCCAGCATTGATACCGCAAGCAACCTAACGTGGCCTCGCAGTGACCTGCCCGTAACAGGTGTATATCGACAGCAGAGGCTTGAGATAGCGACACGGTAGCATCGTTCCACCGTGACCCTGACAACGTCGTCACGCCAGTCCGTCACGCGTCATCGAGAATATGCGCGCGGCGCACCGTGCCGCTAGGTGTTCCAAACTCAGAATAATGCCTCTGTCACCAAAGTTACCGACCTAGCTTATGACATGGCTTCTGTTTGTCATTTGCACTGCTCAATTTCACATTGGCAAGAGCACGATGTCAGTCATAGATTTCTTCGTCTTACAATTCAAACGCACAACTAATCAAACACTCGAAATTGGGACAAAGTTACTTGAGCAACCAGAATGGCCACTTCCATCACCCAAATACATA
Source organism: Pollicipes pollicipes (assembly GCF_011947565.3). Taxonomy (NCBI): domain Eukaryota; kingdom Metazoa; phylum Arthropoda; class Thecostraca; order Pollicipedomorpha; family Pollicipedidae; genus Pollicipes; species Pollicipes pollicipes. Next base: position 28,226,825 of record NW_023596818.1, on the reverse strand, counting down.
TCCTGATCACCCACTGAATCAGCCAGCCGAGACGGCCAGTTTATCACCAGAAGGCTGAGACATCACCAATGGTGCCAATAAAAATTTGGTATGGTAAACCGATCAGGCATCAGAACTAAACCTCCGATTACAGGTGGAAAGACATGAACAATCACCAAAGTGGCTTAAATCGCATAACTTAACGGACGTTGAATGGCAACCATTCAACCAACAGCTTGTCGCCTCCGTAGGTTAGTAAATTGGTGTCAGCTCCTGGCCACTATCCACACAATCCCAGCAAGCCCGTGGCGGTAGGGGAGTTCAAGTCCCCACGTACGCGGTCGCGGAGGCACATCCAGGATAACAAAACACGGGGGTGGGGGATCCCAGTGAGAACTCGTCACGCAGGTGTAATGCTGGGCTGGGGGTAGACCCCTGTATTCTTGATCTTGGCTGCGTCTATGTGCGCTTGCCATTTGACTTCGGACTTGGATGGTCTGCGGCCGTTGGCAGCGGCTGTTCAATTTCAGGGAGGTCAAAGGGCAGGGGAACCGTGCCATGCGTTTCGAGACATGCAGATTTTCCATAAAATTCTGCCGCAGAATTTGAATTTCACAAGAGGGAGATGGAGCCCTAGAGAAAACACCACAATCCTACTTTGTGTGGCCTTTGATCTTAAAACTGTCGAATCAGACAAGTTTTCAAGACAATTTTGACAACAGTAAAACGTGTCACCCAAGCACGTATGTGGACCACAGTATGGACCACACTTGTGGTTATCGGGACCCGGGCTTAAATTGGGCCCGAGTTTGTTTTAGGGCCCAGGCCAGTGGTTCTGAAGGGCCCCTGTTCGGAAATAGCGCCCGTGACTGGCAGATTCTTCCATTGTCTCATTGTGGATCAGTTAATTGTCATTTCTCCTTTTTCCATCCCATCTCTGGCGAGAGGACCTCGACCAGCGCAAGTAGCTCTTTGACATTCAGGGTCTCGTCCTCTTCCTCTTCAGCAAAATGCGTCTCTGATCGACTGCGAGCCCCTTGCGGACATTGGCCTCCCTGTTAAGCACTCTGTGCCCTGATACAGAAGCCTTGTTTCAGCGTCCCGATCAAGGCAGGAGGCCTTCAGTAACAATCGCGGACATCGGCATTGACCCTGCTTCGTAAATGGGTCCCCAGTGTCCAAGCAAACTCAGAGCCAACTGCTCCACATTGGTGGGTTCGGACCTAGATAGGCGCATTCGTCGTCCCGGTGACCTCCGACAGGCGCAACCAGTCCTTTTGTCTAACCTTTGAGGGCCAGGTCTTCGCCTCGGTGTTGTCCCCCGACCAGCCCTTCAGGTCCTCCAATCGGACCCTTGATGGTCTGTGCCGTGGGTCCCGAAGGGCACTCAGGGCCTAGCGGGAGGTAAATCCCTGTGCCCCCTCCCCCCCCCCCTCCAGCAGCTGGCTGCGCCTCTGGATGTTAATGCCTGTACGAAACTCATTGCTAGTCGGCCACCCCCTCTAAAAACGCAACTGCAATGTGAGTAATGGCATCTGCGTTTGAAAACATGCGCACGCTGATGCTGGTTTGGCTTAAAATATGGTCGTTTTTGCTGTTGGGCTGAATATCCTAGTTTCTGGTGAAAATTCATAATTCCTTACAGTGCTTTAGTGATTTGTTTCACCTATTTGGAGGAGCCTCAGCCAATCTGGTTGGTAACATTCTTTGTGGAAATTTGCTCCGTGTGTTTGGTAACATAAGTAGTCTTTACGGTTCACGACTTCGTTCGACCGGTGGTGAAAACGCCCATGTTGATGGCAATAATGCAATCGGTGGTGACATGTACATTTCCGTTGTGATTCATCCAATTTGGTATTACTGTCCATTTTATTCATCTTTTTAGTACTTTTTCGTGACCAGTTAATAGCGAGCCCCTGAGATTCGCTGATTGTCCGAAATCGAATGATGGTGAATCTGTCAGATAGGAGTGTGATAATGATATCACCAAGAGTAGCGGTGCAGCGAGGAATTCGCGCAGGGTGGTTGGTGATGGGAGGGAGGGGGAATCGACTACAGGTGTTGTGAATTGCCAAAAGCACTGGGTGGAGTATGACACTAAAGGCCCACCTTGGTTATAAAACTTACCAGGGTACCGTCAGAATTGCCTTTGCAAGAGGTGAGCACGTGGGGAGGGGCACGTGATGTCAAGGGAGGGCTCGTTGTGGGCCGGGGGCTGGGCATCCCATGTGACGTCAGCGATGGCCGATGAAGCCCTGCTTGTTCCTCTCTGACAAAAGCTGTGACAAACATAAAATGCGTTGTGTTATATGAGGCGTCTTCCCTCCATGCCACCTGCATTCTCTGCCCCTCCGCACGGTACCCCCCCTCCCCCTCCCCTATGGGGCATCGATCATACCGGCAACGCGACGCGTGGCCCAAGAGCCTCTTCGCTTCCATTCTTCTTCTTCTTCTTCCACGTTTCTTCCATTCCAGTTATTCACGGTCATAACTAATTCATCTTAATAGTAGAAGAGAGATATTTATTGATTAAAAGCCATTGGATCAATTGCGCTTAACAGACATCGCGAGCCATGTATATGCATATTCTATTATATATATATATATATATATATATATATATAACATATTATATACATAACATATTGTATATGTACATATATACTAATGTATGTAGTATATGTTCACATGCATATATGTCGACATTCCACAGAGTGTCCTCTGACAATCAAGACCCTCCCCTGCAGTGCCCTAGGGTGGGGCAAGTGATGCCGACGGAGGGAGGACCTACTCTAGCCTACTCTAGCCTAAAGGACCTACTCTAGCCTCGGAAGGCCGCCCGGCCGTGCTAATCCACGCTCGATTTTATGCCAAAATGTAGGTACGAGTGAAAACCCGACGACCCTTATGTGCGGGTGTTTTGACCCTTCTTGCGGAGTTCTTGTATGTTTGTTTGCTGTTTTATATTTTAAACCGCACTCGCATTCTCAGTTGTGGCTCTCTTCTTCTTTCAAGAAGGAAACATTCGTATGGGGACTTGAACTGAAAAAGTCATCTTGAACATCATTTTCGTGCATTTCGCGGCCCTGTTCTTCCAGTCTCTGAGCAACACGCCGGCGAAGCTATTTCGGGCACTGTCTCAAGGTCACTCAGGTATCTATGACGCCATGTCATTCAAATCCTACTATTCCGTTCGCTAAGCGGCGATCAGGGCCAACAAAAGCATAATTGTCGAATCGTTCAAATCTGGCGTTCATGAGCACGATGTCGAGACAAAACGGCCGTCAATTAACTCTCAACCAATGCTGTGGAAGGCACGATCATGCATCAAACAATGGCGCATTGAGAAGCATATTGGCTAAGTGGAAAATTGTGTTCTGGAGCGCAGTCCATTTCACTTAAAGGTACACGAATAGTTACACGTAAGCCTACTTTATCATATTGATGCTTGCTTTAAAGTCCTCACATGTGGACATTCCCTTTAAAGGGAGTACCCTGCTTTTTTTGTTCTTTTCATTTATTGTTACATTAGACGCTTAGGATTTGAGCAGCACTGACAGTTTTCTCTAAATATTTCTGAATAGCCCAGAATTTCATGTTGAAAAAGCCCACACTCCGGGAGAAGTCTTTTATGACTGCTTGCTTATCACCATGAAAGAAATGCATTTCATTTGATTGGGCTTTCCAGCGTATGTATTTTGTAATGTTTGTAACACACGAATGTTTCGGAATATCTGTGCAATGAATGCTACGAAAGCTTGAAACATTCTGTTTAGATAAAAAGATATGCACACATGAAGCTATTTTCTGCGAGCTCAACGAAACGTTTTACTATGGCTTGATGTGCCTCCTCGTGCGTTTAGCACAGTGGCTCTTTTTGAGGCGCACCTGTCTTTTGGGAATGAGATTTTCACGTGATCCATGTGACGCACTGGTTCCAACTTCAACCTGCCAACTTCTTGGTTCTAGGCCCTTGCCCGATGCACCAACCGCAAGCGGTTTCGTATTCGCACCAGTAGAGGTGTGCACGGTGGTTGTCATGACGACAGTCGTTGCAGCTACAGGGAGGAACCGTAGGGCTGTTACTAAACGTTGACAGCGTAATTTGAACTAGAAAACAATTATGTCGATGTCAATAATTATGTCCTACAGAAATTAAAATTGATATACTTCTTTTATATCGATGGTGCTGTAATGACACTACCCAGTGCTATTATTAGACTTGACTAGTCATGAGGATCCACTGGAGTGTTTTTGAAATATGTCCCAAAGGTGAGACGCTTCCTTTAAAGGGAGTGTTCCACATTTATGTGGGGTTTGGAACTGAGATAACCGTTTGTAAGATCATTCGTTACAGCTTACAGCCATGAACTTCCTGAGACTTGTAGCTCACTGGTTTCTGAGCTAGTCGCTCGCGGTTTGTGCAAACTTTTTCTTGCGAACTATTTTAAAGTCATCTAGGCATGCATGACGCCACAAAGATGCTACTCAAATATTAGCTATAGCTGCTTTAAAATGTGCTTTATATCAATGCAAAGCAATAGTAATCCATAGAAGGATCCACTTATGATACAGCACATTACTGTCCCTTTTACCGTTTTGATTCTTTTTGTGTCAACACACGCGCAATGGATGCTCCAGGGACTACCAAAAATTTGAGTTCGCTTGCACAATATTCCGCACTGATGTCCTCAGAAAACTTTAGGGGGACGTCCCACTGCCCCCTCGTACCCCCTCTCCCTCTCAGGACGAGTATGTTGTTCTGAAAGGACTAGCAGCCTGATGTGAGGCTATTAACAAATTTCAGTCCATTTTACTACGAGCACGGTGAAAGGCACAGGCAAGGCATGTTGGACGTCATCCCCCAGGACTGTCTGTTACCGGTTCGAATTCTGTCATGTGTTCGGCTGTCCCGGCTATCGAGGTCCTTCGTCATTTTTTTGCGGCAAGGGAAAGCACGTCCAGCCGTAAATAGACTTTAAAATTGGGCCACCGGCAAGTTCTGAGGGAAGAAGAAAACTGGTGTTGTGACTGGGCTATCCCACAGACTAGGGCAGTGTGCCTGCTTTCCTATCAGCAAAAGTTATTCTGTCATTATTTGAATGGCGCGGTATAAATGAGCATTTTGGTTGTGTGCATGACATAGAAAACTGTGGTGATGAAAGAGGCCTTCGGCGATGGGTTGATTCCTGATGGTACAACGGACTTCATGACTATGTTTGTCATAGTATCGCGTTACGCTGCTAGCGACACCTTTGCCTACAGAAATTCGGTCGGCGACAAAAACTGCGCCGGTGATGGGGGAGTTTTAGCTGCCATTTGCACCTTATGATGACTTAACCGAGAGTCCGCTTCAATTAAGCCGCCGGGATGTAACTTTTCAGTGTGGGACAAACGCTCATGAACGTCTGTAGAATTTGATCGCGGTATGTCTGCTTACTTCTTTGTGGAAGTGTGTGTAGTTGTAACTAAAGATGTGCCTTATCGGCACTAGATGGCGCTCCGTCGATAAACGGTGCCTACAGTGGTTGAGGGCAAGAGTTCCTGAGGAAAAAAGACTTGTGCGCACAGAACGTCCGTATTTGTACGCATCAAATGTGAGAAAGGTGGATAGCTTGCACGGTAGGAAAACAAATACAAGGATTTGCACGCAAAAGTTCAAACGCCGAAGTTTCTAGGCTTAAGTTACTAAGCAAATGTTCGTACCTTTGGTATGAAATGCGTGTGCGAAGTGTTCCCATGCAAAGAAATTAATCGAGACAATATCAACCATCCCTCTTCACTCCCGCTTCATCCGACATCCTCGTGACGCCCCGTTTATCTGGAGCAGGCTTTACGCACCAGCCATGAGTGGGCTTAAATACCCCTGATCAGGGTGCCTTCCGAGCGCCGAGTGTATACCCGCAATAGAGGGCGCTGTGTGGGCCAAGTGCCGGCGAAGCACCCCCAGATGCGTGTAGTCTTGATCCATCACTACCCACTTCTCTTCGTCTCATAGCCCTGAAGTGGCCATTATTGACAGCAAGTCTCCATCTAATTCAAACCAGACCCGGATTAGGACAAAACTTCGCATGCACGAAGTGCGCACGTAGCTGTTTGTAATAATTCGTATCAACGCAAATACTCGAAACGGATACAGTTCGACTGATAATTATGTGCACGCAAAGCCGGGACAGATCGACCACCTAGGCAGCTATCATGAACCGGTAGCTCTTGGATTTCGCTTCAATTTGGTCTCCGCGAGATGGTATAATGCCTACATTTCGATCGCGAAATGTTTGCTCCATCCGGTGAGCAGTTTAAAAGCTTCAGTAGCCTGAGACCATTCTGGATCGGGTGCCAACAAGACTGTTATCAAAGCGGGTGGATTAAAGTGAGGCCAACGGGTGCATGTTTTTTTCTCGAGTCTGGACTACTTTGAGAAAGCGATCGGACGCTGGGCGTCACTCGCGCGCTTGCCCGCCGTATTCCACAAGCCAGCTGACTTTCGCCACTGCCGCAGTCAGCTGATTTCAGTGGCGTGCTCAGGAAGCACCGACAAAGGCGTCGTCAGGGTGGGGATAAAGGGGGCGCTCATCGGGCAGGTGATCTGCGGTGGACGTGCTTTTATTGAGTTATTCATCTTAAGTCGGTTCTAATCCAGGGTCCGCGGATTTCACAGGACCGGGCTCATTTGGTGGTCGCGGGAGGGCGTTTGATTTCATGTCACAAAGAGATCACGTGATCAAAATATTTGACTCGACCTATGCGACTGTCGCTGTTCATCGCCATCCCCTCGTCCCGCCCCAAGTCGATGGCAAGTGGTGGTCTTCCCTGTGACAATGCATCCGAGATCGGGTATCAAGCAAGGCATTCACATTCCAACTCACATTATGTATCTCCACACAAACTTTTGCGCGCGTACTTTTGTTGCACAAACTGGTTTCCTGGCGAATATTTGCGTGCGAGCTTTGCGCGTTTGCATGATAGATCATCGTACAAACTTTTTGGCCGTAGTTTTGGCAATGTCCCTGACAATCATTTACGAACGAACTTCGGGTAACTACATCACGAATCGGCGCACAAACAGTGGTTGCGTGCTTTTATTTTACGATCTTTATCCTTGGCGAGCAGTCTCCTCACGAGCGTTTTCATGCGAGCAACGGTGCAGGATCTTTTTCATACGATTTATTGCTGGTGTAAGCGTGATTAAGATCGGCTACAAGGTCTGTCTCGTCGTGCACTTATCACTTTAAACCTCGGCTACGCTGGACACCTACACGTGACACATCCGTACACGTTCGGCTCCGCTATTCGAACATCGCCCCCCGGGTCCTGGCGACCGGGCCCCGACCCAGACATGGGTCACGTGGCCACGGACCAGTCGCTGTGCCACGCAGGGCTGCGCCCCGGTGCATCATGCGGGTCAAGGTGACCCGAGCCGGCATCTCGGACCACATCCGCCCCTTTTATCCTGAATCTTGCTTTATCCTGCGCCATCGCGACACCTTGCTTGTGCGGGGCAGGCTGCATGTGTCAGCCGCGAGTGGGCCGAGAGCCCCGTGGGAAGGGGGACCCCGACCGGGTACCCGCGCATGCGCGGGTCAAAGCTCGGCGGTTGGCCCCCCAGGCGCATGCACGTCTGTCCCTTCGTTGACCATTTTCCTTCATTCCATAGCCCTGAAATGATTATGTCTGGTCGAAAGGGCCCTAATCCAAAAACCAAAACCAAACCCAGACCAGCCCAGACCCAACCGTACCGTTAAGGCCAGGTCAGACCGGGCGTCCCAGCATCCAGACAGTGAAGACTAGCTGAACCAGCTGAAGCTACATGCAGGCAACGGCGCGAAGCTCCCTACCATGGCACGAATATTTTTGTTGCAGACTTTTCCCGATGAACGTTTCACCGTGCGAGCTGTATTTTTTTTCAGACTTTTTACATGACGAGTTTTTGCCGTTATCAACCCCAAGTCTCTTATTCCTAACGTAGTTTAACGCTACGAATCTTATACCCTACGTAATTCATATCCCACATACTTCATACCTCACATGCTAAAACACCACATACTTCATGCTGATGAGCTTTAGGCATACGAACTTTATTCTTCCATCAACTGCCGCACGAACTTGTTCCGTACGTACTTTTGCGGGTAACCCCCTCCCCCTTCTTTCAGCAATCTATCATCATCTACCATCAATATATCATCGCCCCACAAGCTTTGCTTGCCGGAAGTCCCTATCAGTGGCTCGTTCGTAACGCAAACGCTTCTAGTGATGGCATGGCAAGCAGACTTTGCACGCCCGACGGAAGTCTTGAAAAGTTCGCGTCCTTTAGATGATGATGTAATGCATCGTTGATCCGGTTGCACGCGTTAATGACTGCATGTTGCAGGACGAGTAAGCTACTTGGAACGTGTCCAAATCAGATGACTGCAAGTGTTGCGTGCACGCTTGCTATTTTGGTTGCTGCCATGTGTTTCGTTAAACTTATGTGAAGTTGTTGAACTAGCCCATTATTGCAGGGATGTGATCCTTATCCTAGATGACGATCTTATTTCAGCGAATATACTGGAAACAGGACGTCGTGCGTATGTGATTTGTAAATCGCTTTGGAGTCGTCAAAAATTCGTCAGTCTGAAAGTTAGACGGTATGGCCAAGCAGGTACGAAATCGCGAGCACCATTTGGCTAACCGGGTGGAGCAGGATTGCTCCATGGTTCGAGCCATGCAGGTCAAGAGATCAGGCGCCACTAACCATGTCCATTAATGTAGATTGTCAAAACTGGGTTGCAGGATTTTATGTAGCATAGATTAGGATGTCCAAACAATTTTTAACAGCAATTTCATTTGCAGTTTCTAGTACACATACATTTTACCATTTTGTATTCCAGCACATCTTAATCTCTACTAATTACGAGCGTTTTTCATGTCTCGTGCTGACGTACCGTTTACCAGAAATTGTTGTCCAAAGTCCAACCCAAAGTTCAAGGTTTTACCAATCGTTCTTTCAAAAATGTGCACTAAAGGTTTCTCAAGAGAATTCCAAGTTGACAAAATTCGGCTTTCACCACAAAAACGGCAGCATGAAAATGAGAATTCAAAACTGATGTGAACTACAACAGTTGGAAAACTCGGTACTAGCGATCCCATTTCAATTTACAAGCACCATATGTAAGCACTTTATGCAAGGTGTGGCAAAATACACTAAGAGGTTTTCATTCCATATTTCAAGAAGCTGTATTTTCTATTAACACGTTGTTTATGCTTCAGGTCCAAATCCTTTTGTAGAGAAGCATCATTAAATGATTTGGGTGCATGGCAATCTGGTATACGACAGAATGATATCTGCTGTCCAGAAAAAACAATCAAAGATTTTTGCCCCTGACCGCTCAATTCCCAACGTGTGTTTTGAAATTTTTTGAACGCCGAAAATTTGGAATCAAATCCGCACTCCTAATTCAGTGGTACCAGAGTACGGCAATTCAACACTGGTCTGTATGTGCCCAAGCTGTGCACTGCTGCACGTTCGATTACTGTAATGCGCTGACTTATCGGTGTAACTACCAAATCATCTATCATCAGCTCGATCGTACTATTGGATGAAATGTGGCTGGCATTGATGAGTGCCGCCAGGGGTGCCGCCAGGGGTGCCGGTAGGGTGCCGGTAGTGTAGTGGTTAACGCGTCGGCGTTAACCACTGCGCGTCTGGGAAACCAGGGGTATGGAGTTCGATTCCCGCTGCGCCCGCCCTTCCTGCCAGGGTGAGAGGCAGGCGGCGCCATATAGCACTCAGCAGCTGAGTGCGTCGTAAAGCCCCAATGACATCACGAATGCCGCCAGAGCACCAATGCCCGTTACCCCGCGCTGGTCCATGCGCAGTTGATAGTGTTATTTGCCCGTATTTATCCCCAAGCTTTTGACACTTTTATGCTCAATAAACGTCATGCCTCATCCTTTGAGACCATCAAGGGGTGCTTCGTGACACTTGCCCTTGTCCAACGTTAATGTCAGTGCGGAGTCAGCACAACTCTGTCGCAACTCTGCCGGAGACATTAGATTCAGCGAGCATCAGATGTGTTCTGCGCGACGCGTAATAACAGCATGATCGAGCATCAGACGGGTCGTGCGCGATACGTCATGACAGAGCTAAGGACAGTACTCTTTATGTCTCTTAGCTGTCAAATTCAGCCGCGTGTGTGGACATGCAAAACGAAAACGCAAAGCAACGTCATTGCATGTGGACTGTTGTGAATTTCTCAACGTACCCTCTTCTCCAGGATGCCGGGCTTGCCCCCAAGGGCACAGTGTTTCTGCCGTCGTCTTCAGATGACCTGTTGCCTCATCTGGTTGTCGGACGGCCTCGTGACCGTCGTCTCGCCGCCGGCCCAGTTCGTTGTCGTGATCGCCCACGCCATTGATCAGAGGCGCGTCCAGCGGCGGACCGGGGGCGGCTGCAGCGCCCGCCCCGGGCGACAGGCTCGGCCGACCGCGCTGCTCAGCCGCAGAACCAGCCGCGCCGCTGAAGGGCGTGATCACTCGCCTTCGGCCGTCGGGCTGCCGAGACACCCGCCGGGAAGCCTGGCGTCGCCTCTGCGATTGTCTCGTGCACCGTCTGCAGTCCCACTCAGGCCGCTTAATGGCCGTCGTGCCGACGGGGCGGCCTGCAAGGTGCCTTCCGTGGGCTGGCATCGTCGGAGGCGTGCAGATGAGGTGATGCCCAGACAGCGGCCACTCGGTGGCACGTCTCGACACAGATGGTTGGTCAGTGGCGTTTGTCATCGGTGCTCCGGCTACAATGCGATGCGAACAAACAGCGCTGTTGAAATATGACCGCTGTCAGCAACCTGACCTCAGTAGCAAGGCCGCACCAGCTATTGGGCACCAAACAGGTTCATCACACAGAGTGGGCATTGTGGTTTGTACATAGCAAGATGCACACGCCTTTGACATAGCATTGTTCAAGTTGTGTAGTGGGCGACAGATAGGTCCGCAGGCGGAGGTATGTAGGTGTTTCGGTACAAGTGATGTTGCGAAAACCGCTTCCGTCTGTGCAATAAAATCCAGCACACTTCATCGGCATGCCCTTCATTTCCAGCACGTACTCTCGCTTTGCAGCACCTCGACTCCCTGCCGTTTCCCCTCGGGGCCTGCGGTACCTCGCGAAGCGGATCGGTATGCGCCCGGTTTGGAAGAGCTGGCCCGGGGCATTGACGGACTGGACCCGTCGATGGCGGCCGAACGCCGTCATAAACAATCGGCTCCTCTCAAACCGGGCCGTTTAGCGCAGGCGGTAGCGGCGGCCGGCACCCACCCGACCGCTCAGTGTATCAGGGTTTACGAGGCGGACCGGCCGTTCTGCCGGGCTTTATTTATTGCCTGCAGACGCCTGCCTGCAGCGGGCGGCGACCGGCACTGCCCGGCGGGCCGATGGGGCGGCGAGACCACCCTTTGACGGCAGAGGCCGGACCACTTTCTGACGGGAGAGGCTGGACCCCCGTCTGACGGAAGAGACTGGACCACCTTCTGACGTCAGAGACTGGACCACCTTCTGACATCAGAGGATGGACCACCTTCTGACGGAAGAGGCTGGACCATCGTCTTACGTCAGAGGCCGGACCACTGTCTAGCGGGAGAGGCCGGACCACCATCTGATGTCAGAGGCCGGACCCCACCGTCTGACGTCAGAGGCCGGACCACCGTCTAACGGGAGAGGCCGGACCACCGTCTGACATCAGAGGCCGGACCACCTGCTGGCGAGAGAGGCCGAACCGTCGTCTGACGGGAGAAGCTGATTATGATCATGAAGAAGCGTGATCTCATGCGGGCTGGCTGCACGGTGATCACAAGAGGCCCACCCCATGCATATTCACTGGGCTATAAGAGACCATAAGTTAGTGTCAGCGCCCTTCCGCCTGGTCAGCCGAGACAATATTAGCCTTGGCAGGCATCCCCTACTGCTTCAGGCGCTGTCACCTTCACTGGGAGCTGGTCAGTTCGCAGGGCACTCGCCTGTTCGCCGTTCTGACGTCGCGACGTGACCTCCCGCGCGTTCGCTGTCGCCGCACAGGTCACGCAACGCGCCAGGATTGTCTCATTGTCCTGGCCGCGTTGTCGGAGGTGGCTTGACGTTGACGGTGACTCTCCCCGGCACGTCGCGAGCTGCACACCAGCCACGTGCCCACGCGTCGACGGTGACTCCCCCGGCACGTCGCGAGCTGCACACCAGCCACGTGCTCATGTGTCGACGGTGACTCTCCCCGGCACGTCGCGAGCTGCACCCCAGCCACGTGCTCACGTGTCGGCGGTAACTCTCCCCGGCAGCCCCTAGGCATGGCTGCCGTCGGGGAGACACCGCGAGCTGCACACCAGCCACGTGCTCACGTGTCGACGGTGACTCTCCCCGGCACATCGCGAGCTGCACACCAGCCACGTGCTCACGTGTCGACGGTGACTCTCCCCAGCAGCCCTGAGGCACAGCTGCCATCGGGGAGACGCTGCGAGTTGCCCACCAGCCACGTGCTCACGTGCGAGAGGCGCGATACGACACACGTGGTGACGAGTCACACCGCGTGTTGGCGAGCCAGCATGCGTGTTGTCCTGCAATTAATTTAGATATATGTTGGGTCGTAGGGAGGTTGATGTAA
>NW_023596818.1:28131590-28213223 GCF_011947565.3 Pollicipes pollicipes | reverse complement strand
AAAATAGGTCATTAACTTTGGATGACTTCATATGACCTTGCATGCCTTCACATGACCTGTTGTGACCTTATTATAGATTGGGACTACTTAAGACTGCCTACTTTGAGCTTACCATGTATTTTGCAGAAAGTACCCATAAAGATAAGCCATGACCTGGGCCAAGGCTATATACTCTGTGGTCATATGATGGTTGTGCATGTAGTACCCGTTCTCCACAATAAGCACCAAAAGTACACAAAAATGCGTACGCATTTGCATTATTTACGCAAATAGCAAAAATTGGCCCCTTCAGGTAATTGGCCTCGCACGTTCCAAAAAACCTGAAACATACAAATTGTAGGTACTATCGTGTTTTTTTTTACCATCGCAAGTTTTAAAAATGACAAATTACCGACCAAAAAGTTATGAGCAGTCAGCGTTTTTTGGAGGCTATGGCCTCTTTGTCCTGATCTGTGTCACTGATCTTGGTAGATCAAAACTTCACGTTTGCTCAAAAGATGCCAAATTGATAAATAGGCACGGGACATTTCGTGCTGCTGCAACCCATCGTTTTTGACCTGTGCTCAAAAAACGGTAGAGGGGGAAGTGAACTCCCCCTCCTCCCCCCCCCCCGGCCGGGCGCGGGATGAGACCGAGGCACCGTAGCGTAGAGCTCAGAGTTCAAACTATTTTGCAGACATCATGAACTGTGAATTATGAACTGGGCATTATGAACTGTGTTCATCGTGAACTACAGATATTGTGAACCGCGGACATCATGATTTGAAACGGACCCGCGGCCGTCGGTCGGCCGGCGCCCGGGCGAGCGATCACGTGACTTGGCGCCACGCCAGGACAGCACGCGTCCACCACGAGGCAGTGTCTACAGCCAGCGTGCTAGTCCGGCCGCAGCGCGGACTAGTGCTCCGTCGGCGCGCTGGGCGGCTTAGGCCGTGTCATTTGTCCCTCTCGTCCTCTATCTTGCTTCATTCTGCATCCTCGCGTCACCCTGCTTGTCATGAACAGGCTGCATGCGTCAGCCACGAGTGGGCCCAGAACCCCGTGGGAAGGGGAACCCCGACCGGGTACCTAGCGCACATGCGCGGGTTAAAGCTCGGCGGTTGGCCCACCCAGGCACATGCAAGTCTGCCCCAACGTCGACCATTTTCCTTCATCCCATAGCCCTGAAGTGATCATTTCTGGTCGAAAGGGCTCTAATCCAAAAAGCAAACCAAACCTAGACCACGCGGGGGCTCGCGCTCTGCGGTGAGCCAAACCCCGCCCCGCGGCGGCGGACTCGCCGCGGAGCGCCACACCGTTTGTACTGAAAGACTCCCTCGCGCGGCAGAATCATGGGGGCCTTCTGGCTGGCTGTCAATCACGGAGGCCTTCTGGCTGTGAAGCCGAATCATGGGGGCCATCTGGCTGGCTGTCAATCACGGAGGCCTTCTGGCTGTGAAGCTGAATCATGGGGACCTTCTGTAATCAGCTGCGGCTCATGCGGCATGCAGCTTAGCGCATCCTTGTCGCACGTGCCGGCCACAATCCTATCAAGATGCTGATTGTCTATGCGCGAGGCGCAACTGGTCATAATGCGCAGCAATCTCTTTTAACCTGCATACATTTTAAACGACTTGCCAGGGTCTTGAACCAGAGAGTAGTAGTCTTGGCGGATAATAATAAACGCTCACTGACCGTGAAGGCTCGACTTCATCGTGCCAAGCATCGTCTCAAGGTCAGCGTCGGTGAGGACCTGTAGGCTGCACCTCAATGTCGGTGGAGACCTGCAGGCTGTACCTCAGCGTCGGTGGAGATCTGCAGGCTGTACCTCAATGTCGGTGGAGACCTACAGTCTGTACCCAGCGTCGGTGGAGATCTGCAGGCTGTACCTCAATGTCGGTGGAGACCGTCGGCTGTACCTCAGCGTCGGTGGAGACCTGTCGGCTGTACCTCAGCGTCGGTGGAGACCTGTCGGCTGTACCTCAGCGTCGGTGGAGACCTGTGGGCTGCACCTCAGCGCCCGCGCCCGCTCGTCGTCCAGCTTTAACATCAGCGGTGCCGGTGTGGCACTGGACGGGATCAGATGCGGCGCCGGTGTGGCACTCGCAAACTGCTCGTTCCGCTCGTCGTCGCTCGCGGCTGTCTCGGTGTCGCTCTTAACCGCGGTCCTGCCGACCGCGCTACGTTGTTTCGCACCGTCCAGCCGCGGACAGTGCGAGCATACAGGCCGGAGTGGATCACTGAGCTGTTGTACACTGGCTGCGCGTCACGAGGAATGCGAGGGAGCCAGACTGTCGTGGCTGGGGTCACGCCATAGTCTGGGATTGCTGTTGCAATATGTGTTTAGACAGCTTTAGCGCGCTATTTCAGTCCTGCCTTTCATTGCATAATTTGTGGGCACTAGTATGTGCCTAGAGTACAGTTTGAGTGTACTTGTTCAGTTTTCGCTTTTCACTGCATGATAGATTGTTGAGCATGATGTGTTTGTAACAGCTTAAGTGCATGTTGTAAGTCAGTTCTCTTCACTGAGTAGTATTGCATTATCAATGCTATCACAAAATATGTTAAAACTCCGGTGGCCCCGTGTGACATCTGCGGGCCTTACGAGTTGCATGTGTGCGTTTGTGGGTGGCAGGTTAAGAAGATTGGCGAGAGTGGCGAGATAGTGTGAACATCGAAAACGATTCAGTTCAGGCTGCATGTGTGCGTGTTTGTGTGTTCGTGTGTGCATTGGTGTGTTGCATGTGATTTTCGTTCTTTCTTTTTAAACATATATTTTCCTTAGTTTGGTGCCTTGTGGTAAGCAGCCGCTGCTGTTTTTGTCGCAACCGGATGTGGTCTTTCAATATGACGCGGTTGTATTTCGGAAATGCATTGACTGGGTGCAAATGCATTGACTGATACAGCAATCTGACATCAAATTTGATTGTAGAGTCTGTTTCACAAGCTATTAAGAAGCGCTCGGGTGGAGGCCAAACCCCCTTGCACACCCCCCTCCACCACACCCCCGAAGGGTTTATCCCCAAATGGTTCTCCCAACACAGCCCCGCGGCGTGTCGCGCCACGTTTTCCAATGTTGTAGACAATTGAATAGCACCATCGTTTGGCATAAACATTTAGACATACCTTCTAGGTCGCTGAACATATGGCAGGTCAAAGTCAGGCTATGTCCCAACGAAAGTTCTATTCCAGGGAGTCGTTCCAACATCGAATGCAAACGAGGTGTAAGACGGAAGCCATACATCTCTGAGATGCTTTCCTTAGGCAATCAAAAATATTGAATGAGCAAATAACGTTGACCTGGAGGTACAGGTATCAAGAGTCGACCAAGGTCACAAACCAACCTGTTTTATTACTATGGGGCTTGTTTTATGGGATAGTTTCTGGTGCTCATTTCGAATTTATTGACTGCAGGAACCGCATTATGCATCTTTCATGGACTTCTTAGATGTCAGAACAGGTCATTGACCTGAAATGACCCAGGTCAACACTTTGTTCTTAGAAGCGTACTGCCTAGCGAAATCTTTGTCGCTTGTTCAAATGCAAAACTCAGAGCATTTTCTATGATTTTGGTCACCGCGACCTTCAAAAGGTCAAACAAGGTCACTGACCTTAGATGAGCATGTGACCTTTTGCTTAGAAACAGTTATCTATGTTCTGGTGGCACTTCAGAGACCAACCTGGTATTTGACCTTGTTTGACCTTATGTGTCCTGAAGGTCATGACCTAGGAACCTAAAACTTTTACCTCAGTGAGTTAACGTACAGGTCAACGCACCCTGCAAATTTGGTGGCTCTAGATTTCTTAGTTCCCGAGATCTCGGGGGAAGGTCAAATTGACCCCCTACCCGAGCGAAGGGTGGGAGCAAAGACGTCTAACCGGGCGCGTTAAATACTGCTTTAGCCTCGGGAAATCACAAATGCTAAACTACTTGTTTTCTTGCCCAACCGTTAGTCACCGCGTGTGAGCAGTTTGACTCAAGGAATGAGGCCATGTGTCATCCTATTCCCTAGACACCAAGCTATTGCATTTGCATTTGGTGCATTTGCATTCCCCCGTGCATTTGCTTCGTCATTATTTTGTAAACACTTCTCACACCCGCTACCAATGTTTGAGAGGTACACAATAACAGGCTGCTGCTCAACTGTTTGCTTCAAGTGGTATCAGACTATGGCGGACAGTGTGGACGCCCGGCCGTCGGTCGGATGCCGTTGCGGCCCTATCTACGGATCTGCAGCAGCAGCTGACCGGCTGGCCGTGCCGGCGGATATGCGGTGCAGCGTGACCCGCCGTACCGCCGCAGTGCGCGATACCGCCGCCACCCTAGCGGCCGCCTGCGGCGACAAGGGCCCGGTCTCCGGCCGCGGCCAGTCAGCGGTGCAGGAAGCAGCCATGGCGGGGGGACGCGAGAGGTCCGAGAAGCGGACACAGGTCATCGCGCGGCTCTGGGCAGTGGCCAGTCACGACGCCCCGGACAGAGTTCAGTCACGGTCCCGGACAGAGGCCAGCCACTCCTCCAGACAGTGGTCAAACCGCGGCCCTGGGCAGAGTTCAGTCACCGCCCCTCCCAACAGAGGTCAGTCACTGCTCCAGGGCAGAGATCAGTCGTGACCCCAGACAGAGGCCAGTCACTGCTTTCAGGCAGAGATCAGTCGTGACCCCAGACAGAGGCCAGTCACTGCTTCGGACAGAGACCAGTCACTGCTCCAGGCAGAGGTCAGTCACTGCTCCAGACAGGGGCCAGTTACTTCTCCAGACAGAGGCCAGTTACTGCTCCAGGCAGAGGTCAGTCACTGCTCCAGACAGAGGCCAGTCACTGCTCCAGACAGAGGTCAGTCGTGACCCCAGACAGAGGTCAGTCACTGCTCCAGACAGAGGCCAGTCACTGCTCCAGACAGAGGCCAGTCACTGCTCCAGACAGAGGCCAGTCGTGACCCCAGACAGAGGCCAGTCACTGCTCCAGACAGAGGCCAGTCACTGCTCCAGACAGAGGCCAGTCGTGACCCCCAGACAGAGGCCAGTCACTGCTCCAGACAGAGGCCAGTCACTGCTCCAGACGGAGGGCCAGTCGTGACCGCAGACAGAGGCCAGTCACTGCTCCAGACAGAGGCCAGTCACTGCTCCAGACAGAGGCCAGTCGTGACCCCAGACAGAGGCCAGTCACTGCTTCAGGCAGAAGTCAGTCGTGACCCCCAGACAGAGGCCAGTCACTGCTCCAGACAGAGGTCAGTCGTGACCCCAGACAGAGGCCAGTCACTGCTTCAGGCAGAAGTCAGTCGTGACCCCAGACAGAGGCCAGTCACTGCTCCAGACAGAGGTCAGTCGTGACCCCAGACAGAGGCCAGTCACTGCTTCAGACAGAGACCAGGTCACTGCTCCAGACAGAGGCCAGTCACTGCCCCAGGCAGAGGTCAGTCGTGACCCCAGACAGAGGTCAGTTACTGCTCCAGGCAGAGATCAGTCGTGACCCCCAGACAGAGGCCAGTCACTGCCCCAGGCAGAGATCAGTCGTGACCCCAGACAGAGGCCAGTCACTGCTTCAGGCAGAGGTCAGTCACTGCTCCAGACAGAAGTCAGTCGTGACCCAGACAGAGGCCAGTCACTGCTCCAGACAGAGGTCAGTCGTGACCCCAGACAGAGGTCAGTCACTGCTCCAGACTGAAGTCAGTCGTGACCCCGGATGGACTCCGCAGTCCATCGCGCTTTGCAATGCATTTTTTTTTTGCTTGCTGAGTTTTAGTCTGATAACAACTGACCTGCAGGTTTGATGGACACATCATATCAGGTCATAGTCCTTTGACCCAGTATCTGCGTAGTGGCCTTGTATCTGCAATACAAGCCGTCGAAAATTGGTGTTCCCAAAATAATTTTGTCTCTCTTTGCCAGATTTTTGTTCACTGGCTTTGAAAGTTTGAAGTGCATCATGAGCCCCGTAATGCTCGTGAGTGAAAAAGCCGGTGGTCCTTCAAAACCTAACTGGAAATGATTTTAAAACCAAAACCATTATCGTTAAAAACGGCAGTCTTTCAAAGCCCCTCAAAACCAAACCCATTCTGACCAAAACCCAAAGTCCTTCAAAACCACCTGAAGTAATAGTTGGTGAGCAGAGTCTCTGAAGTGTGCCAGCATCGTCGTCCCGTAGAGATCAAAGAGCATGCCCGTCCGAATTCAGAGTCAAAGATGTTGCGAAATTATCTCGGACGACCTTCACATTTATTATTGAGGTGGCAACGCAATTGCCTTCAGTTAAGTTTAATTCGCAGATAAGTGTGGATATTGCAAAAACGTGACTCGATCTCGTTCGACGCGAATTGGCACATTAGTGTTGGGTTGTAATGTGGAGTCATGTGGAAAAGTTCATGTCGAGTACGGCTGTTTTTTTTTGTTTTTTTTTTTTTTGCTTTTGGACATCGGTAGCGGCATTGGCACGGCTCGCACATCTGGCGAGTGTTTACTTGTTTGGTGATACTAGGAGGTCGCGATAATCGCCACGAATGGTCAGTGGTCAGGCTACGGGGTCAGGCTTGCTGAGATTAGCAGGATCAGATGGTAATGCCACGCTTTGTTTATTAATTCAAGTGTTCAATTTATGAACTGGCGCTTGGTTTAACGCCACTCCAGTAGAATGAAGTGGTTCCTCCGGGTGATGCTGTCGGAAAAACGAATATTTCACTAGCAGATACTGTTCAAACGTGCTAAAACGGTGAATGATAAGACTGTCTTATTATGTGACGTTTCTCAGCCGTAACACGTCGGGGGACACCGCGAAACACTGATTTACAAAAATACCACGATAAAAGCGGCGCTCATAATCAGAGACGTATCATGTTCGTAATCACGGAAACGTGACCACAATTTTCATCATTGTCTGCCAAGTGACTGCGTGAACTGTTCCCATCCTCAGCCGCCGGCCCCCCTTCTCATTCCAGCCGTTCTGCTGCCCATCTCTGACACGGCCCGCTGTTCTGCTGACCTCAGATGCGGGATGGCAGGGCTCAGTCCGCGCCGCCTGCCGCCGCCGCTCACGCTCTGGATGTGGGCCGTGCTGCTGGTCTCTCTGCTAACGCCCGGGGCGACTCTGACCGAGAAACGACTACTGCTGGACCAGCGGCCCAACTTCATCATCATGCTGATGGATGACGTGAGGCAGGGCAGGGTGTCAGGATGCGGTGGAAATTCTGACCTTGGTGTGGAAGTGTGTGTTGGTCACAGGAAACAGCTGAGCTTGAGGTTCGGAGCAGTTTCGCGACTACATGGTTTCTTTGGGTAGAGGCCATTGGAACTATGCAGGTGATGGGCTGCTATTCATATCAAGCGAGGGATGACATCCGCGTGGTCGGAGAAAATAAAGCAGGAAGCTTGCTTATTGCATGACAAGTATAAAAACCGGGAAGCATATTTGTAGTGAGCACCGTTGGCAGCGCTGATGGCTCACGGCAACGTTACACTTTTTGCATGTCTGTCTGGTGTATACTGCGTGGTGTGTTGCTCTCAGCGTCCGGCATATCAAGGAAACGGAGGCAAGCATGCCAGATCCACAGGTTTTTAGCACATTTTTTTCAACGTGCGAGAATGACACTTGACTTGCGTTTTATTGTCGTGCCCCAACACCTTCCTCGCCATTGGACTTGCTGTTGATCCGACTTTGCTGCTTGGCTCGGTGTGGACTTGACGGCGCTGTCCTCTCTACAGATGGGATATGGGGATATTGGACCTGCTTGGCCCGGTGTGGACTTGGTGGCGCTGTTCTCTCTACAAATGGGATATGGGGACCTTGCTGCTTGGCCCGGTGTGGAATTGACGGCGCTGCTCTCTCCACAGAAGGTCATGGTGACCTTGGATCTGCTTGGCCCGGTGTGGACTTGACGGCGCTGTTCTCTCCACAGATGGGATATGGGGACCTCGGATCGATGGGAGAGCCCAACAGGGAGACGCCCAACATCGACAGCATGGCCCAGGAGGGCATGCTCTTCCCGGAGTTCTACACGGGCGCCGCTATATGCTCTCCGTGTGAGGACCAGCGTCCGTCCACCACCGGGAGCACTCGTCTTTACGAGATGCGCCACACGGCCGGAATTGAGTCAGGAGACCCACGTTGGCTACACATTACGTTGTGTCCCCAGAGCTCACAAGTGCAAGCCCCGGTAGCGGTTATTGACTTCCACTTCCAACACAGTCAAGGATCCACTCAGTGTTGCCCCATTTGCCCAATCAAACGGAACGCCATCGGCGCCCAGAGCAAACATGGCTCAGAAATTATCTGGTGTTGCTGTGGTGTGTGCTGACGCTAGCGGCGCGTGTGCGCGCTACGTTCATGCTGGCAAGCGGCTGGTCAGATCGCCAAAGGCATCTAATGGAGAACACAATGGGCGCTCCCAGTTCTAACCGATACACGTGACGTAGTGCGGTGGGTCCCATCGTCTGTCTATTTCGATTCATGCTCACAACGTGTGAGTTACGTAATGTGTAAGCCAATCTGAGATAAAAGTGGTGGATCCAGGATTTGTCAGGAGAGGGGGACATGCAACACTGTGGACCCTCCTGAAGTTGTAGGTCAACTCCAAAAAAATCGTCGGATTTCTGCCATTCAATCTCAATGTTCTTATGCATGTTATTTTTATACATAAAGCTATTTCCTGTGCGCACCCCCACACAACTTGGCGTCGTGCGCCTATACATACGTGGAGGGCGTTCATCTTTTCAGATCATCGTGGATCTGGTCCTTTTTAGGACAAGTGTTACTGAGAATACATGGTAAAATGGGTTAAGGTTGGCTGCTAAATACCATTAACATCAAACGCGATATCTGATTCCGAGGTGGGTTGCGGGTGGCCTGTTTCCGGTGTCTAGCGAGATAGTCGATGTGATCAGCTGATGGCCAATGATTTGTAGCGAGTTTTGTTTGAGTGCAATGGAAAACAATACTAGATACTCTAGCATTCAAAATATGTTAATGACGTGATGCTACAGTATGCGAGCTAGGTGTTAAGAGGGCACACGCACGTGTTGACTGACGCGCGGCGGTGGCTGACCGATTTCGAGCTAGGTGTTAAGAGGGCGCACACACATGTTGACTGACGCGCCGCGGTGGCTGACCGACAGCGAGGGCGGCCATGCTGACTGGACGCCTTCCCATACGCAACGGCTTCTACTCGACGAACAACTTCGGCCACAATGGTAAGTGTATTTAGGGGAGGGGGATGGGAGGATCGTGCGTGCGTGCGTGTGTGCTGGACAGCGCGCGGGTCAGTTGCGATTTGCCGACGCGCTGCAGCCAGTGACGGAGCTCTTACCTCGCCGGGCAGCGTACACTCCGCAGGAGATCGTAGGCGGCATATCAGACTCGGAGGTTGCTGCTGCCAGAGCTGCTCAGCAAGGCCGGCTACACCAACGCTCTCATCGGCAAGTGGTGAGTGCTCCGGGACGGTTACGACGTGTTTTAAGATCTAACTATAGTAATTTCTCGCTTTCTTTTGCTCCTCAAACCTCAATCCTTCAAGGGTTTGCTTACTAGAATATTTATGAAACTGGAAGGTATAAAGCGTGCGGCTTTTCGTCACCCTTTGTCTGGATGACCATCACACTGGACGCTTGAACGAGGCTGAGCTTTGTCGCACCTTGTGAAGGGCCAGCCAGCGTCTCGTGACGCTCGGCGCCCCCGGCAGCGAAAGGGGCTCTCACCATCCAAGACGCCGATGAGTTGCTCTGGGCGATGTTGGGCCGCGACACGTGCCGTCAGCTGCGGCTTTGTCGCGCGGTGCGTGTGCCTCGCGTACACCGGCGGCCGGCACAGAGCCGGACCCGTGTGGCGGCTCGATTGACAGCTGTGTGCCGGCCGCCCGTCCGGCCGTAGCGCTCGCGTTCCCAGCGCTACCGACTCGGTTTTCGTCGTCGCTCCTATGCGGGGCTGGACGTCCGCCGCGCTCGCTCGGCCGCGCAGTTCGCGGACCGGCCGCAGGTGATCGCCCGGCAGCGCGGGCGGGAGGGACCGTGCCGCGGTGTTGTTTGGGGTCGCCTGAGATTGCGCCGTCCGCGCCGGGAAGGATGACGCAACGACTAGAGCACGGCAGGGGTGCCACCTGCCAGGGTCCATGTCAGGCGTTTTGGGGCTGCGCTTGTTTTCGGGCTGTTGCCAGGCGGCAGATCGAGCGTGTCGCAGACGGTTCAGTGCACCGGACGAGCGCCGGGCTGGAGAGGTCGTCTGATAGCAGGCCTCTTACCGTGCCTGTGTGCTCAAGTGCAGCGTTGGTTGACCGCGGCCTTTCACCAGAGAGTGCAGGCACTTGCTGTAATGCATCCTCCATTGTCCGAAACGTAGTGTATCTAGGGCTATACAAAGGGAGATGTAGTACCACAGAGCGCGCACGTCTGTGAGACTTGACGAGTCGACTCATGCGCGTGGGCACGCCCCTGTTGTCGCCGGTAGGCATCTGGGTCATCGTCCGCAGTACCAGCCGTTGGACCACGGCTTTTCACAGCTGGTTCGGCTCACCGAACTGTCACTTCGGCCCTTACGACGACAAGAGCACGCCCAACATCCCCGTGTACCGAGACCGCAACATGATGGGCCGGTGAGGACTCGTCCCGACGCTAGCTTCGGTCCACAGGGGATGCCGGCTTCGGGCTGCAGGATACAGACTGCTGGTGGACGTCAACCTGGTAGCATTCCGCTGTAGGGATCAGCGCAGACGCTTTAGATATCAGACGTGCGTAGATTTGGATCTGCAGTGTCAGCTTGTCTGTGCGATTTCAAGACTGATATACATTGTGTGTGCGCCGTGAGGACAATGAGAACACGGCGGGATTTCTTCCGCGGCGGCGACGGCGCTTTATTCACCTTCTCGTCGTGACGCGCTGGACTAGAGGCCATTCAGACAAATCTGTACCTTATAATGAGGATTGTTATTGTACATGTATAAACAAGAATCATCATAACCACATTCAAGCAATTTTTTGTATGTGGAAGTACGCCATCAGTTGAGAACCCAATCTCGCGCACCGCGCCCGAACACGTGTGCTCCATTCCACCTCCTCCCAGGCTGTCTCCACGCCCCACTAACGGACCTACGATCGGACGTCCCGGCAGCTACTACGAGGACTTCCACATCAACATCACCAGCGGCGAGTCCCAACTACACCCGGCTTCTGGCGGACGAAGCCGTCGCCTTCCTGGAGGCGCAGGTCGACAGCATAAGGCCGTTCTTCTTGCTGTGGACGCCGGACGCCTCGCACGCGCCCCACTACGCCTCCAGACCGTTCTTGGGGAGGAGCAGACGCGGTCAGTGCAGTGTCAGGGTCACACGTCAGGGTCCGCTGCGTCGTAGTTTGGAGGGGAATGTGGCCAGACACGGAGCCCAGGGACTAATTGGCTGAGAGGGCTAGTCCAATTTCTACCGACCCGACAGCCAGGCAGATATTCTTGGCAAGCATGAATTGAGACATCCCGATAGTCCTGCATGCTGTGCAGTTCTTCTTTGAGACAGTTTAAAGGACACAGAATAATCTCTTTAAAACCAACTTGTATCAGTCAAGAATCAGATCGAGAGTCACCTTAGAACATAACTTAAAAAGGTGATTTGTTATTAATAAGGCTGCCTGGGCCTTGTCCAGGCAGATACCGATGGACGATAAGGAAGGCCTGGATTTGACAAGCAGTTGCTTATGTGTACACCATCACTTACTTTATCGCGACGACAATATCCCTGGAGAGAAAGTCAAGGAAGAATTGTGGCCCCCGTATCACTAGTTCTGTCTATCACATTTTAGCCGGTAATCACTTGGCCAATGATGCGTTCTGTGCTGCATTGTCATGAGTGTCAGCGGTACTTAAGGGGGATCACCAGCGTGCCCCGAGACCCCAACCCTGACGCCCGACTGTGTGCTGCCAGGACTGTACGGAGACGCCGTGTGATGGAGCTGGATCACAGCGTGGGTCGCATCCTCGACACGCTGAAGCGCACCAACCTCACCAACACACTGGTCTTCTTCTCCTCTGACAACGGCGCCGCCCTGGTGGACGCCGGCTATGGCAAGTGGTCCGGCTGCGCCCCCCTGCCGAGCGGAGCTCTCAGCAGAAGTCACGTCCGCGTTGCACGGCTCCTCCGCATGGTGGTACCACGACGCTAGGTGTGGTCGGGCTGTGTTCGCTGACCTCTCGTATGGTGGATGTGCGGGCGTGTGAGCCTCGGGGCAACATGAAGCGGGTGATGACGGTGCGCCCCAACCGTTGCTCGGCAAGCGGCGACAACGGGCGGCTCCTGTGTGGCAAACAGACCACGTTCGAGGGAGGGTTCCGCGTCCCCACCATAGCCTGGTGGCCTGGTGTGGTGCCACCAGGTCAGGTCAGCCAACAGGTCAGTAATACCGTGATTGTGTCACAGACCAGAGGTGGGTGACGTCCCAAAAAGCTGAGACCAAAACCGTGCTATGGAATTGATCCCTTCCATAATGGTCATGTAATCAATGTTAAGCCTCCACAAAGGGTGGTAGATTCGTATTCGTAACCTCTTGCAAAAAACCTTCTCCGCACTCTCCGCTCCTACACTCCCTGATCAGACCAGTGTAGTGCAAGGGCGGTAGCATGCATCAGACAGCGGGCCTGCGAACGGCGGCTGGTTGCCTCCAGTGCGTCTACCCCTCGGCCGGACAGTGTCTCCACCCGAGGGTCCGACCGAGTGGACTAGTTCGGTGCCTCGGTCTCCGACTTATGGTGGATTTAAGGACGACAGGAGACCTGCCGCTTAACCGTGGAACGCACTTGAGAGCAAACCAAAACGAAATTATTGCGCTTTTTGCGAACAATAGCAATTAACAAACGAGCAGGAAGCAAACAAGTCGATGACGCCGATCAGTGCACCCGCTCCCATGCACCACGCCGCCTCGTAATTTTTATGGGCGTAGCAGTACGGTGCCGATCTAAGTTCAATAATGTCTCCTGGTGACAACCGGTGGCTTGAGCTGCTGCTCCTCTCAGGTGGGGACCCAGATGGACTTGTTCACCACGTTCGCCGAGCTCGCCGGCCAAGCGATTCCCGGAGACAGGATTGTGGACGGCATCAACCTGGTCTCCGCGTTAACCAATGAGAATACTACCGAGAGGTATGGCATCCACATCACCGACCACACCATTGGTCGATATTCATCCTGCCGCATGCATGCGATTTCATATGGAGGCATGCAGCCGGGCTGTTTTCATACGGAAGCATGCAGACGGGCTGCTTTTCATATGGAAGCATGCAGACGGGCTGCTTTCGGGATGTGATCGCACTAGAAAACGGTATCCACTTAACTTTGGCGAAAGTAATTACAGTAAAACATGAAGCCACTGTTAGAGAATTGCTTCGGATAAGTGGTAGGGTAACACACAGATCTGTGGTGAGACATCGAATTAATGGGCTGGCAAGGAAGGTGATTAAGCATGTGATTCTTTAGACAGTTGGCCTATACAACTCTGGTGTGGCCCATGAGTTCCGTATGGCCCACAAACACGAAGAAAGGTAATGGTTGAGCGGAGTGTCGCTGTTCCGAGCTTTCATTGAGCTCGGCTTTGGTGCCGGCTGTAACCTGCGCGCGTATTCGTGCACCAGCAGCCGGGACCACGTGAGTTACCCTCGGCGGCGTCCCTTCAGCGGTGCACCCCTGTTCGCAGATCGGTGTTCTTTTACCGGGGTGATCTCCTCATGGCCACCAGGTTGGGCGCTACAAAGCGCACACCTGGACCTTCACCACGCCTGTCGAGGAGCTGAAAAAGGTACGAGTGTTGCCTTCTGGCCATTTAGCCTCGGCTCGTAATCACGTTTTATTAGTTTAACCTATTTTGCAAATCAAGGCACTTATAGTCTTTTATTGGTTCGAACGTGTCATGCTCACTGCAGCTTTCATTTGCAGTTTGTTTTTAGTCCTGCAGCTCACGGTACTGCCGTGAAGCCCCCTATGATGTATCATTTACATCAATACCTCCACCTTCTTCCGCCAGGGCATCGACCACTGCCCGGGCGCCTGCGTTGCGAACCTGACGACCTCGGTGCAGATCAACCGCACGCTGACCCCAGTGGTGATTGACCTGGCCCGTGACCCGGGCGAGACGTACCCGCTGAAGATGGGCACGGCCGAGTACACGCGGGTCGTGTCCGAGGTGTGGAAGGTGATGGACGAGCACCTGCACGACATGGTGGAGGGGCCGGCCGGCGCTGGACTGGTGCGACGACGCCGTGATGGTGAGTCCGGTCAGCGGGAGGAGGCTTACACTGTCGCTGACGGCCTCGGACCAACTGGCCGGCCCCTGTGCAGTCTGTCGTCTGATAATATGATCATCTTGTGTTGAGTCAGAGCATACGAAAGGCCTGCCATGCAATGCCCATCATCGTAGGTCGTGGCGCGAGATGATCGCATGGCGTCACATCAGGCAGCTGCCATCAGGTGTCTTGATTCAACGCACATAAGGTGTCTAAATTCGTAGCACAGAGCATGTCACCATTGTGTTTGACGTCAAGTGCAGGTACAGAGGCACTTTCATAAGATGTCTAAGATCATCATGCATAAGATGTTGTTCTTCGTCGCACATAAGGTGTCTAAATTCACAGCACATAACATGTCACCATGGTATTTGACATCAAGTGCAGGTACAGAGACGCTTTCATAAGATGTCTAAGATCATCATGCATAAGATGTTGTTCTTCGTCGTGCATCGTGGTGTGAGTCGATCGCGTGATACATCATATGAGACAGCTGCCATGGGATGTCGTATTATTCCCCCCGTGAACCGCTGCCCGCAGAACTGGTCTCCACCCGGGTGCGAGGCGCTGCACGAATGCCTGCGGGCGCCGGCGTCCGACCCGTACAAGTGTGACTGGCCACACTAGCCGGCGCCGCGCCGCCACAGCGCCCCGCGCCGCCACAGCGCCCCGCGCCGCACAGCGCGCCGCGCCGCTACAGCGCCAGGCCGACGGCACCGCCCTCACCCAGGGCGAGGGCGCAGCTTGACTGGCGGGCAGACGCTGGCCGTGTAGGTTTGACTGAGCTCTGAACCCAGAAATCCATCCATTCAAACGGTTCGGATCAAATCTTTAAAAAAAGGTCGAGCGGAAATCGTGCTATTGGTGACCTACGGAGAGGCTTCACGACATGTAGGATTTCAGGACATGTAGGACTTCACGACATGTAGGACTTGCTGCGACATGCTGACGTAATTCTTTTAATGGCCCCGAGAAAGTTAGGACTATGAAAATGGGACAAAATTTGGAATGCGTGCATGATTTCCAGACTTTTGGATGAAGTAGACCATGGAAGGTTTCCGAGGCGCGTGTTTACGTGTAAGGCTGGGTTTTGAAGACATGAGACACGACGGGGCTAACGGCACCGAAGCATAAGCTGAGAACCCGAACGCGAATGCCGTCGAAACAACAGGCTTCCGCATCTGTTCATACCAGGAAGGAGCGGACACAAGTCAACTGGGTGGCAAGTGCTGAGGCGCAAGCAGCCACTCCGGATAACCTAAAAGGCATTCACGGAACTCATCCGAACAGAACAGATTCAGAACAGAAGCAGACTGGAGAGGTGTGATGAGGGCGAAGGGCGTGTGTGCGAATTCATTTCTGATGTATAGCGATGTATTTTGTCAACAGATGGCACAATGAACCTAGCATGCCACTGATGATCACGTGATGCGTACAGTCAAGCATGGTTACTATGAATTACCTGGACGCCTGGTGGCCGTGTCCGGGCTGGGTGCGGCCGCGCCCCGGGGCTTACCGGCGGACTAGGCATAGATGCGCCGGGCGGCGGCGCGGCCGGACACACGGCGGGCGGCGCGGACTTGGCAGGGGCCGCTGCGCCAGCGGGGTAAGCAGGCTCTCCCGCCCCGCCGCTGCTGCCTGGGCCTCAAATGTCAGGGTACACTTGGCTGCTCAGGGGCCCTTCATATTGTTATCGGGTTTTTTCTACTTGCTCGGAGGACCCCGTGCTGTTGCTGGGCCCCATATAAGGTAACGCTCCGAGCACTCGATGCTCAGTGCTCAGTGCCCCTTCATTGACCTATGGCTTTGTCCCTTTTAGAACTTATCTGCTGAGGTCCCCTCACTTGTGAGAGCTCTCTCTGTATGTTTACCTGCCCGGGCACTCTTGATCACACAGGGGCGTTAATTCATGTGCTCTGATCTTCGGCTATTGCCCTTTGTTCAGGGGATCCTGTACTCCGGCCGGACCCTAGGTGTCTGCCTGCCGGGGTGCTCCCGATCGTTCAGGGGTCCCACCATATTGGTGTAAGCTTCTTCTCGCTTGTTATGAGGACCATTCACTGTTGACTGGAGCCTCTTTGTTCGCCTGCCACGGCAGTTTTGATTGCTCAGGTGCCGTCATTATTAGCCTCGGGATTTTTTCCATTTTATAGGAGGGCCTACGCCGTTGACGGGACCTAAATCTTAATTATTTTCATTGGTGCTTTACTTCTTACCTGCGGATGATTAAATGTGCGGCTATGCCGATTACGCCGATGAATTCTTTCGTGTTATTGTCGAACATAATTTTACACGCCGCCGACGTCGTGCATCTTACTTCCGTTGTTTATTGAATTTGTGACGATTATTATACTTATACGTTACGTTCTAATACATTTTGAAGGATAGGATATCCTGTATTCCTTCGCAACAGACAAAGCAAAAACTCTGTATCAGTCCTCAGCCATCAGCTGATCTCATCAACTACCCCGCTAACCGTATATAAGCTAGGAATCAAGCTTGTGCTTGATTTTGATGGTATTTAGCAGCCAATTTAAGCGCATGCTGCCATGTTTTCTTCGAAGTGCTTAGCCTTAAAATGACAGGATTCACCATGATCCGACGAAAATGAACAAGCTCATGCATTTGCATACGAAGCACGCCTAGTTTTCCAGGGCTGTGCGCAGTAAGCTAGGCTCCCGTCTACAAACTGCATACATGAGAATATTAAAACTCAATCACCGGAATACGAGGATTTTGGTGGATAGAACCATGAACTCTAGGGAGCTAACAAAGTAAGAGGCCTTCTCCAGTTTTCTAGCATTTGCAAAGTACATGTGCGGAGATTTAGTTACCGTGAAGTTACTGCTCCCGATCACTCCGATATGGTGTATTAGTCTGGCCGGTGCTTTTGCCCGTATCGCACAGAGCGTTTAATAATGGTATATATATATATATATATATATAATATGTATATACGTATAATATTATACATATTGAAATATATATATATATATATATATATATATATATATTATGTATAATACGTATATATATATATATATTTATATATATACTATATTAAATATATATATAATATGTATATATACGTATATATATACATATATATATATATATATATATATATATATGTTTTTATGCCGACAGACACACGAAGCTCGCAGAACTTGCACGGTATATGACTGCTGACTGACCCTTCTATATCTGGCTCTTCCTTTCATTTCGGCACCCTAAACACTTTAAATCAAGCATAAAATGCGACATACACAGATAATTTCAATGGCGTACTATTGTCGTTTGATTTGGCACAGCAATAATTATTAGCTGCAAAGATCTACAAACCGATAACACAATCAACCAGCAATCACAAGCTGATGCCATCACCATACCGGCCATCATCGTGTATTGTCCTTGTCTATGATAAGTTGTGATTTGCTAAGGATACTCAGTGTTTCATATTTTGCTAGAAGTGTTATGATGAATGAGTACGCATCCAGAATGTTGAGTCTTATAGTTTGTGTGTAGATGATAGCATTGCAGTGTTTGTGTGTAAGCGTTCGGTGCGCGAGAAGAGCATGTGGTCGGGCTGTACGTGATTCATTGGTGCTCCCTCCGTAAGGTGTTCTGTGAGACGTCGGAGCAAAAATGGTTGTAGTTACACATTGTAGCATACGGCACCTTGCAGGCCAACATCTGGCAGCGGTCAACAGACGGGTGGAAATGACTACGCATCGAAATCGTTACTTTCCAACGCTTGATGAAGTCGATGGATATGCGTGTAAAAGGTGTCCCTTTGCCGGATGTTTCACTAGTGCAATTTTTAGATTGGTAGTCGGGACGGACTAGGGGAAGGCGCAATGGGAAGGCGCAATGGCGTAACCTCTCTTGCTCGTAATGCTGCAAGTGCTGAACCCGTTCAGAGAATCAACTGGTCAGCCAACTAAACTGCATTGGTAAAACGTTCTGGTCAGCAGCCGAAGGGCATTACGTCCCATCTGGGGTCCCCCGCCGCTTTCAGTCTAGTGATTGCTCCCAGGACCGTACGGAGACCCTCAGAAGAATGCATCACGACCGGTGCCCCTGCTCGATGCGGCTGTCCCTCCAACTGAGACATCTAGCAACGGATCGGCGCGGGGGCTCTCGCTGATGCAAACAGACTCTTTACTGGCACAGAAACTCCAATATTGGTATTGAGACACTAATTCGCCTTATCGGTCTCTGGTTGAATGATGCAGAGGCTCCCTCGCCCGGTTCTGGTGTCCCTGGGCTGGCACAGGCCTCTCCACTGTCTCATTGTACATGAGAACTCCCTTTTGTCATTTCTCATGAACCCTTTCTTTGTCAGGAGGGTCCAGACCAGCACAATAGACCCTTTGACATGCGGGGGCCCATCAAATGTGCTCCTGGCCGACCGTGGGGCTCATTGCCGACATATGATCTCCTACTAGGGACTGTGGTCACTGACCAGAAATGTGGGTTCTTCATTGTTTCAGGTGTCCCGACGAATGTAGGATGTCTCTAATTGGCATTTAGAGTTCTTGGCCCTGTCTCTACTCGAGAAATAATTTACTCGAGAATAATCTACTCGAGAAACACCTACGCCCCAGAATAGCACGGAACGGACTGTTCGATATGGCTGTTGTCAGCCAGTTGGAAATAAACGCAGTGGTGGTCCGAAATAAATAGGAAAGATATATGATATATATATATATATATATATATATATATATATATATATATATAAGAAGATATTATGATGTCCATGGATTTTGAGCCCTGTTTACAACCAAATCTTTGGGAAATTTGAGTTACCCACTTAGAAAGAAGGGCTCATTCAAACAGAGGTTACGGTGCCGCGAAATGAAACTTATGGTGCCCCAAACTGACCACCTTGGTGCCCCCTAGCCCAAAGGGCCAATCCAGGATTTCGTCAGTGTGGGAGGCACAACAATGCTTTATCCCTGAAAGGTGGTGCCTTTAGAGAATAAAGATTTTGGGCCGGTTATGGCGTACTCGGATTTCAGTGCCTATCGAAATAAATACTTGTGGTCATTTGTGGTGCCCGTGAAATTTTGGGGCCCTTTGAAAATAAAGGTTATGAGATTCGAAACAAAGATTGCGCTGCCCCTTCACCACGATGTTTTGCTGCCCCTCGCCCAAGGGAAAGGGGGCAGAGCCCCATCGCACCCCACCCCTACCACTCTGGATCCGCCATTGGTCAAGGTCGGTTGACAAGACACACCACACCGCCTCGTCGCCTCAAAGCGTAGCACGTTCTTCCTTCCTAATTCGTCATTCGGCTCCACGCGTAAGTCCCATTTATGTCATTTTGGTGTGGATCTGAGTGCATGCCGTGCTGTGTCTATGACTGCGAAACCCAATTCTATGTTCGGAAAAGTGTTTGTACATGCTATGTGGCTGCTGACTCCTTGGCACGAGACACGTGTACTGGGTCATGCTGCCTCTAAACTCTCCCCATTCAGGCTCTATGCGCATGTTTCCTTCAAGTCCACCCACCAGCGGCTCAGGCACGCACGCTGTGTTACTACATACGGCCCGATGCCATACGACTATTGCAAACTCCATCCCTCATCCCGTTTCAAGGGCATTTGCAATAAGCACCGTTCAAAGTGCTCTCTGCTGCCTTTGCCCCGAGCACACGGTGTACCTACCCCCATGACCAAGGACGTAGCAAAACAATGAAACGAACAGTGCATATTGCAAACTTGTGTTATCACATCCATTATATATACATATATACCTGTATCGTGGTTACATTTCCCTTGGCTTTATGCGAAGTCCGGTTCACTGACTTTTGACTTGCACGGTTACGGCCATCGGTGGCCTTGGCTGATCAGCTGATCGTTCGCGCCAGCCCGTCTGTTGTCAAGCGCTTGAAATTCGGCGCGTGGATGAAAATGTTCTAAGCATTCATAATTGGTCCGGCGGGGACGTTTCCCGCTTTGAGTTTCTCAAGCGCCGTAGTCGTCCAGCACCGGACCCCAGACAGATCACAGCTTGTCGCATTGGAGTTGGCTTTCGGAGGCGGACCCAGTGTGGGATGAAGCAAGGAGCAAGTAAATATGGACGTAGGCAAATATTCTTGTCTCACATGGTTGCAATTGTCGACAAAAAAGGATTATGTTTTCACGAAACATCATTGCCGATATCCAACGCAGCAATAAAATAATATGTAGGACAGGTAGAGTAGGTACTTACACATGTGTGCGACATAACACATGCAGAAGGATATCTTTATTTTGCATCCCAGTTGAACAGTTCCAATGCTGGCACTCCCATGGTGAGCGTTTGGCCTCCGTACATGCAAGACAGTGGCATGACTAAGACAATAAGACTAGACCGAACACACACAGAAAAACTTGAAACCAATAACCCATCGTCCATTTCGCTGACCCTCATGGCTTCTCCGTATGCACGACCCACGCTGCGGTGACCGGACAAAAAAGTGAAATGCCAAGAAGTTAAGAGGACAAAGCTTCAGATGCCAAAAGAATCGAAAGCAAATGAATTAAATTTAGATGCCAAAGTCAAATGATAAAATCTAGCAATCGAAATGCCCAAGAGATTAAGTAAAATGGCAAAAGTTAAACAGGTAAAAGGTAAAAAGCGATGGAGTAAGATAGCCACAAAGTCCAAAAGCATAAGGCTCAACCCATCAATGTAAAAGACGAGTTGTCAAAGGGATCAAAATGCATGGATAAAAATGAAAATTACGGGGGTGAAACGCAGTAGGCCAAATATGCCACAAGTCAAAAAAGATAAAGGCCATAAGAATGCAAATCAAAAGGTGTAAAGGCCAGGTCAATGCAAGTCAAAAACGCAAGTCCACATGAAACAGTAGCCAGGTGAATATAGGCCATCAGCAAACAAACATAGTGCAAAAGTCACTTAAACAACACGTCAAAATGCTTTAAAACAGTGAGTTCTGGGGTACTAAAACGGCCGACGACGCATGGCTCCTACCGAACGAAATCTGTGGCACAGCGCGCCGTCCACTCGGCCACAAGATCCGTCTGACCATTTGCTTGCATGCTGGGACTTCTTGTACGTGTTAGCAATAGGCCTCCTTGGGGAATATTGAAAACCAAATGGGCTGTTTTGTTGTAGACGGAGTCGGGGGGCTTCTGAGTTGGATTCTTGGGCCGTGAATGTGCGTAGATGCAACCATATGTTGACCACGTTAAAGGTACTGACCTCATTTTCTTCTTAACACAGGGCCCTGATGGCCGGGAGCAATTGGGAATGTTCTCAAAAGTGCGAGTCGGCGCCTGAGTCGTTGGCCGTAAGCCATTTTTTACATTCAATTGCCATAAGTTAACCCCGGTAACCCGCGTCCAAAGCAAGTGTCCAAAGCAAGTGCCGGAAAGCTTACATACTGCAAGCGCAGCAGGCCAGTTCGGTTCAGATGCGTCGCAGGACCCTGAGACCACCGAAAAAAACTTGCGATAGCTTTCAGGCAGACCATCCCTTCCGTGTCCCAAATAACTCCGGGATACAGAAGTCGCTGAAGGAGCTTTCTGAGTAACGAAGCAGCGCATTCTTTTTCAAACCATCTTTTCTTTACAACACCTTGTTCCCTACAGAGCACAAGGCTTAAAAGAGTGCGCCACATTCAGATCCTTTTTTAACTAAGATCGATATTTGAAGATCATTAAATGCAGTCCATAGTGCTGCCCTTTTTAACACTTAAAACCAGTGGGCGTGATTGCCCCAGTGAAAAATGGCCAGGCCTGTTCCCAACATATTCCAGCAAGCAGGCTATTTCCGGATTCTACTCACGTTATTTCCAAATTTGGGAGCTACTGAAGCCCAAGTTGGGGAAGCTGAAGCCCATAGCTGGACAGGAAACTATAGCCCTGCTGAAAACCCTCCGGTTTACGATTTTGACGCCCGCAAACCTGGGCGGACTATTTCGTGGAGACTATTTCGTGCAGACTATTTCAAAGTCGCCCAGGAATGTATGACGCAATAGAAACGCAACGCGAATACTTCTACCGCATTGGCCATGTGTTGTTTAAGGCCAAGAAAAACACGATCGAGTTATTCGCGCCTGGCGTGCGCCAGCACAATTTCTGGCATCACAGGACTTCAACTGACTTCCAGCCCATGCAATGCGTCCAGTGCAAGTTTCGAACAAATGCCAAGTTTTGTGCTACATAACACAAAAATTTTAGGGGTGGCACGAGTTAACGGCAATAAAACGGGGAATCGAATAGCTTAAGAAAGGCGTCAGTAGCAAGCGTATGTATGCAAGTGAGCAACATAAAATCACGGATGAATATGTAAGAACGACGCGAGAAAGGGCCAAAACAAGACCACATGAAGATGCTCAGTTCCAAAAAACATGCTCCAGCAACTCACTGCCCTCTCTCGGCAAGTTGAAGCTACTGACCATTCGCGCGATACGAGAACGGAACTGCCCGCACAGCAGCCTCTTCTGCTCACGTCTATTCCGGACAAGTTTCCCCCACCACCCCACCGCCAAACGAATGGGAAAGTTATCAATGACCCCACTACTCTGACCTGTCTGTTGCTGAGGGCTTGCGCGTGGATTAGGGCTGTTCCACACAGCAGCTGTGTGCTGCGTTACAGTCTGAGGTTCCAGAATCAACCTCTGAGACGTGTGAAGCGCATTAAAACTTGAGGCGCATTAGAGAGCGAAGAGATTTTATTCTATATGTGATTGTACGAACAGGTCCACACAACGCAACTAGATACAGTCACGATCGAAAATCTTCAACTTACTACTCCTGTAGGTTCTAATGCGTGCTTTATAGCACAGATGCATAGATAGCATAGATAAATTTATAGCATGCGCGTTATGTGCACCCAAGCTCATAATTGTGATACATTTACATTGCAGTTTCTACACGTCCCAAACTTTTCTTGAACCATTCTACTACCGCTGTAACCGAATGAAGCCAGTATACCGACTCCACATTTTATACCGCCTACCATTTGATACGCTGAACCTTGCTCGGTGCGAAGTCCATTTGAAACACTGCTCTACATATGCGCTGTATTTGGGATCGTTCACTTCCTCGTAGCGCTTACAGGACGGATAGCAAAACAACATGTGAAGTTAGAACTAACGTAAGTACATGACTTCAGACAGATCCAACTTAAAATTACGCACGACCTTCCGTTGTGTGCAAGAGCAATGTGGGGCTCCGTCGACGACACTTCGTCAGAAACGTGCTACACCGGCAGGGAATCTCAACAGCTGTGCACCAAAACATATAAGCGTATCCTCGATCTTTGGCTCTTGACAATCACAACCAGTTTTCCCGACTCAGGTCACAGTCGGACCCGCCTGAGATAAACAGTTCAGATCAGTGCAGCCATGGTCAGGATGGGACAGCCCTGCTGCCGACCTCAGCTCTGGGCCGCCCTGTCCTGCCCTGCCCTGCCCTGCCCTGCCCTGCACGGAACACCAGGCGGCGCTGTACTGTCGCCCAGCTGTGGGCGGCGGGCGGAGGAGCTTAGCCTTGCAGGATGCGCGCTGCCCCGTGCAGCCGGCCTAGCTCCTCCGGGTCGGTGATGTGCAGCGCCTGCAGACACCCTCCGAAGTACGGGGTGCTGAAGCACTGCCGGCTGGGGGGGGCGACGAAACGAGGTCAGACTACGATGAAAACTCTCACAGGCAAAAGTCACTGTGCCAATATATTACCTGTTCATATCATATTTGTTATGTCTAGCCGATGTTGAAAGCCTTGAACCTGTATTGGAAAACCGGCACCCAACAGCATTCATACCTGCGATCACCGCGCTGGCTCACTCGCTGCGAGATACACGGGCAGGCAGTGGGTAGACGACAGGCGCTCGAACCCCACCGCCCAGTAAATGAGCACATGAGAGGCACCAATCCGCCAACATCAGTGGGAAGGTCACGGTATGCGCCAATCAGCACAGGAGTGGCCGAAGGCTGTGGGCGATGGACTTATGCGCTAATCCGCAAGAGCGTTGTGCCTGTAGTGGTATGTTGTGACGTAAGATGCCACTCCACTTTGCCATCACTTCGCCGAAGCCCGGCTGCTTCGGCGAGTGGCCAGAATTGCTGGTTGTAGAGTGGAGCCCGCTGGGGCAAGGCGCATAGGCCACATGGACCAGGCGCTGACAGCTTCATTGGCAATTCTAGCCGGTTTCATAGAAAAGTGAGCAGCAGATAAGGAAAACGCGGACGGGAAGAGATTAGGATCGCTGCACATTCGCAATCTTCGTCCGGGCTGCTCACGCAGATATTCTCCTTGGGATCTGACCTCAACAACGTTTTTTAGTCACGGTTAGAAATAACTCCTTTTTGGCTGAGGTTAGCATGTATTTCCAATGCCAAAAATTTGTCTCGCACTGTGCGCATTTGGGTATTGGCGAATGAAACCTTTTGTCTTCTAAGTCACCTGTGTCTCGGGTAGCCCTCCACATAGGATCATATTACACAGCATCATATTCGCTTGTGAATATTACCGCAACTTGAAATCTCAACTAATGTTTTGACAACAGTTCCAATGTTTGCGTCGTAATGTCGTTTAGCCAGCATCTCCTGGCATACTGAAAGCTGAAAATTTTTGACAGGAACTCCAAACTCATAATGCCGGAAAACCAGGAAGCATTTTTTCCTCATACGAAGTTTCATTGGGCGGCCAGCGCGCTACTTACCGACATAGGCCGAACAGTTCTGGCTCGCGGTAGATGCGGTAGCAGTCCTGGCATATGTCAGACAGCTGTGCCACCAGCGCCCGGTCGAACTCGCCGCCACACTCGAGGTCCCTGAACTCCAGCGCCGTGTAGGGCCTGCCGACGAGCCGTCCAGCCAGCACAGGCTGGCCGCTGCTGGCCGGCGCCAGCGCCCAGAGCAGCGCCCCGGCCAGCAGCGCCGCCCGCACACTCTGCCACAGCGCCATCCTGCCGAGAGTCCCGGAGGGTAGAAATGGGGCCAAAAAGCCACGGCCATTCACGTCCTGCGAGCAGTCCGGGAGGGAAAAATGGGGCCAGCCAGACGCGGCCATTCACATCGTCATCCTGTGAGCAGCCATGGAACGGGTCACGCCAGTGCGCGCATCGGCTCAAGTTTTCAGCGTTATCTGTTGTACACATCCAGAGAATGTGAAGCTGTGCCACGTAAACAGCAAAGCCCGTCCTAGACGTTCTAAAAGATGTACGTGCACAGGCAATGGAACGGGTTCTTATTGGAAGGCATCAATGGGCATACGATACTTTGATAGCGGGAGCGAGCGATAACAACCGCTCAATTTGGAGCTTGCTATTGGCGGTCTTAAATTGGTCAAATGGTGGTCTTTAATTCATTACGTTTGGAATCACGTTTGCAGCTTCGAATGTTTTGGAGCCAAATATATGACTTAAGTTAGGAACCGCACGCGGCCAATAGTCAGCTTATTAGTCTACCATAGCCACATATCATTAGCTGCGTTTACAAAGGTTATGCACGGTACCCCCAGGCTACGCCCCGCCTCCAACTCTGCTCCTGCCCTCCCCCCCCCCCCCCACTCCACGAAAACATCCCACGTACGCCAGCGGGGGTGGGGGCGTCGCACAGATTTACAGGCCGCCGGAGTACCTGGAGGACTGGAGGGTCGGCTGCGAGGGTCAGACAGGAGTCGTGCTGACACTGCTGTCACCTCGTCGCCCGGCTGCCTCTATATAGGTCTGGTGCGCGGCACCCACGCGGCCGGCGGCGGCGCCGACGCGGCCCGTCGCTCCGGTTCCACGTGCGATGTCGCCAGGATGGCTGGTGCTGGTGCCGCCCGCTGTCCAAGAGGTCTCGGGTACGTCCGGAGCGGTCGAGGAATCGGGTTTGATTGCTTGAAGCTATTGCTTTGCTGATATGATGCGTGTTTCCGGCTGCATGTGTCAAAGAACGGACCAAACAAGTACATTTGGTCATCTGTGTGTTCTTGGAGATGAGCATAGACATATATGATTGGTCACATCGTGGCGTTTAAAATATAGCACGGTATTGCGTCAATGCCGGGTGTTCTTTTCCATTGAAAAAATCAGACAGGTTACGTGGTTTTTGACGGCGTGTTAGAGTCCAACGTGAAACAACACGAGGTAAGAAATAATATTTCCAGATCGCCACCAGCGAAAATGCACTCAAACAGCGCTGCTCATCGTAATTTTGATTAGTCAATACAACCATTTAAAGGAAATTCAACTTGGTACAACAATTTCTACTCCCTTTTCCATGTCGTGCGTCATCGATCTGTCCGAAAAACGCTTACCTTTTGTCGAGTGTGACCTCACAACAATAAAAATTGCGCAGACAACTATAACAAGCTTGATAACACGACCCACCATGATATATGGACTACACGAAACAGGCTGATGCCTGAAAATAAGTGGAAATTTGAAAATACCTGGTGTATATCGCCGAAAAAGTCACCCAACACTTAGATATGGATGCCTTGCTTTTGTTTTTGATGTAGCCCTAAATCCCAGCGCATGTGACGTTGACAGTTCGCAATGCATTACAGCTTTACGATCATTGCATAAACAGTTTATTTCTGCCAAGCTCGTTTGAAAAGGGCTGCATTTTGTGTAGGCATTATTCATAAAACTCACCGTTATCTGATAATCGATTTTCAGAATTGTGTTGTAAATTTTAGAAAAGTACTGGCAGTTATTCAGAAGAAACGCTTGGTCGAGCGTAAATTCAAAATACTTATTGTTGTGCGTTAAATTATGTCGGTGTGTGTCTTAACATGTGAGACATTGTACCACTAAAAGTTATCTCCGTATTTATCTAGCTGAACAACTTTTTGGAGGTGTCAACAACATGCTGCACATGCGCATTTAAAGGAATGTCCCGGATTTAAAGATATTGAAGCAGGCATGAGATATGGTAAAATAAACTCACTTATAACCGTTATTGCACTTAAATGTGGAAAAGACTGCTTTAGAGAACACAATTTTTCATTAAGTAAATATGCTCCTGGGCACGTCAATGTTTGGTTGCGTCATCGTACCGTTCCACAACATCGATTGAAAGCCAATTGACGACCGTTATATGTGAAAATCGCGCTCGCAAATGCCAGATATGAACGACCCGACGGATTCATTTTTCTTCGCCTCGATCGTCGCATGGCCGGTAAAATGGAATAATTTGAGTAACGTTATTACGGTTTCATGAATACCTGAGCAGTCTTCAAAAAGTCGCACGAAAAAATCAGCACATATCTGCGGGCGTATAGCTCAGCAACGAAAGGGACTGAGGTCTTAAGAAGGGCAGGTCCATGTACAGACATGAAATACTCCCTTTACATACATGCGAACACTCTCTTTGAGCTCACGAAAAAATGTAAGAACACCACGAGAAAGGGTTACCACACGAGCATGAGCACCTAAACCAAAAGTACCTAACAAAATCCGGTTTGGGACACATCCTGTACGGTTGCTGGCCACCTCTCGGGAGATTAAGGAACTACTAGTGAGTGGTCATACAAACGTTTCAGGACGCGCTTAAACAATGGCGTATTGAGCAGCGTATTTACTCAATAGATAAAGTGTACTGTCTAGAGGAGTCTTGTCCACTTGAAAGTAAATCAGTTGTTAAAAGTGAGCTTATTCCATCATACCTGATGCTCGCTTTAATATCTCTGAATGTGGAACATTCATTTCAAACGTTCGCGACATCCAAAACAAACGCGGACTCGGGTACAGGGTGTGCGGTGACGGCTCCTTATTATAGGAGGTGCCAGCAATCCTTCCTCGGGGGTATGTTGTTGGATACCATCTGCTTCCTTGAGCGGCGCAAGGCTGCCCAAAATCCTGCTAAAACCACCGTTCATTTATCTTGCAACTGCTCTGTAGAGAGATACCTCTTACATTGGTTCCCCCACTGACGCAGGAAACTCTCTGACCTAGGCGTTTGGCCCCAGATCAGCGTAGAGTCCGCCATCAATGCAATAAAAGCCCTTATTGCCGCACGAGGTCTAATAATTGACACAGACACTCAAGTTCGGCTTAACGGGCCATTGGCTGAAAGGGGTGCAGGTCCCATTCGGTACTGGGTCCTGATTGATACTGGGGCCCTTCCACTATCTCATTGTGACCTCGTACTATTAGTTCTTATATATCCTTTCATCTTCAGAGGGTCCCAACCAACGCAAGGGGCCCCTTAACAGTCGGGGTGCTGTACCTGTCCCTGCTCAACAAATGTTCCCCTGGCCGACTCGGTATTCCGTGCCGACGTAGGGCTCCGTGTAGGCACTGTGGACCTTGACCGCCGCTGGGGACCGAAATTGTTACAGGGACCCTTTCCAATGCAAATCACAAGCCCCCAACCTAGTCTTTACTTGGAAAATGGGTCCACGTGGTTCAGACCAACACACAGCCAACCGTTTGGTGCTAGTGATCTCTGGCCGAAATAGAGCTTCGCATTGTGTCAGGAGGTT
The DNA here is from genome assembly GCF_011947565.3 of Pollicipes pollicipes. Lineage (NCBI taxonomy): Eukaryota > Metazoa > Arthropoda > Thecostraca > Pollicipedomorpha > Pollicipedidae > Pollicipes > Pollicipes pollicipes. Next base: position 28,184,578 of record NW_023596818.1, on the reverse strand, counting down.
CTAAGTCGGTGCACAGGGTCTTCTGACAGACATTTGAGGTCACGTTCTTGCGGACAGACGCCCCTAGCCAGCCATTAGGCCCTTAAGCCTTCCAGCCGGGCCGTTGATCTTTGTTTGCGAGGGGCTCCCCGGACCCCCTCCGGGCCTCTCAAAGACTGGCCCTGGCCTAATCGGGGCCCCTCGCGAACACAGCCTCCTGTCAGGCACTGAGGGCTCCGGCCGAGATAGGGGCCCGTCATCAACTTGAGGGCCCCGATCAACGTAAAACGTGGGCTCCGGCCTTGTTCATGCATGGAGAAAGGCCCCCAGGCCAGATCGATACGGAACCGACCGTTTGGTGATGACTGTGTTATTGTTGTGGTGTACATTCTGTCATATAGGTGGCGCAAGAGATAAATTGCTTGCGTATGCACACTGGGCTTCTAAAACTACAGCGCTTTGAATATGACCTCGTTTCGGTACCACCTCGCATGGAGCGTCAGCGCCGGCAGAGGTAGTTCCGGCGGGGCTGGTCATGCGCCTTGCCCCGGGCACTCTTACTGACGAGCCCATTCAGAGGCGCCCCCGGAGCCGAGCGTGCGGCCGCCGGCACGTGTCCGCCGCGGAGGGCACCGCCGCCGGCGCCACCGCTTCACAGAAGCGGCCCACCTCGGCCGAGCGCGGTCATTAGAGGAGCGGGTGGTGCTGCATTTGGCCGTGATCCGGCACGTGGCGATACCTGCGCGCTAAAAAAGTCAGCTGGTGCACACATCACAGGGTGATTTACGAAGTGACGAGATTTTTCACCTTCCGCTCGCCTGCTGTTTTACGAGCAGCCTGTGAGTGAATTTAACTAGGGACTTAGAAATATGTTCATGCTCGTACCAAGATAAATTTCAACTACTCATTTCAACCATAAATCAAACTGCTCAGGCTGTGTTAGCTGCAAAGATGCGTGCTGAACCTGCAACTCATAAAAGGATAGATGCAAACAGATTCAGGGCAAGAATAAACATGGGCTGCGAGCTGCTGGAATTATTTCGGCGAGTATCAGCGCTCACTCACAGCGTTTGATTTTGATGACCAGCCTACCCATTTACCTCAGTGTATTGAGCACGCCGGTACACATGCACTCAATTGGATCGGATTTGTTGTCTTTACTTCTCATTCACTCATGAGAGGTATGAATGGCCAAGCCTGTGCGTACTGTGAATGTATAACATAAATCACAAGTCAAACCAACTAGCTGAGAAACTAAATGCCCAAAGTTGAGATTTGCTTGATATTAATATGCTACCATGCGAACACTGTAGTGAAGGGGTGTGTTCCACATTTGTATGCGGTTTTGAACTGAAATGGCCATCTCAAAAACATTCGATGCAGTTCAAAGTCCCGCCCTTCTCAGCACCTAAAACCCCCTAGTTTCGTGCAGACCACTTCAAGGTCACCCAGGTATTCATGCTGCCATAATAACGGCATTATAACTTTGTCATTTCGCGGGTCATGCGGCGATCAAGGACAAAAAATATAGCCATCTAATCGCTCATATCTGGCGTTCGTCAATTGGTTCTCAGTCGTTATTATGCAAGGCACGCAATCAAGCAATGAATCATTGAAGCGCGTAGTTACTAAAAAGAGATATCGTGTCGCCTAGAGCAGTCTCTTCCACGTAAAAGTATATCAATACTTGTAAATGAGCCTATTTCATCATACCTGATGCTTGCTGCAATATACTGAAATGTAGAACGTTCCCTTCAGCCATGTGTTCCCCTTCCTTACAGTTCTAGATACCATACATTACGGTTATCATGCAAATCGAATTTTACGGTACAGTTGTAATTTTACATTTACGATTACAATTTCGGGTGTACTGCACCGATGGTACGTACATAATCGTTGGGGATGGCCATGACCCCTCCAGGGCAACACCGTGCCGAAAATCTCGGCGTATTGCTCGTGGATGCTTTGGTGGACTTTTCTCTTGCCTATGCGAGACAAAAAGAGTTAGCAGATCTCAGAATAATATTTCATGTAATGCATGAACTATCTGATGTCGTTATACCACTTGACATTAATCCTTAAGTGCCTACTGTGTGGGTTGACTACCCGGTAATGTATCTTACGCGTTGCAATGCTCGGCCACCAACTTGTGCCCCGGCTTGTCGAGATGAAAAACGACAATGCGTGAATGTTTTCCTGATGTGAAAAGTGTACACACAGGCCTGCACATCAACAGCTCGTCAGTATCAAACCCAAATTCCTTTACAAGAAATGGAGAAACGATCGAAGCGGCTGCAACATGGGGGGGGGGGGGGGGGGTAACTCGCTTGTTATCGATGCTGCTCGCGCCTCTGACGGCTCAATCTCCAGCATTGATACCGCAAGCAACCTAACGTGGCCTCTCAGTGACCTGCCCGTAACAGGTGTATATCGACAGCAGAGGCTTGAGATAGCGACACGGTAGCATCGTTCCACCGTGACCCCGACAACGTCGTCACGCCAGTCCGTCACGCGTCATCAAGAATATGCGCGCGGCGCACCGTGCCGCTAGGTGTTCCAAACTCAGAATAATGCCTCTGTCACCAAAGTTACCGACCTAGCTTATGACATGGCTTCTGTTTGTCATTTGTACTGCTCAATTTCACATTGGCAAGAGCACGATGTCTAGTCATAGATTTCTTCGTCTTGCAATTCAAACGCACTACTAATCAAACACTCGAAATTGGGACAAAGTTAATTGAGCAACCAGAATGGCCATTTCCATCACCCAAATACATATCCTGATCACCCACTGAATCAGCCAGCCTGAGACGGCCAGTTTATCACCAGAAGGCTGAGACATCACCAATGGTGCGAGTAAAAATTTGGTAGTAGTAAACCGATCAGGCATCAGAACTAAACCTCCGATTACAGGTGGAAAGACATGAACAATCACCAAAGTGGCTTAAATAGCATAACTTAACGGACGTTGAATGGCATCCATTCAACCAACAGCTTGTCGCCTCCGTAGGTTAGTAAATTGGTGTCAGCTTCTGGTCACTATCCACACAATCCCAGCAAACCCGTGGCGGTAGGGGTGTTCAAGTTGCCACGTACGCGGTCGCGGAGGCACATCCAGGATAACAAAACACGGGGGTGGGGGATCTCAGTGAGAACTCGTCACGCAGGTGTAATGCTGGGCTGGGGTTAGACCCCTGTATTCTCGATCTTGGCTGCGTCTATGTGCGCTTGCCATTTGACTTCTGACTTAGATGGTCTGCGGCCGTTGGCAGCGGCTGTTCAATTTCAGGGAGGTCAAGGGGCAGGGGAACCGTGCCATGCGTTTCGGCACACGCAGCTTTTCCATAAAATTCTGCCGCAGAATTTGAATTTCACATGAGGGAGATGGAGCCCTAGAGAAAACACCACAATCCTACTTTGTGTGGCCTTTGATCTTAAAATTGTCGAATCAGACAAGCTTTTCAAGACAATTTTGACAACAGTAAAACGTGTCACCCAAGCACGTATGTGGACCACAGTATGGGCCACACTTGTGGTTATCGGGACCCGGGCTTAAATTGGGCCCGAGTTTGTTTTAGGGCCCAGGCCAGTGGTTCTGAAGGGCCCCTGTTCGGAAATAGCGCCCGTGACTGGCAGATTCTTTCATTGTCTCATTGTGGATCAGTTAATTGTCATTTCTCCTTTTTCCATCCCATCTCTGGCGAGAGGACCTCGACCAGCGCAAGTGGCTCTTTGACATTCAGGGTCTCGTCCTCTTCCTCTTCAGCAAAATGCGTCTCTGATCGACTGCGAGCCCCTTGCGGAGACTGGCTTCCCTGTTAAGCACTCTGTGCCTTGATATAGAGAGCCTTGTTTCAGCGTCCCGATCAAGGCAGGAGGCCTTCAGTAACAATCGCGGACACCGGCATTGTCCCTGCTTCGTAAATGGGTCCCCAGTGTCCAAGCAAACTCAGAGCCAACTGCTCCACAATGGTGGGTTCGGACCTAGATAGGCGCATTCGTCGTCCCGGTGACCTCCGACAGGCGCAACCAGTCCTCTTGTCTAACCTTTGAGGGCCAGGTCTTCGCCTCGGTGTTGTCCCCCGACCAGCCCTTCAGGTCCTCCAATCGGATCCTTGATGGTCTGTGCCGTGGGTCCCGAAGGGCACTCAGGGCCTAGCGGGAGGTAAATCCCTGTGCCCCCTCCCCCCCCCCCTCCAGCAGCTGGCTGCGCCCCTGGATGTTAATGCCTGTACGAAACTCATTGCTAGTCGGCCACCCCCTCTAAAAACGCAACTGCAATGTGAGTAATGACATCTGCGTTCGAAAACATGCGCACGCTGATGCTGGTTTGGCTTAAAATATGTCGTTTTTGCTGTTGGGCTGAATATCCTAGTTTCTGGTGAAAATTCATAATTCCTTACAGTGCTTTAGTGATTTGTTTCACCTATTTGGAGGAGCCTCAGCCAATCTGGTTGGTAACATTCTTTGTGGACATTTTCTCCGTGTGTTTGGTAACATAAGTAGTCTTTACGGTTCACGACTTCGTTCGACCGGTGGTGAAAACGCCCATGTTGATGGCAATAATGCAATCGGTGGTGACATGTACATTTCCGTTGTGATTCATCCAATTTGGTATAACTGTCCATTTTATTCATTTTTTTGGTACTTTTTCGTGACCAGTTAATAGGGAGCCGCTGAGATTCGCTGATTGTCCGAAATCGAATGATGGCGAATCTGTCAGATAGGAGTGTGATTATATCACCAAGAGTAGCGGTGCAGCGAGGAATTCGCGCAGGGGGATTGTTGATGGGAGGGAGGGGGAATCGACTACAGGTGTGTGAATTGCTAAAAGCACTGGGTGGAGTATGACACTAAAGGCCCATCTTGGTTATAAAACTTACCAGGGTACCGTCAGAATTGCCTTTGCAAGAGGTGAGCACGCGGGGGAGGGGGCACGTGATGTCAAGGGCGGGCTCGTTGTGGGCCGGGGGCTGGGCATCCCATGTGACGTCAGTGATGGCCAGTGAAGCCCTGCTTGTTCCTCTCTGACAAAAGCTGTGACTAACATAAAATGCGTTGTGTTATATGAAGCGTCTTCCCTCCATGTCACCTTCATTCTCTGCCCCTCCGCACGGTACCCCCCTTCCCCCTTCCCTATGAGGCATCGATCATACCGGTAACGCGACGCGTGGCCCAAGAGCCTCTTCGTTTCCATTCTTCTGCTTCTTCTTCTTCCACGCTTTTTCCATTCCAGTTATTCACGGTCATAACTAATTCAGCTTAATAGTGAAGGCGAGATATTTATCGATTAAAAGCCATTGGACCAATTGCGTTGAACAGACATCGCCAGCCATGCATATGTATATTCTATTATATATATATATATATATATATATATATATATATAAACATATATATATATATAACATATTGTATATGTACAAATATACTAATGTATATAGTATATGTTCACATGCATATATGTCGACATTCCACAGAGTGTCCTCTGACAATCAAGACCCTCCCCTGCAGTGCCCTAGGGCGGGGCAAGTGATGCCGACGGAGGGAGGACCTACTCTAGCGTGCTCTAGCCTAGAGGACCTACTGTAGCCTCGGAAGGCCGCCCGGCCGTGCTAATCCACGCTCGATTTTATGCCAAAATGTAGGTCCGAGTGAAAACCCGGCGACCCTTATGTGCGGGTGTTTTGACCCTTCTTGTGGAGTTCTTGTATGTTTGTCTGCGGTTTTATATTTTAAACCGCACTCGCATTCTCAGTTGTGGCTCTCTTCTTCTTTCATGAAGGAAACATTCGTATGGGGATTTGAACTGAAATAGTCATCTTGAACATCATTTTCGTGCATTTCGCGGCCCTGTTCTTCCAGTCTCTGAGCTACACGCCCGCAAAGCTATTTCGGGCACTGTCTCAAGGTCACTCAGGTATCTATGACGCCGTGTCATTCAAATCCTACTATTCCGTTCGCTAAGCGGCGATCAGGGCCAACAAAAGCATAATTGTCGAATCGTTCAAATCTGGCGTTCATGAGCACGATGTCGAGACAAAACGGCCGTCAATTAACTCTCAACCAATGCTGTGGAAGGCACGACCATGCATCAAACAATGGCGCATTGAGAAACATATTGGCTAAGTGGAAAATTGTGTTCTGCAGCGCAGTCTATTTCACTTAAAGGCACACGAATAGTTACACGTAAGCCTACTTTATCATATTGATGCTTGCTTTAAAGTCCTCACATGTGGACATTCCCTTTAAAGGGAGTACCCTGCTTTTTTTGTTCTTTTCATTTATTGTTACATTAGCCGTTTAGGATTTGAGCAGCACTGCCAGTTTTCTCTAAATATTTCTGAATAGCCCAGAATTTTGTCTTGAAAAAGCCCACACTCCGGGAGAAGTATTTTATGACTGCCTGCTCATCACCATGAAAGAAATGCATTTCATTTGATTGGGCTTTCCAACGTGTGTATTTTGTAATGTTTGTAACACACGAATGTTTCGGAATATCTGTGCAATGAATGCTACGAAAGCTTGAAACATTCTGTTTAGATAAAAAGATATGCGCACATGAAGCTATTTTCTGGTTTCACTTCATTTATTCACTGGTTTCTGAGCTAGTCGCTCGCGGTTTGTGCAAACTTTTTCTTGCGGACTATTTTAAAGTCATCTAGGCATGCATGACGCCACAAAGATGCTACTCAAAAAACAGCTATAGCTGCTTTAAAATGTGCTCTATATCAATACAAAGCAATAGTAATCCATAGAAGGATCCACATATGATACAGCACATTACTGTCCCTTTTACCGTTTTGATTCTTTTTGTGTCAACACACGCGCAATGGATGCTCCAGGGACTACCCAAAATTTGAGTGCGCTTGCACAATATTCCGCACTGATGTCCTCAGAAAACTTTAGGGGGACGTCCCACCGCCCCCTCCTACCCCCTCTCCCTCTCAGGACGAGTATGTTGCTCTGAAAGGACTAGCAGCCTTATGTGAGGCTATTAGCAAATTTCAGTCCATTTTACTAGGAGCACGGTGAAAGGCACAGGCAAGGCATGTTGGATGTCATCCCCCAGGACTGCCTGCCACCGGTTCGAATTCTGTCATGTGTTCGGCTGCCCCGGCTATCGAGGTCCTTCGTCATTTTTTTCGGCAAGGGAAAGCAAGTCCAGGCGTAAATAGACTTTAAAATTGGGCCACTGGCAAGTTTTGAGGGAAGAAGAAAACTGGTGTTGTGACTGGGCTATCCCATAGACTAGGGCAGTGTGCTGCTTTCCTATCAGCAAAAGTGATTCTGTCATTATTTGAATGGCGCGGTACAAATGAGCATTTTGGTTGTGTGCATGACATAGAAAACTGTGGTGATGAAAGAGGCTTTCGGCGATGGGTTGATTCCTGATGGTACAACGGACTTCATGACAATGTTTATCATAGTATCGCGTTACGCTGCTAGCGACAACTTTGCCTACAGAAATTCGGTCGGCGACGAAAAATGTACCGGCGATAGGGGAGTTTTAGCTGCCATTTGCACCTTATGATGACTTGACCGAGAGTTCGTTTCAATTAAGCCGCCGGGATGTAACTTTTCAGTGTGGGACAAATACTCATGAACGCCTGTAGAATTTGATCGCGGTATGTCTGCTTACTTCTTTGTGGAGGTGTGTGTAGTTGTAACTAAAGATGTGCCTTATCGGCACTAGATGGCGGTCCGTCGATAAATCGTGCCTTTAGTGGTTGAGGGCAAGAGTTCCTGAGGAAAAAAGACTTGTGCGCACAGAACGTCCGTATTTGTAGGCATCAAATGTGAGAAAGGTGGATAGCTTGCACGGTAGGAAAACAAATACAAGGATTTGCACGCAAAAGTTCAAACGCCGAAGTTTCTAGGCTTAAGTTACTAAGCAAATGTTCGTACCTTTGGTATGAAATGCGTGTGCGAAGTGTTCCCATTCAAAGAAATTAATCGAGACAATATCAACCATCCTTCTTCACTCCCGCTTCATCCGACATCCTCGTGACGCCCCGTTTATCTGGAGCAGGCTTTATGCACCAGCCATGAGTGGGCTTAAATACCCCTGATCAGGGTGCCTTCCGAGCGCCGAGTGTATACCCGCAATAGAGGGCGCTGTGTGGGCCAAGTGCCGGCGAAGCACCCCCAGATGCGTGTAGTCTTGATCCATCACTACCCACTTCTCTTCGTCTCATAGCCCTGAAGTGGCCATTATTGACAGCAAGTTTCCATCTAATTCAAACCAGATCCGGATTAGGACAAAACTTCGCATGCACGAAGTGCGCACGTAGCTGTTTGTAATAATTCGTATCAACGCAAATACTCGAAACGGATACAGTTCGACTGATAATTATGTGCACGCAAAGCCGGGACAGATCGACCACCTAGGCAGCTATCATGAACCGGTAGCTCTTGGATTTCGCTTCAATTTGGTCTCCGCGAGATAGCATAATGCCTACAGTTCGATCGCGAAATGTTTGCTCCATCCGGTGAGCAGTTTAAAAGCTTCAGTAGCCTAAGACCATTCTGGATCGGGTGCCAACAAGACTGTTATCAAAGCGGGTGTAGTAAAGTGAGGCCAACGGGCGCATGTTTTTTTCTCGAGTCTGGACTACTTTGAGAAAGCGATCGGACGCTGGGCGTCACTCGCGCGCTTGCCCGCCGTATTCCACAGGCCAGCTGACTTTCGCCACTGCCGCAGTCAGCTGATTTCAGTGGCGTGCTCAGGAAGCACCGACAAAGGCGTCGTCAGGGTGGGGATAAAGGGGGCGCTCATCGGGCAGGTGATCTGCGGTGGACGTGCTTTTATTGAGTTATTCATCTTAAGTCGGTTCTAATCCAGGGTCAGCGGATTTCACATGATCGGGCTCATTTGATGGCCACGGGAGGGCGTTTGATTTCATGTCACAAAGAGATCACGTGATCAAAATATTTGACTTGACCTAGGCGACTGTCGCTGTTCATCGCCATCCCCTCGCCCCGCCCCAAGTCGATGGCAAGTGGTGGTCTTCCCTGTGACAATTCATCCGAGATCGGGTATCAAGCAAGGCATTCACATTTCAACTCACATTACGTATCTCCACACAAACTTTTGCGCGCGTACTTTTGTTGCACAAACAGGTTTCCTGGCGAATATTTGCGTGCGAGCTTTGCGCGTTTGCATGATAGATCATCGTACAAACTTTTTGGCCGTAGTTTTGGCAATGTCCCTGACAATCATTTACGAACGAACTTCGGGTAACTACATCACGAATCGGCGCACAAACAGTGGTTGCGTGCTTTTATTTTACGATCTTTATCCTTGGCGAGCAGTCTCCCCACGAGCGTTTTCATACGAGCACCGGTGCAGGATCTTTTTCATACGATTTATTGCTGGTGTAAGCGTGATTAAGATCGGCTACAAGGCCTGTCTCGCCGTGCACTTATTACTTTAAACCTCGGCTACGCTGGACACCTACACGTGGCACATCCGTACACGTTCGGCTCCGCTATTCGTATCTCGCTCCCCGGGTCCTGGCGACCGGGCCCCGACCCACACATGGGTCACGTGGTCACGGACCAGTCGCTGTGCCACGCAGGGCTGCGCCCCGGTGCATCATGCGGGTCCAGGTGACCCGAGCCGGCATCCCGGACCACATCCGCCCCTTTATCCTGAACCTTGCTTTATCCTGCGTCCTCGCGACACCCCGCTTGTCCGGGGCAGGCTGCATGCGTCAGCCGCGAGTAGGCCGAGAGCCCCGTGGAAAGGGGGACCCCGACCGGGCACCCGCGCATGCGCGGGTTAAAGCTCGGCGGTTGGCCCCCCAGGCGCATGCACGTCGGTTCCTTCGTTGACCACTTTCCTTCATTCCATAGCTCTGAAATGATCATGTCTGGTCGAAATGGCCTTAATCCCAAAACCAAAACCAAACCTGGACCAGCCCAGACCCAACCGTACCGCTAAGGCCAGGTCAGACCGGGCGTCCCAGCATCCAGACAGTGAAGACTATCTGAACCAGTTGAAGCTACATGCAGACAATGGCGCGAAGCTCCCTACCATGGCACGAATATTTTTGTTGCGGACTTTTCCCGATGAACGTTTTACCGCGCGAACTGCATTCTTTTCAAACTTTGTACATGATGAGTTTTTGCCGTTTTTAATCCCAAGTGCTTTATTTCCCACGTATTTTATACCCTACGTACCTTACACCCTACGTGATTCATATCCCACATAATTAATACCCCGCGTGCTTCATCCTGATGACCTTTAGGCATATGAACTTCATTCTTCGATCAACTGCCGTACGAACTTGTTCCGTACATACTTTTGCGGGTAACCCCCTCCCCCTTCTTTCAGCAATCTATCATCATCTACCATCAATATATCATCGCCCCACAAGCTTTGCTTGCCGGAAGTCCCTATCAGTGGCTCGTTCGTAACGCAAACGCTTCTAGTGATGGCATGGCAAGCAGACTTTGCACGCCCGACGGAGGTCTTGAAAAGTTCGCATCCTTTAGATGATGATGTAATGCATCGTTGATCCGGTTGCACGCGTTAATGACTGCATGTTGCAGGACGAGGAAGCTACTTGGAACGTGTCCAAATCAGATGACTGCAAGAGTTGTGTGCACGCTTGCTATTTTGGTTGCTGCCATGTGTTTCGTTAAACTGATGTGAAGTTGTTGAACTAGCCCATTATTGCAGGGATGTGATCCTTATCCTAGATGACGATCTTATTTCAGCGAATATACTGGAAACAGGACGTCGTGCGTATGTGATTTGTAAATCGCTTTGGAGTCGTCAAAAATTCGTCAGTCTGAAAGTTAGACGGTATGGCCAGGCAGGTACGAAATCTCGAGCACCATTTGGCTAACCGGGTGGAGCAGGATTGCTCCATGGTTCGAGCCATGCAGGTCAAGAGATCAGGCGCCACTAACCATGTCCATTAATGTAGATTGTCAAAACTGGGTTACAGGATTTTATGTAGCACAGATAGGATGTCCAAACAATTTTTAACAGCAATTTCATTTGCAGTTTCTAGTACACATGCATTTTCACCATTTTGTATTCCGGCACATCTTAATCTCTACTAGTTACGAGCGTTTTTCATGTCTCGTGCTGACGTACTGTTTACCAGAAATTGTTGTCCAAAGTCCAACCCAAAGTTACAAGGTTTTACCAATCGTTCTTTCAAAAATGTGCACGAAAGGTTTCTCAAGAGAATTCCAAGTTGACAAAATTCGTCTTTCACCACAAAAACGGCAGCATGAAAATGAGAATTCAAAACTGATGTGAACTACAACAGTTGGAAAACTCGGTACTAGCGATCCCATTTCAATTTACAAGCACCATATGTAAGCACTTTATGCAAGGTGTGGCAAAATACACTAAGAGGTTTTCATTCCATATTTCAAGAAGCTGTATTTTCTATTAACACGTTGTTTATGCTTCAGGTCCAAATCCCTTTGTAGAGAAGCATCATTAAATGATTTGGGTGCATGGCAATCTGGTACACGACAGAATGATATCTGCTGTCCAGAAAAAAAATCAAAGATTTTTGCCCCTGACCGCTCAGTTCCCAATGTGTGTTTTGAAATTTTTTGAACGCCGAAAACTTGGAATCAAATCCGCGCTCCTAATTCAGTGGTACCAGAGTACGGCAATTCAACACTGGTCTGTATGTGCCCAAGCTGTGCACTGCTGCACGTTCGATTACTGTAATGCGCTGACTTATCGGTGTAACTACCAAATCATCTATCATCAGCTCGATCGTACTATTGGATGAAATGTGGCTGGCATTGATGAGTGCCGCCAGGGGTGCCGCCAGGGGTGCCGGTAGGGTGCCGGTAGTGTAGTGGTTAACGCGTCTGCGTTAACCACTGCGCGTCTGGGAAACCAGGGGTATGGAGTTCGATTCCCGCTGCGCCCGCCCTTCCTGCCAGGGTGAGAGGCAGGCGGCGCCATATAGCACTCAGCAGCTGAGTGCGTCGTAAAGCCCCAATGACATCACGAATGCCGCCAGAGCACCAATGCCCGTTACCCCGCGCTGGTCCATGCGCAGTTGATAGTGTTATTTGCCCGTATTTATCCCCAAGCTTTTGACACTTTTATGCTCAATAAACGTCATGCCTCATCCTTTGAGACCATCAAGGGGTGCTTCGTGACACTTGCCCCTGTCCAACGTTAATGTCAGTGCGGAGTCAGCACAACTCTGCCGCAACTCTGCCGGAGACATTAGATTCAGCGAGCATCAGATGTGTTCTGCGCGACGCGTAATGACAGCATGATCGAGCATCAGACGGGTCGTGCACGATACGTCATGACAGAGCTAAGGACAGTACTCTTTATGTCTCTTAGCTGTCAAATTCAGCCGCGTGTGTGGACATGCAAAACGAAAACGCAAAGCGACGTCACTGCATGTGGACTGTTGTGAATTTCTCAACGTACCCTCTTCTCCAGGATGCCGGGCTTGCCGCCAGGGGCGCAGTGTTTCTGCCGTCGCCTTCAGATGACCTGTTGCTTCATCTGGTTGTCGGACGGCCTCGTGACCGTCGTCTCGCCGCCGGCCCAGTTCGTTGTCGTGATCGCCCACGCCATTGATCAGAGGCGCGTCCAGCGGCGGACCGGGGGCGGCTGCAGCGCCCGCCCCGGGCGACAGGCTCGGCCGACCGCGCTGCTCAGCCGCAGAACCAGCCGCGCCGCTGAAGGGCGTGACCACGCGCCTTCGGCCGTCGGGCTGCCGAGACACCCGCCGGGAAGCCTGGCGTCGCCTCTGCGATTGTCTCGTGCACCGTCTGCAGTCCCACTCAGGCCGCTTAATGGCCGTCGTGCCGACGGGGCGGCCTGCAAGGTGCCTTCCGTGGGCTGGCATCGTCGGAGGCGTGCAGATGAGGTGATGCCCAGACAGCGGCCACTCGGTGGCACGTCTCGACACAGATGGTTGGTCAGTGTCGTTTGTCATCGGTGCTCCGGCTACAATGCGATGCGAACAAACAGCGCTGTTGAAATATGACCGCTGTCAGCAACCTGACCTCAGTAGCAAGGCCGCACCAGTTATTGGGCACCAAACAGGTTCATCACACAGAGTGGGCATTGTGGTTTGTACATAGCAAGATGCACACGCCTTTGACATAGCATTGTTCAAGTTGTGTAGTGGGCGACAGATAGGTCCGCAGGCGGAGGTATGTAGGTGTTTCGGTACAAGTGATGTTGCGAGAACCGTTTCCGTCTGTGCAATAAAATCCAGCACACTTCATCGGCATGCCCTTCATTTCCAGCACGTACTGCTCGCTTTGCAGCACCTCGACTCCCTGCCGTTTCCCCTCGGGGCCTGCGGTACCTCGCGAAGCGGATCGGTATGCGCCCGGTTTGGAAGAGCTGGCCCGGGGCATTGACGGACTGGACCCGTCGATGGCGGCCGAACGCCGTCATAAACAATCGGCTCCTCTCAAACCGGGCCGTTTAGCGCAGGCGGTAGCGGCGGCCGGCACCCACCCGACCGCTCAGTGTATCAGGGTTTACGAGGCGGACCGGCCGTTCTGCCGGGCTTTATTTATTGCCTGCAGACGCCTGCCTGCAGCGGGCGGCGACCGGCACTGCCCGGCGGGCCGATGGGGCGGCGAGACCACCCTTTGACGGCAGAGGCCGGACCACTTTCTGACGGGAGAGGCTGGACCCCCGTCTGACGGAAGAGACTGGACCACCTTCTGACGTCAGAGACTGGACCACCTTCTGACATCAGAGGATGGACCACCTTCTGACGGAAGAGGCTGGACCATCGTCTTACGTCAGAGGCCGGACCACTGTCTAGCGGGAGAGGCCGGACCACTGCCTGACGTCAGAGGCCGGACCACCGTCTAACGGGAGAGGCCGGACCACCGTCTGACATCAGAGGCCGGACCACCTGCTGGCGAGAGAGGCCGAACCGTCGTCTGACGGGAGAAGCTGATTATGATCATGAAGAAGCGTGATCTCATGCGGGCTGGCTGCACGTTGATCACAAGAGGCCCACCCCCATGCATATTCACTGGGCTATAAGAGACCATAAGTTAGTGTCAGTGCCCTTCCGCCTGGTCAGCCGAGACAATATTAGCCTTGGCAGGCATCCCCTAATGCTTCAGGCGCTGTCACCTTCACTGGGAGCTGGTCAGTTCGCAGGGCACTCGCCTGTTTGCCGTTCTGACGTCGCGACGTGACCTCCCGCGCGTTCGCTGTCGCCGCACAGGTCACGCAACGCGCCAGGATTGTCTCATTGTCCTGGCCGCGTTGTCGGAGGTGGCTTGACGTTGACGGTGACTCTCCCCGGCACGTCGCGAGCTGCACACCAGCCACGTGCTCACGTGCCGGCGGTGACTCTTCCCGGCACGTCGCGAGCTGCACACCGGCCACGTGCCCACGCGTCGACGGTGACTCCCCCGGCACGTCGCGAGCTGCACACCAGCCACGTGCTCATGTGTCGACGGTGACTCTCCCCGGCACGTCGCGAGCTGCACCCCAGCCACGTGCTCACGTGTCGACGGTGATTCTCCCCAGCAGCCCCTAGGCATGGGTGCCGTCTGGGAGACACCGCGAGCTGCACACCAGCCACGTGCTCACGTGTCTACGGTAACTCTCCCCGGCAGCCCCTAGGCATGGCTGCCGTCGGGGAGACACCGCGAGCTGCACACCAGCCACGTGCTCACGTGTCTACGGTGACTCTCCCCGGCAGCCCTGAGGCACAGCTGCCATCGGGGAGACGCTGCGAGTTGCCCACCAGCCACGTGCTCACGTGCGAGAGGCGCGATACGACACACGTGGTGACGAGTCACACCGCGTGTTGGCGAGCCAGCATGCGTGTTGTCCTGCAATTAATTTAGATATATGTTGGGTCGTAGGGAGGTTGATGTAAGATCCCATGTTCGCTAGAAGTGTAAATGATCAAATGTGTTTTACATACGTTTCATGACTTGTTTTCAACGATCTTTCCGATGTGCAACCAGATAAAATCATTCGCAAGTGCGTCAGGGCTTATTTATCTCCTCCAAGAGGAAGGCAGCCTTCTCCCCTACAATTTGTATGCGTTTCCACAACTTGAGGTATCAACCTACTCATACAATTTTTGTTTCAAACGTCGGGAGAGCTTCGAGGGCAGACTCGGTTTTTCCGGGCAGTGTTTGTACACCCAGTTTTTGAAATCACTGAGAACGCTATCCCAGTGTTTTGGAATCCCAGACACCACACAGGGACTTACGCATAAAGTGACCACCGGTGGCACGTGCCCCCCCCCCTCCCCCCTCTCTCTCTCTCTCTCTCTCTCTCTCTCTCTCTCTCTCTCTCTCTCACCAAGTCTTTGGTATGTGTAATATATACGTGAATAAATGCAGGCAGTTTTGTATGTCAGAAAGGCGCGTGAGCACAACCATGTCGTGAGCGTACAATATTAGATTACGACAGGCAAGAAATTGCCCGCAGGTGGCGCGCTAAACTAGGTTTGCAGTGAAGATGTTGAGCCTCCCCCCCCCCCCCCCCCCCATCGGGATATCCTGCGTGCGACCTGATAGCATATAGAAGAAAACTTGGAGAGGCGGCATAAAGAGACGTTTCGCATCACATCGATGAACGGGAGTAGATGCCACTTGACCACCATTCTACTACTGTGATCTCAGGCGACCATTAACGGGGGTAGATACCACTTGATCACCATTCTACTACTGTGATCTCAGGCGACCATTAACGGGAGTAGATACCACTTGATCACCATTCTACTACTGTGATCTCAGGCGACCATTAACGGGAGTAGATACCACTTGATCACCATTCTACTACTGTGATCTCAGGCGACCATTAACGGGAGTAGATGCCACTTGATCACCATTCTACTACCGTGATCTCAGGCGACCATTAACGGGAGTAGATGCCACTTGATCACCATTCTACTACTGTGATCTCAGGCGACCATTAACGGGAGTAGATACCGCTTGATCCCCATTCTACTACTGTGATCTCAGGCGACCATTGACCGGAATAGGTACCACTTGATCACCATTCTAATACTGCGATCTCAGGCGACCAATAACGGGAGTGGATACCACTTGATCCCCATTCTACTACTGTGATCTCAGGCGACCATTAAGTTCAGCTAGAAGCAGATAGCGATTAATTTAGTTGCAGATGGCTTGTGCAGAGGTACGTCACTATTCATGGACCGCGCGATATGTGGCGAAGTACTTACGTGTCGTTACAAATCTGGCGCCAGCGGCTCCCTGCGGCCATCCAATCAATATTCAAATGATAGTTATTGTAAAACCTGCTTGCATTCTGTATATCATTCAGGACACACCATATACGTCGTTTTAATGTTGCCACGGGTGTAGTTTGGTTTGCTTAATAATGGTGATTTGCAAAGTGTTATGACCTGGGCACCGGCCATTTGCTAGCGCGTTCCCAGCACTTAGCAGCCAAAGTGGTGTTATGGTTTTAATAAATCGTCGTGGCCGTTCGAGAGCCCATGATGACGTCAGCAGGTGTCGGTTACGAGCGCCCTAATAATGGATACTCGTTACCCGTGCATTTGCGTCTCTCTGGGGCGAGTATTCTCGCCTCATCAGTTGACTCCCATTGGCGAATACAGGGATCAAGAAATCCCTTCTTCTTGGATGCATTAAGATGATGGAAGGTTTGGTTACCACTTCTGATAGAAACCGTGACAAACGCAGAACGATTTATGTGTGCAGTGAAAACGGCATATTTCCGATACCGCCATTGAGTGTGTTAAGGATAACTGTGTGGTCTGATGCGAATAACATGGCCTGCACGGAGGTACAGGCATAAACATGCTGCCTATTTCCCGTTATGATCTCATGGCACTGTGGCTCCGTTGGAAATACCCATGAGATGCCCTTAATTCCAGTTGATTGGGGTATGCACCCGTTGCTTGCATCCCTTTTATCAATGGGATCTGCAGCGTTGAGCCCGGACATCATTCTACACAAAGAACGAAAACCGACCAGCCTTGTGACCATACGAAGCTGAGATGGATTCGTTAGTGAGAAGGCTAACGGCGGGGTTCACAACCGCTGCGCACAAAAGCACATAAGTCTTGGAGAATATGTGCATATCACTGTATATTATCAAGGCATAACCTGCTGAAGCCTTCTCCTGGGCACTCTGAAACCGTTGACATTTTCAAATTCAACGTCAAAGAATGCCAATGAAGTGACCCATTGGGTATGCGAGTAGATGCTAGAAGTGTCAAACTGGATTATGTTACGAAACGGAACCTTAAGAATTGGAGCCGTATCTCTGTACTAAGTGACCCAACGCGTGGGAGTCAGTGCGCGTTTCTCGGGTCCACCACCTCGCCATGTCATTAGCTCCTCAACGTTTGACAACTAAACGTCAACAGATTAGGTTTGTTAACAGCATGATACCCGAAGTGTATACTGATATCCGTCAAGCGTTCAGCCCATCACTCCGCTGATGCGATGAAAATAAACGCACACGTCATTCGTTATCATCTCCGGTAGCTGCATCCCCCCCCCTCCCCCATCCTCTCGTGACGGCACTCGGTGAGGGCATCGACCATCGTCCGTCGGGCATGACGGCGTGGGCGGGCGGCGCGCGCTCCGCGGGGCCGGGCGTTCAGCCGGGTCGGGTCGCGCGTCATGTCTGACTGTGCAGTCTCTGTATTAGCTGTCATCGTCAACTCAGCCGTATTTGCATGTGTTGCTTCTGTCTATGCCCTGCCTGTCAGTGTGTCGTGTCGCTTATGCTTGGTCGAATATGTCTATGCCCTCCAGGTTTCAGCTGCCATTGCTTTTGACATACCTGTACCTATCATCGGGGTTTCTATTATGGCACACGTTTGCTGCTTCATGTCATCAGGCATAAACGAAATAGGCAAGGATAGTAATATGTGCTTAGATAATGTGCCTGTGTATGTATATATTTATACACACACACACACACACACACACACACACACACACACACACACACACACACACACACACACACACACACACACACACACACACACACACACACACACACACACACACACACACACACACACACACACACACACACACACACACACACACACACACACACACACACACACACACACACACACACACACACACACACACACACACACACACACACACACACACACACACACACACACACACACACACACACACACACACACACACACACACACACACACACACACACACACACACACACACACACACACACACACACACACACACACACACACACACACACACACACACACACACACACACACACACACACACACACACACACCACACACACACACACACACACACACACACACACACACACACACACACACACACACACACACACACACACACACACACACACACACACACGCACGCACGCACGCACGCACGCACGCACCCCACACACACACACACACACACACACACATATATATATATATATATATATATATATATATATATATATATATATATATGCATGTATACATATTTGCGCATGTATGCGTATATAAATGTATACATAGACAGGCACATTATCTACAGCGTATATTGCTATCCTTGCCCATTTCGTAGCCACATCCGTGATTTAGGGTGACTCGACATGATGGTTGACATTCCGAACCACCCCTCCCTGCCTCATTTTAGCTGTCATCTCCTTGGCATCTATATCCCTGTCGACCTGGCTGGGGTAACAGTAGCGTAGTTGACAAGCTGCGCGTCTGGCAAACCAGACTACGGGGTTCGATTCCCCGTGATGCCCGCCATTCCTGTCGTGGGGAGAGGCAGATCACGCCGCACAGTCCCAGCAGCTGACTGCGTCGGAAGCCCCAACGGAAACCTCGCCGGCTGTCAACTTGGCTGTGTCCACGCCGCCCTCCACAGCGAAGCGCCGCGACGGCCGGCGGCACCCTGCGGCCCGAGCCGTCCCACGCCCTCCTGGCCGGCTGCAGGTGGAGGACAGCGGGTGCGGCCTGCCGGCGCCCGCGCGCTCTGACCGCTCGCCCGCCGGCCGGCCACTGAGCGGCGCGGCCGCTGATCACGCTCCACCGGCGCCTAACCCGGCAGATGGCTCGGCCCTCGTGTGGTGACGTCAGGGACGGTAGTGAGCGTAGGAGCGTCAGGGAGGGCAGCGAGGGTAGGGCGCCAGGGACGGCAGGGACGGCAGCGAGGGCAGGGACATCAGGGACACCAGGGCTTTCTCCCTGGATTTCTCTCACAGGGAGCTCTCCCAAAGACACCAGGGCAGGGATTCCAGGGAAGGCAGCGAGGATAGGGATGTCAGGGACGGCAGTGAGGGTAAGGACGGCAGCGAGGGTAGGGATGTCAGGGACGGTAGCGAGGACAGGGACTGCAGCGAGGCTAAGGACGCCAGGGCGCACAGGCAGCGTGGGGACGGTACGGATCAGTGACCGGATGGGGAGGCATGGACGGTAGGAACGGGGCGGGTGGTTCAGAGTCGGTGTCAGCTGCCCCTCGCCCTGAGGCATCCTTCAGGCGCTTACGTGGGGTAGCTGCTCAGTTCCTCACAGTGACTTGCCCCCCTGGCACTGTGTTAGGCGGTGGGATGATTTTGTTTCGCACCAGCCTACTTCAGTCAGCCATGTGTCACGAAAGACAACCGGTTTAAGAACTGATCAGGCCGGGCCCGTAATCTAGAACTAAGGCTGGATTGCGAACCGAGGAGGTCATTTTAAACGCATTCAAATGGCTCCTGGCAGCGGGATCAGGTCTGTGTAAGGGAGGGTGGATTAGCGCGCTCCGTGTATTTACATATAGCTGATCATGAGAGGACCACCGGTCTTGGTATGGTTAGGACCCTCATTGACCATCCCAGACCTGCGGCGCCGTTTTACGAGAGACCACGGTCACGTGTGCACGTGCACACTTCCCTTGCAGGCTTTTATAGGCTGTATCAGTGATACATTGCTATGGACCTTTTGCAGCGAAGCATAATGGTGTCATGAACAAAGTGCACTGTACGGGACGCCTCAGGTTTTCGACGTCGGTGTGGCGCAAAATCACATTTTCATGGTTTGGTCACTCCATATGTGGATACATGATTCCGGAATGGATCAGGCGTACCAATCATCAGTTGTTTTTTTTTAAAGCAATGCAACCGATAGGATCGGTGTGCTTCATCCTGCCCACAGCTGCTCCGGGCGAGATAATGATGTAAGAATTTTACGGCGCATGCCTTTCCATACGCAAGACAATACCAAAATATACTTTTTAACCAACACCCTAATCACAGCTTTACTTTGCAAGTTGATGCCAGAGTATGTTGCTTCTGTTGGAGATTCTCCTTGTTTCGGTATTTGGTAGACCATCAGCAATTGTACGGCACGAGCTGATCAACGTTTCAGCGATGGTAATCGATATCAATTCATATTTGCACTCACTTGATAGGGCTTCACAGCGATCAAATGAGCGTCTTCCTTACCAAGCGCAGCTCAGCTTACTTCCTGCATCAATCGACATGTCTTGCTCGGCTTCCGTGACCTTGACTTTGCAGGCGTTGCACGAAGATGTACGGCGTCCAGCAGTTGACATAATGCATGAATGGGCCGCGCTCCGTGGATTATTGGAGCCGCCACGTCAGGCATGACAGAGGAGCTGCGCAAGACCGGTCCGAGTCGCAGCACCTATCTGAAAGCTCTCCCAAAGACACTTTGGGAAACATGGGACCAGCAGCTCGAGACGGGCGCATCGATCAGCGTAGCATGTGAATGGAATTGCCAATGCGGTTCCGGCTCCAATGCGCGCCGATTCGACAGTCGTTCGATGAATGGAAACGGACTGTCGCATTGTCTGCTGGACCGGAGGATGCTACCTTCCGCTCTCGCACGGCGTAAGTCCCAGTCCCATCCCAGGCCCTCACATGGCTTAGCCATGAGTGCGATCGACATGGATCGTGTCTGAAACTAAATCGTGTAAAGCTGGCTAAAGCAGAGGATTTTTGCGGTGTGGGAAAGGCTGGGCGATAACTGGCGTGAAAAATTTAGTTGTAATATAGATAATGCCACGAAGCTGAGCAAGCAAAGCCATACCTGTTTGGCAACCGACAAGAAAAACCTTCACCAATGAATTGATAGGATTACATCTCGTGAAAACTGAACGGTCGGGACTGCGCTGATGCAACATTCACCAGTCAATTTTGCCGTATGGTCAGGTTTGATCATTTTAGTCGACAACATCGACGGAATTACGCCGATTTCTGGTTTGCCAACCGGGCTGAAAGCGTTGCAAAGTCAAGCGTTTTAGGTGGACATTGATCACAACTAACAGAACTGAACTCCCGTACATGCTCATCGCCCAGTGTTTCACGGTTTAGGCCACAGAGTCTTTGAGTCCGAGATCAGTTTCGGGGAAAGGTGACAATGGCACCGCCCTGACCAGGGCCACACATCTACAAGTCGGACAGCTTTACGAACCGTCAGCGAGCCGAGGCCGAATCATTCGCGTAAACCGTACAGTTTAAAACATCAAGTCACTCGCGTATACCGTGCAGTTTAACATATCAAGTCACTCGCGTATGCCGTGCAGTTTAATACATCAAGTCACTCGCGTATGCCGTGCAGTTTAACATATCAAGTCACTCGCCTATGCCGTGCAGTTTAATACATCAAGTCACTCGTGTATACCGTGCAGTTTAATACATCAAGTCACTCGCGTATGTCGTGCAGTTTAATACATCAGGTCACTCGCGTATGCCGTGCAGTTTGGTACATCAAGTCACTTGCGTATGCCGTGCAGTTTAATACATCAAGTCACTCGTGTATACCGTGCAGTTTAATACATCAAGTCACTCGCGTATGCCGTGCAGTTTAATACATCAAGTCACTCGCGTATACCGTGCAGTAATACATCAAGTTACTCGCGTATGCCGTGCAGTTTAATACAGCAAGTCACTCGCGTATGCCGTGCAGTTTAATACATCAAGTCACTCGCTTATGCCGTGCAGTTTAATACATCAAGTCACTCGTGTATACCGTGCAGTTTAATACATCAAGTCACTCGCTTATGCCGTGCAGTTTAATACATCAAGTCACTCGCGTATGCCGTGCAGTTTAATGCATCAAGTCACTCGCGTATACCGTGCAGTTTAATACATCAAGTCGTTCGCGTATGCCGTGCAGTTGATCACGGTCTTTCAGTTGCTCTAGTTCCTAAAAGCAATTGAACCCCCTGATTTATTAAAACGGAAGAGAGCGAAAGGCCTTAAATTTAGAGAGAAGGCTTCGCTCTATTTGATGTTTGACCTTCCCACGCAGCGCAGCCAACTATATCTTTTTTCCCGGCAAAAAGTCAGGCAGGGTCATTCCAGGTCAGGGATTTGACCCAATCATTAGAACGTAAAAATCACAAAAGTACCTTGAAATCATTTCTAGTCTTGAATCTTGAGTCTGCGTCCAGAACTGCAAGAGGTAGCACGTTTTCAAAGCAGAAGACTGGCCCGCGTCATTTCGGGTCAGTGACTCCCTTGTCTTCATTAAGTCATCATAATTTTGTTACGCCTTTTTCATTAGATAATTCGAAAACAGCGTCGAAATATGATCTCAAAACAAACTCTCCGGTCAAAAAGCTGTTTGGATTTTAATTGATCTGACCTTTGTAGCTGACCAGGTCGATAAAAGTATTTGTAAAGATAATTTTAGTTTTATCATTGTGTACAATAATTGTACTGTAATGTCGCAGGAAATTCTCCCCACCAGATTGCATGGCCACGCCTAACAATGTGCAGAGCACAACTTTTAAACATTGGCCCTCTTATTCCTCAAAACCACATGAACCTGCAATCCGTAGTTACGATAATATTAGGTCCTAAAACGCGTTACGACCGGGCCGTGCCGGCCGGGCCCGGCGCCGTAGAGCTGTACTTCTCAGCTGTACCTCTCCTAGAGACTGTACTTCTCAAACTATGTTCATGGCTGCTTCACGTCAACGAAATTTATAATGCGGCCGACAGGTTATTTGCGGTTTGCCGTGCGCAGTGGCTGCGTAACGCAGGAGAGCGTCCAGCAAAGGACTGGCGAGACACGCAACTGGCGTGGAGCCAAGGGAACAGACCAGCCGCTTATAAACTGATTTTGAAAAGTATTGCTTAGTGCTGGTAACACAGAGTGGTGTAGCCAGAGGGCCACAGAGGTCGCACTCTTTGATTGTAACCCCGTGAAGGAGTGAAACGACGACAGCGGATTTTACGGATCTCATTTTCAGTCCTGCTGCTCAGACCCGTCCAATGTTGCGCTGGGCTGACAATAGCCCAATGGTTAAGCTGCACGTCTAGCAAACCAGAGGTGCGGGCTGGATTTCCAGCGGCGCCCGCCCTTCCTGACATGGTGAGAGGAAGACAACACCAGCAATTATCATGATCTGGCAATAAAAGTATTGTAGTATCATGATCTGGTAAGTAAAGTACCGTAGGAGCATCTATTCAGTTGAACATCTCAAATCGGTCGGCAACAACAAACAGTTTTGGAAATGCTTCGAATGCGGCCAACATGGCATCGGCTGCCAACCATACCACATTTCCCGAACGCATGCGATGACTCGAACGCCTCGCGCCGGTTGCCAGTTACGCACGCTTTTGCAGATGTTTTGAATGCATGGCAGGTGCCGAGTCGCCTGCTAACTTTCAGCCCGCCCCAGGTTCACCATAATATGCACTAGCCGAAAAGGCAGGCTGCAGCGCGCCAGTCTGGCATGCCTCGGCCATTGAGCGCTGGATCGGCGGCGATCGCAGGCCGGCCTCATGCGTCGCGTTTGACCGCGGCCGTTCGTGCCGTGGGCCAGTCAGGCGTGCAGTCGGCCGCTCATGCATTGGTCCCGTCCGGCCTGCTGTCGGCCGCCCCTGCTGTGGACCAGTCTGTTTTGCAGTCGGCCGCTCGTGCAGTGGGCCAGTCCGGCGTGCAGTTGGCCGCTCGTGCAGTGGGCCGGTCCGGCGTGCAGTCGGCCGCTCGTGCAGTGGGCCGGTCCGGCGGGCAGTCGGCCGCTCGTGCAGTGGGCCAGTCCGGCGGGCAGTCGGCCGCTCGTGCAGTGGGCCAATCCGGCCTGCAGTCGGCCGTTCGTGCAGTAGACCAGTCCGGTGTGCAGTCGGCCGCTCGCGCAGTGGACCAGTCCGGCCTGCAGTCGGCCGCTCGTGCAGTGGGCCAGTCCGGCCTGCAGTCGGCTGCTCGTGCAGTGGACGAGTCTGGTCTGTAGTCGACCGCCGTCTTCGCCGCCGCCGTCTTTGACTTCCTGAATCTCCTTGTCTAAATGTACGTAGTCCCCACATACCGAATCGTCTGCCTGCCTCGGGAGGGGGAGGGGGGGAGAAGACGGGGCAACCGTCACCCAGACAGGGTGCAGCAGGTTGTTTTTTCGCCGCCAGGCTGGTGACGCGCGTCCGCCGCTTGCTGGTATGTCTCGCCTGCTCTGGTGGCCTCAGAATGGATTACTGTGACTGATGCGGTGCACCGGCACGACTGTCTGGACGTGTACCGTGCCCTGCATTTAAGCGGGTCACCCATCGCTTTGCGTGCAATGTCCATCGCAGGCCATGAGGCCTGTTAGTGTCGCATTCGAACTGTGGCGTGCGATGTCCGTCACAAGCCATGAGGCCTGCTAGTGTCACGCTCGAGCTGTGGCGAGTGACGTCCATCACAAGCCATGAGGCCTGCTAGTGTCGCACTCGGGCTGTGGCGAGTGATGTCCATCACAAGCCATGAGGCCTGCTAGCGTCGGTGTCGAGTGGTAGCGAGCGACGTCCATCACAAGCCATGAGGCCTGCTAGCGTCGCACCCGAGCTGTGGCGTGCGATGTCCATCACAAGGCATGAGGCCTGCCAGCGTCGCACTCGAGCTCTGGCGTGCGATGTCCATCACAAGGCATGAGGCCTGCCAGCGTCGCACTCGAGCGGTGGCGTGCGACGTCCATCACAAGCCATGAGGCCTGCTAGTGTCGCACTCGAGCTGTGGCGAGTGATGTCCATCACAAGCCATGAGGCCTGCTAGCGTCGCGCTCGACCTGTGGCGTGCGATGTCCATCACAAGCCATGAGGCCTGCCAGCGTCGGTTTCGGGCGGTGGCGAGCGGCGCTGGTACACTGCACCTCCCAGGTGTCCGGCTGGCTGCCACCCAGCGATAGTTCTTCGCGTGCGCCGCCAGCGGGAGCCGTCTGCCTCCGGCACCCGTTCACGTTCCCTCGCGCCGCGCCTTGGAACCATTTTAGAGCGCTGACCCCATGGCTGTACGTGTCTATGTGTGCCAGTGTGGGTGTGTCGTTTTATGTGCTTTTTACATGAGTGAATGGGTGCATAATAGCCACCACGTGGACGCCCGTAAATAAAGTATCTGTGAGTCTTTTTCACGCGAACATTATTGGGTAGGAATCTAATTTGGTACCAAATCTGAACCGCACAAAGCGTAGCAAAAGCTAATAGCTCGTCTTTAAGGCTGTCAAAAAACGTGTTTGTTATTTCGGAGACGTTTCTGTGTCGTCATGTACCCATTTGTCATTTCGCGTTTGCAATATTCGATGGTTTGGTTCAATCGGACCAAATAGGCGAACGTAAAATGCTGTATAATGACGAAACAAAAACGTTTCTTAAGTAAAGTCTACCGGCTTTTTTGGAGCGAGTCAGGTCAAACGATCCGTACCATGTTTATCGTATTTACCGTACATTTTGGAATATAATGTCTGTGCGGTGTGGCGGGACCAATTAAGGTGCCAGTCGAATGCAAGCCAGCGTGGAAACGGGCTAGGCTAACCGTTGCCTTGCACGGGACCATATTTTGGCCGGTTCTTGGCTACTGGATCGTTTAGTTTAGACGGCTGTATCCACGTGTTGTGTTGCGTATGTGATGTAAACATGGAATAGTTACCGAGCACCTGTATTCGGAATGTTCTGACATTAAACAGCGCAGTTTCTTAGCAAAAGTCTCACGTTCTCTGGGCGAACGTTGTTGAACGTTGAACCGTTGATGTCACCGCCGACTGAAGCAAACGATGATAATTGCTATGCTTTACGATAGTGAAGACGGCCTCCGGCCTCGGTCTGTTCTCATTCTGTGACCGATTCTCATGTTGCTGAACATGAACATCCTGTGGCCATTTCCAATGCTGCTGGGCAGATGTTTCCGAGCCGCCGATCCGTGAAGTCGACGGGGACGCCGACCTGCGGCCTATCACGCCGTGACTGTGGCCGTAGCTGACACTCCAGACTGCTGGGTGCAACACTTCAGATTGCTGGGGGCGCGCCCATTTTGAACACATTGCACGCCAACCAATAAACCCTGCGAAGGCTCACAATTATCAGCTTATCGACAAAAAAGAGGGGACATACTGTCTGGTTACCCCAGATGAATTTACATGATTTGTGTCCTGCAATGAGGTAGGTAAGTTGAGTAGTAAAAAAGCAAGGTCCGGTGAGCCCCTACGTACAATTTTGCGATCTTCTCGAGTTAAAGTATCGAGACCAGCAATGCTGGAGATACAACTTGTGTCGTCGGCAATGTTGTTTAAATTTTACCACAGTTTCGTAATAATTATGTAGAGAAATTAATGAAGTGTATTAATGCAATTCTAAGCTGTAATTGCGTGTCACTGGTCTTTTTAAAAGATGTAGTACTACAGCAGTCACATTATTGCAGGTGTTGCAGGTCTGCAGGTCAAATATTGCAGTTACAAGTCACGAACATTTAAGATCCAGTTACAGGCCGCATGTATTAAGAGTATTACAGGTATGCCGTAATACTTTTACAGGTTCGAAGAAGGCCAGTGGCCAAAGTGCGGCACGCAATTTAACGTGGATATTCCCTTTTCCACGTAATTGCGAAGAAATATCTGACATGCGATCAACAGTTTAATTCTCAATGTTCCTCTCAACAGCGTTGAAATAAGTGATTTGATCCGCTGGTTAGGTGCGTCTGGAGCACTGCAAACTCTCTTAAAATCACGCAGTTTTTTGGACACGGCCCAATCTTACACTAACAACCTTCCAGAAATGTTTTTTGTGATGTTGAGTGGTTATCACGTACAATTAAAAGTTAAGTGACTTTCTGAATTAAGCTTGATTTTACTTTTTTAGCGTGCTGTACAGCCGAGGATGGCACCATGGGTTTTGAAAAGCGGGACGAAGATATGAATGTACTCTGATGTAAAAGGTACTGTACCGTAACTATTTCGGTTCTTGAAAATCGTAGCATAGTGAGTGGTGCTTGCCCACACCAACCGAATGTCGAACCTGATTTGCACTGCCCAGAGGTTAAGCAAAATTTTGGTCTTCAGTTGTGGTAACATCATTGGCAAAAAGTGGTAATTTGAAAGGCTGGTGGTCCCGAGAGCGCGTCATTTTAAAATGTCTTAAGAACGACTGTTATTTATCATGTGAAGATAATGAATGCGTCACGTCGGCTAAGCTCAGAGCATGGCGTTGGCTCTTCCAGTATTGGCTGGCGCGGGGTTGTTTTTCATGGCGGTTGATCTGACCTAGTGCAGCTTTATTTCATAGATAGGGGTACCCTGTTGGTGTGTGGGAGCGAGTGGTGAAGGCTTGAAATCAGTTGGACCTTCTGCTGTCATCACAAATCCCATATGTATTCAACTCATGAGGATCTCGCTCGCTGTGCTGCTATGTCTAGATACGAAATCTGCCTCAGACATTGCTTGACCCGACCAAAAGCCCAAATCGCGCAAATTTGGATCTTGACATAAGCTGTTACTTGAAGGTCATTGTGTTAGATCGCTGCAATGGCTATTAAATGCACCGCAAGGTGGAACATTCTGTTAGCGATGACCACAGTCGCCGCTTGTGTTCCCAGCCGCAGCTCGGATTCGCGGCCGTCTCATGAGCCCGAACAGGAGAGCCTGTCAGCGTGTCGGCCTGATGGATCAGCTGATCCGTATCTCCTGGTGGGCGGAATACCGGCAGCGTCGCCGCCATTCCCGCCGCCTGTGGGCGGTAGTGGTGATGGATTGAGTGGCCTAGGCCGACGAACACAGCAAAAAACAGCTGGTGGGCGACACAGAAATGCTTAATGATGCTAGAAACAGGTATTCGACGCATTCTTTTCCATTCGTGGTGGGTGGGTGTGATAGAAATCTGCACATTATGCGAGATGGTTTTAACGATTCAGACACAGAACCAGAGAATCATGGCCGTCCTATTTCTGACGACATCAGTCGTGTGTTTTATCCGTTCTTTTGTGTACTGAAGCTGCGTGAACGGTGCTACGTTGGTTCAGGGAGGGTGGCGGTGGGTAGCATTCCCGCCTCCGCTAACCTTTTCTACCCATTTAGGTTAAGCTTTCTTACAGCTCGGAAGATGCCATTACGAATGAATTGAATGTCATGGACTGCAGTGGTGACATAAGAAATGGCCATGCTCGTTTGCGCATGCTAATTACTTGCTTAGCAGTCATGTCAAACAATCAATTAGCATGCTTAAATACGATAAGGCTCACGCGCCTTATCGCAATCGAGATGCCAACACCTACACCGGTTTGTTGTACATCCGGCATTCGAGACCCATGTCAATCTGGACGCGTTTCGGTATCCGGAGGACTTGCGATACACCGGCTGGCCTTCTCTCGTGGTGAGCACGCTTCGATAGACCATCGGCCCTGACCTTGGTGTGGAGTTCAGTCTCTGGCGCGGACCGGTGCCGACACCGCCGACACATGTATGCACATACGTGCCGGCAATATCCACATCGGTGGCCTGGAGTTCTTCCACCACAGGTCACCATGAAAGCTTCCGGGGCTGTCAGGTTCAATATGACGTAGCCGTGATACTGAACCCGGTTCGAAGCGGAATTCGCCGACGCACACACGGCGCGTCCCGCAGCTCACGCGGTAGCGACTCAAACCGAGCCCCGCACCCCGCCCGTTCCGCGTCCTCCTGGAGCAGGGATCAGGCTGAACATCAGGCAGCAGGAGCACCCGGTGCTCGCTCCGCCGGTGGGCCGGCGAACTCCCAGCCCAGCGGTGCAGCAGGGCCCCGGCCGGCGGCGGCCAGACTTGCCAGCAGCTGCAGCCGGCGGCCGACGGACGGGCGCGCAGCAGTCTGCGGCGCGCCGCTGCAGCGTGGGGTGTGCGGTCAGCGCTGCGCCAGAGACGCCGCCAGCGGCCAGCCAGGTACGTCACCGCCGGACACGCCCGCCGGCCGCGCCCCTCAGGGTCTGTGCCACACGGGTGGCTCATGCTGCACCTGCGAGTTGTCGGAGATGTTCATTATATATATATATATATATATATATATATATAATATGCATTTCTGTGTATTGGAGCATTTCGGGAGCATGTTTTCTCTAGTACATTGTTGGTTGTACGCCACAGCCGTTTGCACGCTAAAATACCACACACAAAAACAAATGGCCCGCGCCACTACCACTCAACGCCATCCGACAGATAGCATTTATCTCCCCCCTCCTTACTACAAATTTACGAGACCAGTAAAATTTTACCTTGATATTGCAAAATTTAAAACTTCCAAGCACCCGGAATTGTGTCTGGATTTAGAGCATGCATCATGCAAACGCTATTTTTAAAATGTCTCGAACATGTATTTTGTAGGCACATACGATGAAACCACACTTTTGCATACGTACTGTTCTTCCGACTACATGTTTAAAGATAAGTAATTATCTTGAAAATGATCATGAAACTGATTGGAGCGTTGAGAAAATAACTTAACTCTGGTAACGTTCTGTATCGACACACCGAGAACGACAAACGTACGATACGAAGCCTAGAACAAACGACCAAGGGCACGCACGCGGACTTCGCCGTGGTGGAGAAACAACAATAAGACTATACATACTGTCACACTTAGCAAGACACATATGCACACACGCACATTATATATATATATATATATATATATACATATATATATATATATCCCGTCCTAAGAAAATGGAGGCTTTTTAGTTTTTAAGAGCTTCCGGAAAATGTATGGGAATGAAGGTTATCATTATTCGGCCTTTACAAGCAAAATTCGAAACCAATATTCATTCTGCCGCTAATCCCTCCTGAACATCAGCACAAAGTGTTATACATAAATGTACTGGAAAATGTATGCGGAACCTGACGATAACAACCCTCATTGACAAACACAGCGCTGTTCAGTTCTTTAGTTAAGCAATTGTAACAAATATAAAAATGTTACATACAAATGTTTCCTGAATCTAACTTCTGCAAGCCAGTGACTCAATAACAGCATGATGTTCAACATGTTTTGATGTACCATTCATCATGCTTCTCTAACTTTATCAATTGACTGGAGCGAGTACATTTGGCCAGCGCTGGCGTCAATGGCGTCATTTGCACATTGTTAAATAGTAAAAAATTTTTAAAAAAATTAAGAGCATTTTTTTACCTACAATTATTTTGCAACGGGGATGTCCGTGTTTAGGTGTGAATGGTCTTACTGCTGCCTTACAATATATTTACCAAATCGCGATGTAGTAGAAGATAAGTTAAAGCACACAGTTTACAAACATTTGTAAGACCCGCGGGCTTTTTCTAGACGCTTCGAATGAATCCGGTCTCCTCACTCGGTCGCTACTGAACTTGGTGGACAGAATTTAGTCGGACGGATTTAATGGTCCGCGTGACATAGACGGCTCGTCCTTCGCGCATATTTCCTGTCACCGACCAACCAACAAGCATGTCAATAAGCGGTCAAGAAAATGTGGACACGTGCTCAGCACCCGAATCAGTCGTGTATCGGGGGCCCACTGGAGATAAAATCCATGTGGACCGCTCACAGCCTTTGATGCATTTCCTGATCCCGGCACGACAAAATTGAGTTTGACGACCTGTTATTTACTTTCAGCCGTTTTGCAATTTCCGGTGCTGGCTTTTGCCGAAATTTATCAACACAATTAGCTAATTTACATGAAATCGATACTCCTGGGTCGTATTTGCCGCAAATGCACTTCTCCGGACTCCAGGCTCTCCATGACGTCAGATGTCACTTGAAGCCATAGTAAATCAATATGGTTGTCAATGCCAAGGTCTTTGATCATACCGCGTCCAGAAAACAAAACCAAACAGTTCTGTTTTCTCAGGGAACCGGTGATCACACCAGAGGTGGATTGAGTGTGGCCCAAAACTAAAGCCCATTATGTATATTGGTGCATCTCAACGATTTAGCGTTGCATCCATGCAAGCCATTTGCATGGTTTGTTCCGAGGTCCTAGGGTCCTTGCGAAATCTTCGGGAGCGCACTAGGAGCTCCGATTAGTTTCATGCGCAGCGTCTATAGGCCACATACGAAATCAATTTCATAGATATTTGACAAGGTTGAAGTTATCTAATCTGTAAAAGGTTTCACATTTACGAGAGAGGTATCTCTCCCCGCATATCTAACGACTATGCTGAATGTCAGATCGACCACGGAAAGCCATAGGATCTTGGATGGGTTTCCCATTAAAAAGTGGGCAACCTTACTACACTGGCCTGTCCCGATCCCTGCACCTCAAATTACCTGAAACCTACAATAAAACAGTACTTGCAGTTTAGTACTTACAGTACTAAACATGTACTTGCTTCTCCTCACCACTCGCGTGTCTCTGATTTTAAACCACCGTGATATGGATATTTATTTACTTACGTAATTGTGTTGCAAGGTTTTTGTTATACATGTGGCGCTGCGGGTAATGCGAAAATCATATCTATTGTAGGCTAGAAGCACGTCGTTTTCTCCCGCTTAGCACACGCGGCGTGTTTCAAAGTTGTTGCCAACGGCCACGGCCGCAGTAAAGCCTTTGCAGTCACGCGCTGCCCCGGAGCTGATCTATGCAGCGGCCGCCAGAGTTGACACCTCCCAATCACAAGCGTGACGGCGGCGCCGGCGGGACGCGCCCGCGCCGCTCAGGCCGGCCGCTGCATGTCACGGTCGCGCGCCTGCCGCCGTGGCTTATCGCCAAGCGCCACCTGTTACCGTGCCGACTGCGCTGGACCGGCCGCGTCCGACTCGAGCGCTGCCGCGTCTGAACCGAGTGCTGCCGCGTCTCATCTGAGCGTGGGCGAGTCTGACCCGAGCGCCGCTGCGTTTGAGCCGAGTGCTGCCGCGTCTGAACCGAGTGCTGCCGCGTCTGAATCGAGCGTTGGACGCGTCGGAACCGAGCGCTGCTGCGTATGACTCGCGCGTTGGACGCGTCTGAACCGAGTGCTGCCACGTCTCAACCGAACGTGGACGAGTCTGACCCGAGCGCTGCTGCGTTTGAGCCGAGTGCTGCCGCGTCTGAACCGAGCGCTGCTGCGTCTGAATCGAGGATTGGACGCGTCTGAACCGAGTGCTACCGCGTCTGAACTGAGCGTAAACGCTTCCGAACCGAGCGCTGCTGCGCCTGAACCAAGCGCTGTTGCGTCTGAACCGAGTGCTGTCGCGTCTGAACCGAGTGCTGCCGCGTCTGAACCAAGCACTGCCACGTCTCAACCGAGCGCTGCTGCGTCTCAACCAAGCGTAAACGCGTCTGAACCGAGCGCTGCCGCGTCTGAACCGAGTGCTGCCTCGTCAGAACCGAGTGCTGCCTCGTCTGATCCGAGCGCTGCCGCGTCTGATCCGAGCGCTGCCGCGTCCGAACCGAGCGTTGCTGCGTCTGAACCCAGCGCTGTTGCGTCTGAACCGAACGTTAACGCGTCTTAACCGAGCGTTGCTGCGTCTGAACCTAACGTTAACGCGTCTGAACCGAGCGCTGCTGCGTCTGACTCGAGCGCTGCCGCGTCTGAACCGAACGCTGCTGCGTCTGAACCGAACGTTAACGCGTCTGAACCGAGCGCTGCCATGTTTAAACCGAGCGCGACCGCGTCTGAACCGAGCAAGATATTCTATTACCCGCAACATGCTATCAATTATCAAGATGTTAAACTTGGCTTGGTAGCAATGTGTTCACAGCGCTTCAAATTTTGTTTATCCAAATGTATACAAGCATCGCATATCGTGATTGGACACTCGATGTTACGACTAAAAGCAGCATGTAACCACTTACCAATGGTGTACGCATATAACTCAATGTGCCGGCCTCGCCATGACATTTTACTTGGCTGCCGCGCTACTGCAAGACACGTGCGTGGCGTACGCTTTGGAATGCGAGGTGAAATAAAGGATACGCCGGCTGGCGACAGAGCCAAGCCATTCAAGCGAGGCGTATTGTTTACCTTTATTATCTCTTCACCTAACAGTTGATGAAAGGCTGCATACCACAGCGGCTGGCGCCGTCTCACCGGCCTGAAGCATCGTGAGTAACGGCCTGCGCAGTCTGACCCGCAGTTTGGCCGATGGGCTGCGCGTGGTCTGCGCAGTTTGGCCCGCAGTTTGGCCGATGGGCTGCGCATGGTCTGCGTAGTTTGACCCACAGTTTGGCCGATGGGCTGCGCGTGGTCTGCGCAGTTTGGCCCGCAGTTTGGCCGATGGGCTGCGCATGGGCTGTGTAGTTCAGGGTGCCCTGTCGCGCATTGCGAGAGGCGGCCCTGCTGCGGAAGTGCGCGGCGCGCCAGACCTTCTGCACGTCCGTCGGAGAGAAAGACGAGGCAGAAATGTTTGACGAATGGGAACGGCACACCTTGAGCTGGGTGTACGGGGTGACGTGATAAGCTTCGTTTAGCAGATGCCCTGAGTCCAAACCATGCATGCAAGCATTATCAATTTCCAAATTTGAGCATGCAAATATCGCTCAGGTCAGGTCACGTCTCTCACTTGGAGTGTTCTGTTTGTCGTCTAGCAGACGTGCTCATTGTCAGCTGCTTACAAACTTTGAGATTGTTTGTCAAGTCGAGCACCGCTTCAAATCAGTGAAAATTGTGGGAGCCTGTGGTTCACAGAGATTCGCTATCATAGTTACGGTGCGAGGTTCCCAGCTGTAGCTCCGTCGATTAAGCCGTTGCAGCAATTTCTCACTGACCAATCTCGGGTGCGCCGTCGCGCCGTACATTAAGTTGTCTAGCGTCTACAGTGAGTTCTTTGTTTTAGTGCATTGTTCGTGGGAGGCTACTGGCAGCGATTGTTATGAAAACCTGACGATGGATTACAAACAAGTGCAGTGTTTTCAATCACGTTTCTTGTCATGTGTTTGCTGAGCCATAGTGCCAGCAGTTATGTGCGTGGGTGTAGCAGCAGATCATCATTATCTTCAGACTAAACAAACACTGCAAACACTACTGCAAAGCATCACTCATCACGCGAGCAACATTTTTCAAGCATATTGGCCCATGCTTTCGTGCACGTGAGCTTATGGAAATGTCCTCTGGGCTGTTAGTTGTCCATCAAACTCGAGCGATATCGTCCTCATCTTGCCTAGGACAGTTTCAAGGTCATGGCGTTGCGAGGTCATATCTTGCTGCTCTCGTCGATGGGACGTGTAGCCAAGCGAAGCCTGCTGATTGCGCGTCCCATGTGTTGCCGCAACCGGCCGGTGCTTTACAAACTTTGTCGTTGAGTGGGGCATGACACGCGATGAGCTCTTTCCCCTCGCGAAATGTTCTGATTGCTGAGCTCTTTCCCTGTTGGCAGAATTCGAAATTTGTGTAATGCATAATTGAAGACATGGCATCAAGGACGTTAAAACCTGATGACTGGCATGTAACCACATGGCAACAAAGGACATCAAAAACCTACGCAAAGCAAAAAACAAACATACATAGTCGAAAATGCCAGAATGACTATTTGCCTGGCCATAGAAAAAATTATTGTGGCGCTCCTGTTTAAAAACCGTGCATACGCAGTGGAACATCACCTCGTGGAATACCAATTCATCTCTTTCTGCACTGGGATTCGGAAAAGTTCATCCACGAGTATATGGTATAATGCTTTTAGAATCTGTGTCCCGGCGGAGTTTCTGGTTGTTTTATTGGATTAATGGGAAGATTGCACGTGCGTTTGCTTGGAGGATGGGGTTTTGGGCAATTTTCAGCTTCGCGTTCTCACTCTTTCCACGATTTTTTTGATTGTATGGTTCAAGTTTGTACTGCTTATGCTGTGTATGGAGGAAATGTTAACAGACCTGTCCACCATGCTGTCAATATTACACAGCTGGTTAGCTTTGTCGAGCAGTTTTGAAAGTAAGGGGTCGAATTTTCCTGAACACTCAATGGAAATATGGTGAAGTGGGAGCTGTAATTTGTTGCATACCAACCTGGAAGTGATTGTCATTCACGTTAACTGGATGAAACACGTTCAGTCCTTGCTAAATTGAATCCGTTTTTATGTTTTTAGCCCCCAATTTGTTATTGAGCCTTGAAAGATTCTACTTTTACCTCAAAGCCACATTTGTTTATTCTGCTAGACCACAAGATGTTTTTGCCTCCGTGATATGTAACAAATGTCTCGTGACACCCTATGAAGAGCAGCTTCAGACACGCGCTCGCCTGGAGCCCCCTGATCCGATCTAAGGGTCCCATGAAAAAGGAACACTCAGACCTCTCACGTTCGTGGAAAATTACGAGAAGCGTTTGTGTGACGTCCCTTGTGGTGCTGAAGAAACCACAGCTTTGAAGTGGAGCTGTGGTGGGGTTTCCGGGAGTGGCAGCGTTCCCACACTCATGCCGCCGCGCAGGGGAGTAGCTTAGCTCAATACGTTGGGGTATGAGCGGGGACAATAACTTGACCTACCCTCAGAGTACGCCAAAAAGGATTCCTCCTCATAGTAGTCCCACTGTTATAAGTTGGAATGGGCAGCTTGCCCCCCCCCCGCCCCCTAATATAAACAGGACATCACACCCATGCCGCGGTATTTGGGAGGCATTCCTGAAGTCCGTGTCGGGCACGGCGCCGGCGTGTCACCACCCGGCCTGCGCAGAGGCTGCGTCTCCGTCCGGGCCCGGCATGGGACTGATCCACGGGGGCGGCGCGCCACGGATGAGGCCCGGCCGAAGATAAACACATCCTTCGTGGCTTACGAGGCATGCCCGGTGTTTGGCGTATGTGGCTGTCGGAACGCCATAACTGTGTAGAAATGCCATGCCATTGGAGCTGTTCCTGTATACACGAACCGAGAACTTTTGATCAGCACGCTCACCGGAATCGGTCTGGATTCAGCGGCCCTGCGCCGGTGCGTCCGACACAGATAAAAACGGGCCGCGTGTTACAAGGAATTGTTCTCGTCGCTCTGGAACGCTAAAGGTGATCTGTTGCTCTCAAGTGTCACCATCATGGCTCGCTGGTGCACATCGTGCAACTTCTGCACACTACGACATATCAGCGGAAGTTTTTAGGAGGTCTTTTAGTGGCTTACAAATGCATTAGCTCGACCCTAAAAGGGGTCGGCTTGCAAGTAACGGAGTGTTGACAGATTCAGCGCTGGCCAGTTGTTAGTCAGGTCAAATATTAGTTATCGGTGAAGTAAACGAATGGTGCTATGAATTCTCCCGAGATGGAGGCTTCTTTACCGTGTTTATTGATGTTGAACGACAGGTATGAAATGCACTAGTTGTCCCGCTTTGAATTCAGGCCCATGAAAATTTGCTGGATGTGATGCAAGCCCGAATGGGCACACTTGTAACATATGATAGTGGTCAAACATCTGTATCCCAATCAGTTAGAATAGGAGGAAATTTCACGATGATTCGAAATGCCACGTCGTGAACAAACTGTATTTTCGCTTCGGCAACGACCGGTTGGTGTTCTTCCTCCTTACCCATCCCTAGAAGTCTCCAGGGGCCGCAAAATGGCAAATGGGGGCGACATTCGACAAAGGGCATGACTCTATTGGTGCATATGTTTCGCAAAATGTTTGCATTCAAGTTGCTGCGTGGCACGCTATGTGTGATCAATATAACGTGAAATTACCACAGCAATTACAGGTGTAACGCAACAGCAAGGGTGTAGCTTCCTATTCAGCTGCGTTTGGCGGGGGGAGCGCTCCAGCCCTTTTCCACCCAACTTTGAAAGGGCGCTGGGCTGAATACGAGGAGAGAGTCGTCTATTGACGCATTTCGAGGTAAGGTTTAGCTTCTTGGCCCGCTCAGCCCCCCCCCCCCCCCCCCCCACCTTCCTTCCCCGACATCCAGCCTATTTTCCGAAGCTGCACCGCTGCTCAAAAGTTAACCGACCTGTTAAATTCAGGCCAGCTCCTTGGAATGATCAGTTCCTTGGCACAAACGATCCCAGTGACATCGGTGATATATTTTGTGTGGATGGGTGCGTGCATGAGTGTCACCGTGAATGGTCGACATTTCACGGGACTGGGCGCTCACCCCCATTTAACGGGCGGCTTTCTGAAGATCAAGGCCCTGCTGCACCAATAGTCCTTCAGATGCGGAATTAATGTTGCGGAAAGATAACTTTATCAGCCTACAAAAGACAGTCGTAAAGGAGGTCCCCGGCAAACTGTGAACGAGCAAAGGGAAAACAGGCAGGGCCTGGGTGTCCTTATCCCGGCTTCATGTCTTGCCTCATCTGGAGATCTTGTCAGGAGGTGTGGACGTCAGGATGTTCGGCCCACCGACCGCGAATGAACGGAATTTTACACCTGGCCAATATGAGTCGCTGCATGCGTGTTTTCTCGCATTGTCACAACTATTGTAACGCTCAGCGCATGCAGGACAGTAAAGCTGGTTAAAGTGTAGGTTACAATAGGCGGGATTTTTGAAAACTACCGCTGACCTGAGACTTCCGATCGGCAGCAGAGCTTGCAAACTATGTGATACAACCGTCACTTGACCAGACTTGTTCCGGGCTCCAGCTATCCGATTTTAGGTCAGAATCATAATTTACCAAGAATTTGTCCAGCTCGGATTTTGGGACAGATAACGAGTACAGCAGGACTCGTAGCCATTCATACATCGTCTAGATCTTGGGACCCATGCATCCGCTGGAACTTATGACACATGCATCGCCCGGGCCTTTTAATGTACGCATCGCACGGACCTTGGGACCCCTGCCGCGTACTGACCTTGGAACCCATGCATCGTATGGACCTTCAGACCCAGCAATGTACTGACCTTGAAACACATGCATTGTATGGACCTTGGGACCCCTACATCGTGCTGACCTTCGAACGCATGCATACGCACAAACCTTTGGGTCCCTGCATCGTACGGACCTTGGGACCCTTGCCTCATTTATGCAACTCGAACACATGCTACGCCAGAAATGGCCTGATGGTTCGACTTAAATGACTAAGACAAAGGTCTGAATTAATCAATGAGCACTGAAGACTGCCGTCAAAAGTTCGACCCCATTGTTCAGTGTCTCTCTCTACTGATAAAGTCATACTGATTAAGTCAAATAGCATCCGATAAAACTAATGATTCTCTTAAATGAACCACACCCTTTATCACCTGACATCTGCACTTGAGTCACTATCGAACATTTTACGGTAACGTAGGCCTGAGACACCTGCACATATGGGTTTGACTTAGTCGTGTTTGCCGTTCCTACCGGGCACATTTTAGTTGTTCTAATTTAACGGTGTTTGATATCTATGCATTTGTGGAAAAGCACCACAAGAAGGCAGATATTTCTTACATCAGCATCTGCATGACGTGACGTAGTCACTGCTGCACCCAGTATTTACGTGGTCTTCCTGATCTTGTATTTTCTGGCATGATTTCTACTTTATGCCCGGCAATAGTCATGGTAACCGCTTTTCATGATGTGCAAGGCGGCCTACCCCAACAACACAAAAAGGCGTCACTTCTTTGATACAACTTCTACTTGTGACAAAAATGCATTTTCAGATTATGAACCGCACGACCGCGCAAATGTGCCGTTGCTGGCAATCGTGCTATTCAATTTTACCTCGATAATAGCGGAAGAACTCCAGACCTGCTTTTGCGCACTGCTCCAAGCTTGGAGGATGCATGCGGGGACGGATCTTGACGTTTTTGGCGTTGGGTGGGCTACACCGTTCTTGTAGAACATCATTTAAAACAACGAGCGGCTCTCACACCCACATACAAACATTCTCATAACATACGACCTAGATATTCTATACGACATATATTTGCATATATATATATATATATATATATATATATATATATGTATATATGCATTTACCTATATGGTAACTGCTTTTCATCATGTGCATTCCAAACCCAACAGAATGATGGTGAGCACTCCAGCCCCAACAGAAGCGAAACGAGAAACGTACGCAATTAATTGGTGGAAATGTGACGATGCATGCACTTAACAGCAAACGTCCGGAAGTTTTGGGTGACTAAGGCATAGTTTTATGATCTCTGGGGCCATGACCCGTTGACGTATGACAAAAAGAAGAGTCTAAATCAACGCAATATGAAGACATGTGTATATGTGTTATCAGCATCGCTCGTTTCCCACGCTCCGAATGCGTTCGCAACTCAGTCACATATCAGTTCTTTGGACCCTGCACGTTCAGTTATTAAAAAAACCATGTCTTTGCCTCATTTTCAAGAATGCAAATATCTGCTTTTTGGATACGGGCGATTCCTGATCCTGCCGAGAATTCGGATAATCATTCATGGTTTTCCTTTTCAGGACACAGCTAGTCATGATGTACCTTTTGGTACTGACCCTGGCCATCGGGTCAACTCTCGGCCAGGCCCCTTATCGGCCCGACTACAGTGACCTGCGCAGAGGCCAGTACTGCGAGAGGCTGAGAGGGACGCAGCCAGGTGAGCACTCCAAACAGCACTTCGCTTGCGAAGTGAGCACTCCAAACAGCGCTGCACTTCGCCTGGCGACCTTACCGGTGGATCTCAGTTCATAACAAACGTGTGAAAACTAGCTGTGGGCTCCGTACCACACTGTTGATGTTTGTGTCCTCGTTCCAAAGTAAATTCCGGTTTACTGGGCTACATGCCAATCCAAACGGTTGAGCATATTCAAGCATGGTTTAAGCAAGCGTGTTAAGCATTTCTTAGGCATGATTTCCTTGGCAAGTCGCGCGATCTGTTGGAGAGTAGCTTTGGGTCCTGAGGGCTGACAATAAAATATATTCGCTGCAATTGGTTTGTAAAAGCTCATGATATACGACACGACGGACGTATTACCAGGTACGAATAATTGTTTTGCATTTTGGTGTGGCAGGCAGCAACCTTAACGGGAGAGCGGGATCACCTTGGAAAATGGGGAGGGGGAGCTCGCTCAGCCCATTCGGATATATATATATATATATATATATATATATATATATATATATATATATATATATACATATACATATATATGTATAACTTCCGTCCAAGAACCGATGTCTCCCCAGAACGTTAGTAACTGTATTTTGTGTCAGAGACGCATACCATGTAATTTTACATGGTATGTAAAATTACATGGTTTTGTACATGGATGCATGAATTTGCTTTCGTGAAAATTACATTCACCATTTACATGTATTTATGCGTTTATAACGCAACGTATGAATCTCTTGCCCTTCCCCATCACATCAATTTGGGGTAAATATCACATATTCCTGTTCTTTTCTAACAAGGTATGCGAACTGTCTTGGTGTCTACGCTACTTGTTTAGGGTACAGTAGCTGAAATCGTTCAGAAAAGTTTTAAAAAATTGACGTTTCACTTGGTCCTAAATGACCACGCCGGATTACCAATCTTTCCAAAAATGGCAACAGTGCCTCCTATACCTTGTATGCAGATAATCCCTGTTCTGAGCCCGCTGCTGCATTTCGAGTACGTCCCCCTGGTGTTCAACACTCGGGCCTGAAACAGTGCCGCTTCGCCGCTGGCTATTTGCGTCCCATTGCCACCTCGGAGTTTAGTGCTGATTGCAGGGCTCTCAAAGGAGTTGTTCCACATTTAAAAGTACTGAGGAAAGCACTTAGATGAGGAAATGAGCTCACTTTTATTTGTTGTTTTGTTGTTGTTAGTGTTAAAGACTGTTCAGACCACAAAAGTTCACTACGTCGTAAGTGTGCTGCTTAATACATCAGTAACTGATTACGTCATGAAACGTCTGCATGACGTAATGTTGTTGCCAGACTGGCCGTGTTAGAATTATCACTGCAGCCGGTGCACTGACTCACTTGTGGTACTTACATCTCCCGAGAGGTGGCCGTGGTGGCGCTGTAGGTGTTTGTTGAACCAAATATATTGCTCCGCTTTGGCCCTCTATCGTGGTGTTCGTGCAGATTGGTCAGTGATATCTGAAATGTTCACTTGCATTCACATATTGGTTATGGTGCTATTGTATAGCGCAACCCGTGAGCCGCGTTCGAAACTCGGAATGCAGTGAACTGGTTAAGGGTCAATGGTACTCTGTGGATGCTAGATATCGTGCCGATGAATGTCAGAGACGGACAGATGTTGTATTTTTTCTTGACCTTGAGCACCACATGGCCAATGAGTTGCAGTATTAGCGTGACGCCTGTATGTTGTCGTGCATGTCTGTGTGACCTTGAAAAGTCTACACAAGTTCGCAGGCGACAAGCTCAGAAACCAGAGGGTTTTCAGTCTTAAGAAGGGCAGGAATGTAAAATGCACTCAGTGGTCTCCAAACTGGTCATGTCAGCTAAAATCCCAAGCTAAGGTGGAACATTTAACTGTGCCTCTCCGTGCACTGCCTCGAACCACTGAACATCTGGTGCTCCATGATTCTCCCGATCCCAGAGGCGGCCGGGTTACAAGATAGGTAGTTTACAGCTAGTTCCGTGGCACATGCAATAAAAAAAGAGGGTTGTACAACAGTGTGAGATATCAATGAGTGCAGTTTGAGCAATCGCATTGTGGTTATGTCGAGCTCCTTATCACACGACTTGCGCTGTCCGTGCACATTTCGGCACGTTCATTGGTCGAACGATGTTCTTCCCCTTTAACATCACAGACTTCTCCGTTTCCCGTTTTTAGTATGCTGGGTGCGCCTCTGATAGACGTGTCTGAAAAGAGTTTAAACAAATATTTTCAAGTGCATTAAGACCACGTTGTGACGAATCGCTTGCCGTTTTCCGGTAGAAATTCCAACTAGCAATTTTCGAGGTGGCAGTGGCTGACAAAAATTTGTCTGTTTTGTGTGCGTTATCGTACCACACGATATAGCGCACATAAAAGGTCGCTGCGAGGTTGGAAGCAGCAAAAATATATCTGCGCGGGAAAGAGGTTCATTGGCGTCAATCAATCAACCCACATAAGCCATGGGAGGCTGCAAAATGTCGAGGGGCCTGGGACGGTCGAAGACCACGAGACATGATCCGAAATATATCGATGAAGCGTGAGGAGTGATACCTATTTGCTTGAATTCGTTTGCATGTACACGTATGTTCGTACATTCTAATTGTTAGATAGGCACTGTATCGCGGTAATGGTTGGTAATCGCTCTTTGTTTAATCCCCTGAATGTTGGTGTCCTGTATAAAAACTGTGGCTTGCTGTTTTAAAAAAACCTGAAAAATCGAGTAGAATGATCGGTAGGCAATTTTGAATTCACTTTTTGCTATTGTTTCTTTAAAGGCATGTTGCCGAAATATCAGCCCAACTATATCGCCATTCTCCTGGTTTTCCTCCGAGGAATGAGACTAATACTTCTGCCTTAGCTATGCGAAATATACCAAGTTTTTGAAACGGCCAAGACGTCTTGAGATCTTAAAAACATGCAGAAACAGAATTGACGGGCCTCGTTAAGACCTCGTAAAATTTGAAAAGTCCCAGGACTTGAGCCTGTCAGATACGTCTTTCTTGTTAGAGGGGTCTCAGACTGATGATAATTCAGGCACGGCGATTGTGAACAGAGCTTTCTGAACGTTGCGATGGGGCATTTCAGGATAATTCAGTGTCCTTTATCAACAATTCAGAATTTTTCGAGTCAAAAATTGTAGCATCATTCGCTCTCTGCCACTTGTACCATTTAATTTGCATTGAGTTCATCCCCACCTGAATTCGTGATGATCGGCGGACTACATAAACTTGGCCGAGTTGGTTGGTTTTAGGCATCGTAGTTGCGTCACATGAACTTTGAAGTTGGTATGTTGGTGCGACACTCGCCTTGTCGCAATATCAGTTCATGCGTGAATGCATGCGCCTGACGTAGAACGCTGTATGGCGCATGGTCAGTGATTGGCGCTAGAGTATTCACATTTTCAACGTCATCACTTTGGCCCGGTGTCCTTGACCAATAAAACTTTTGTGTAAGGCATTATCACCTTTGTTCTGACGAGTGGTGTCCATGAGCCATGCACCTTTGACTTGGTAACCTTGACATATGCACACCTCCGATCTTGTGACCTTTGTGACGTGGCAGAGTTCTGGTCTGACGACCCTGATCGTCAATGCGTCGAACTTGACATCAGCGCCTTTAAACCTACGCGGTGGCATTAACCTGATTAAAGCTGAGACCCGGCGATCACAGAGGAGACTCTGACCCCTGATGTGGTGACCTGCGTACCTTGCATCGTGCCTTGCAGGGAACTGCTGTCCGGACCGACTGGACGACT
The DNA here is from genome assembly GCF_011947565.3 of Pollicipes pollicipes. Classification (NCBI taxonomy): domain Eukaryota; kingdom Metazoa; phylum Arthropoda; class Thecostraca; order Pollicipedomorpha; family Pollicipedidae; genus Pollicipes; species Pollicipes pollicipes. The sequence continues at coordinate 28,141,237 of NW_023596818.1, read as the reverse complement.
GCAGCAGTCCAATCCTGGACACCCTCTGCTACTGCGATGAATTCTGCGACCGTGGCGCCTCTGGCGACTGTTGTCCAGATTACTTCTCCTACTGCCTGGGCGAGAAGGGACCCGATCCCGTGATCGGTACGTGACGTCACTGGGACGGATTCTGAGGCCTGTCCTGGTACGCTTGGCGGCGGCTTCCACCGACATGAAGACAGGCAATGGCACTGTCCTTCGCCAACTGAGGTCACCAATTGTGTGCCGACCGCTGAGGCGGCGTTTTTTTATTATTTTATTGGTAAACTGATGTGCATTCCTTCCTCTTCTGTAGCATGCTACAGACTGATGACGCATGCTTTTTATATGAGAACCGTTAGATTGCCTCATCGCAGGTTATATTTTGGGTGGTGACATTTTGACCATTGGGACGTTGTTTTAAAGTGCACGGTGCCGAAACAAATAAGGGGTTAATTAGGGGCTAAGGAGTTAAACTAGCTCTTCCTATCGTTAACAGTACGCTTTCGCGTCCCTTTTTAGCTGGATGCAATCACAGAGGAAGAAAACTTCTGCCCGAGCAGAGCGTTAAAGAGAACTGCAATATTTGGTGAGCTCATGAATAATCTTGGCCTGTGTCGTGTTCCCTAAGCAACACCCAGGAATACACGCGCTCAAATCTAGCAGTAATGAGTGGGAACGAGCATAAACAATTTTTATTAGCGCGCCCAAAACTGATGACTGTTTTCGCATCATTGGAAAGGTGCCGGCAAATCGTCAGTGGGCCCCGAATGATGATCTTTGATGAAAACATAGCAGCTTGTAAAACCAGAGCAACGACCGTTTGTTAACATATTTGTAAACATGCTTGGGTCCAAATTTCAGAACACCTATAAGACCCTTGTACCCAGCGAAAGATTCGTGCATTCCTTACATTCCTGCCGTGTTTCTAACGTGCTGCTAAATGTGCTGCGCGCAGCAAGTGCGTGAAGGTCAGCGACACGCTCGCCGAGCTGATGTGCGACACCAGCAAGTGCCTAGTGCAGCCGGAGCTGATCGGCGACATCAACAGCCAGGACGCCTACGGCTGGAGGGCCAGCAACTACTCTCAGTTTTGGGGAAAGAAGCTCAACAGCGGCCTCCAGTATCTGCTCGGTACCCGTTACCCCAACGACATGGTGAGCGGCCGGGTGCTGACGTTTCCCCACTTCTGTCCGCGGGAGAATGCCGGTCTGTCATATGTCTTCAGGAGAATGTCTTCAAACCTGTTATCGTTCATCCATGTTGTGCAAAATGTACTAATGACTGGTTAATTTATCAATTTGGGACGCGTGTTCCTCGAAGCAGATATTAAGCTGTGGGTCCCAGATATCCCTATCGCAGTACTATTGTGCTTAATGCTACAAGCCTTTCTTAATGGCAACCCATCCATCCCGCTGCTTGCTGTAGATACCGCACATCTGCTTGTTTATAATATCTGCGTTCTACGCACGCATTGTCTTTCTGCAAATATCGACGGCGCATATAATGCATACACCTTTTTGACGAAGGTGTTCAGCTTCAGCTGTCTCCTTTTCCTGTCGCAGATCAACCAGATGTACCCCATCACGAAGGTGTTCGACCCGAGCCTGTTGCCGCGCTCGTTCGACGCCCGCACGAAGCGCGAGTGGCGAGGCCTGATCGGGCCGGTGGAGGACCAGGGCTGGTGCGGCGCCTCGTGGGCCTTCTCCACGGCCACCACGGCCGCAGACCGGCTGGCCATCCAGAATCCGGGCCGTCGGCGGCTCGACTTCAGCGAACAGAACGTCATCGACTGCGGCTACGTGCGCGACGACGGCTGTCTGGGCGGCAACCTCGACCGCGCCTGGAACTACTTACGCCGATTCGGGTCAGTGACAGGCGTGCCGTGACAGATGCCATGTGACAGGTGCCGTGCCGTGACAGAGCCATGTGACAGGTGCCGTGCCGTGACAGATGCCATGTGACAGGTGCCGTGCCGTGACAAGTGCTGCAGCACATGTGCCGTGCCGTGACAGATGCCGTGTGACAGGTTCCGTGCCGTGACAGATGCCATGTGACAGGTGCCGTGCCGTGACAAGTGCTGTAGCACATGTGCCGTGCCGTGACAGATGCCGTGTGACAGGTTCCGTGCCGTGACAGATGCCGTGTGACAGGTGCAGTGCCGTGACAAGTGCCGCAGGACAGGCGTGCCGTAGGACAGGTGTCGTACCATGACCAATTCCGTGTGGCAGGTGCCGTGCCGTGACGGGTGCCGTGTGACAGGTGACAGATGCCGTAGGACAGGTTTCGTACCATGACAGATGCCGTGTGGCAGGTGCCGCGTCATGACGGGCAGACGCGACATGCGTGCTTCACCGTCTGATGCGCCGACGTAAAGACATTTCTATTCGTCATCGACTTCAAGATCTTGTGATTCGCCATCGACGCTTGAAGCTGCTGTACGGCTATCAGAGATGCAACTCTCGCAGCGCCGTCGTGATGGACCCAGAGAAATAGTCACGTAACGCGTGTGTTTTCTTAAACTCAGGTGTCACGATCTCAGGCGCGCTGTGTTCTCAATCGCGCACGCGCACGCTACCCCACAAGCAGATTACCTGGAGGGGGAGAGAAAGGGGGGTGGCAAACACTCGGGGATGAAGTGGTTTGAAAAGAGCGTGAACAACTTGATATGGGAATGGGTACATTTTAGCGACCTTTTTAACTTTAATCGTAAATGCCAAGGAGCATGGACTTGCATGGCAAAGCTCTGTCAGTCACTGGGCGGAGAAGTCGAGCTAGCTGAAACTGCTCAGGTGGCGGCCCCTGAAACGGCCTGGAACCCCCTGGTGAAGCCCGGTGTTCACGTCGGTTAGTCATTCACCGCTCTGTTAATGCTTGTGTCAGTTGCCACGCACTGAGCATAACAACCTGCTCACGGCCTAAACACTGATTCTAACAGCTAGCGCGGAGACCGGTTGCTGATGTCAGATCACTGACAAACAATCTCTGGACGCGATGACCTGAATCAGTGTTTGAAAACATTTATACAGAAATATACACCCTCCTTTGAAGGATTCTTCGTGAAGAAACGGATCGAGACGTGAGGTACCGAGTCAACCAAATTGGGTTTAGTGCAGTTGGCGATTGCATTGCATGCATGCTTCCGTATTTTAAAACCGTGGTTCACGTTCCGCAGCTTTCCACCAAATTCGCCCCTCAGTTTCACGCACGCAACCACCACATTACATGCCTGGCAAAACGCGACGTTAACATTATTTCTCCCGCTCCCTGAACATAGATGGATCACGCGCGCAACACCTTGTTGGTTATCCCGTCTTGTCCTCTTGGCCAAACGTCGTCAACACACCACATGATTATTACGGTCTCGTTTGGTTTTGTTTACTATTGAAACAAGCATGTTTGTTATCGACGGCTACGTCACGAGGGTTGGTGCACCGTTTAGCGAGTGGCATTAGGGTATTGGGGAGACAGCATTTCAGTCCATTTGACGCCTCTCGGATCTGGCTCTTGTTTTTGAACACACCGCTACGCCTGACAGATTGCCGGCATTGTGGAATGTACCCTTTTCCTGGGACTGCATTTGTCCCTTGCGGAGTGTTCCCGTCTGTGCCCGTTCCGCAGTGATCCACTCATTGGCGTCCTGCCACGGCTGTGAGTCGCTTGTAATGGCTTTCTCTCAGGTTTTCAAACGTCGGTAAAACACAATGCAGCAATTTTGTAGCTTCGCCTCTCGCCCGGTGCCCCGGCCACACCCTATCTGCAGTTTTGACACTGCTTGCTTAAGCATATTTGTCATATGGTAGGAAAAATACCAGCGCACTGTAGTGCATGCGACGAAATCTGGGCGCGTTGCAACGGGCAGATGCAGGAGGAACCACCAGGATTCTGACCTCCAATATACTGCAACGTAAGCAGACTTTTATAGCTCATTTCTAGGAATTGCATCGGCATGTGGGGTTTGCGGTCGCACCAGGCTTGCTGCTGTATCTCTTTTTCTGTGTTGTCATGACAACTGTCAGACTCTTTTCCATTTGCTTGGACTTGGCTGGCAGACAGTATTGACAATTGCATTTTTTGGTCACACACAGAAATTTCGAGTTAGGTTGAAACAGACAGTTCACTTTTAGTCCAACCAGGTCGGGACTGCGTAGTTCTGCATAACATTAAAGAAAGGGTAGATAGCTATCTAGAATGCATCCGTATCGTTCACTCTAGCCTCAATGCATCTCACCGTTAGAACTCGGCGTGGCAACAGCTGCGCGTGATGAATAATTCGTAATTTATCAGTTAGCTTTGCGTTATGTTTCAAAACAACGAAAAGAATTAAGCATGATCTCAAAGCATTCATTCTAAACGTCGGAGTGTTCTGGTCGTGTGGCTTGCATTCCTTGCATCAAATGACGTTCTTCGTGTAATGTCGCGTACTGGCTTTATTTTCGGATGGCAGAATGAGAACTCATAGCGAATGAAGGGCGGTTAAGGGGTATGTAGGTACACCATTGAAATGACTAAGTGGAACATTCCAGAGAGAAATATTAACCTTCAGGCCAAGCATTACCTATCATTTAAAGAGCATTCGAGTAAATTTCTTTAGTCTTTTACTTTTATTTTCTTCCCCTTAAAATGTATCTGGTTTTGTAGAGTGTGAATGTGATTGAGCACCGACTTCCGAGTATGTGAAGTGTGTTCCATTATACCAATTTGAAGTGGCGAGACGCTTAAGGCCGTCTCACCACGCTGGATGGCCGTCAATATATTGCGTTCACATGGCGGAAGCAAGGCCGCGTAAGAGAGGTGAAACATCCCGGTGATTTTCGCTTCACCTTCTCCCGACGTTCAGCGTGACGTCACTGGTGCTGAGATTTTAATGCGCGCTGGGCCGCTAGGTGCCGGGCGTTTTGCGGGCAACCGGAGCATCAAAATATTCGTACAGATAACGCAAAATCCGTCACCGGGAGGTGCACGTGACCAGCGAGCCGGCTTCGTAGACCTTTATGTCGAACATGATACTGTGCTTTGTAAACCCGTGCGGCAAACCATCAAAATCCAACAGCCTGAGAGGTGAACATGTACACGCGAAACTTATCTGCCATAAGGCGGCAGGGACGTCGGGCTGTCTTCGTTCCGATAAGAAAAACAATTGTCAGTAGCGTACGTGACTTGTTAGTAGATGTACGTCACCAGCGAGCTTGTTGCATAAAATTTAGCGGCTAGTACGATGATGTACGCGGCAGACATTACAATGCATTTTGATCTTACACGGCCTTACACTCCGTGGTTATGCCGCCGCCGGTGGTGCAAGTGTGTGGTGAGCGTGGCGAGTCCGTTGTTTAACAACGTTGACTATATAACTGTTGAATAACTGTTGAATTTATGTGTGTTTCATAAAACTGGCAGTGCGCTTCAACAATTGCATTAACTCTAGCTCTGAGATTAGTTTGTTTGTGCATCACGTTCAAACAAAGGAGCGAAGGGTCAAGAGACAGCAAAGGGACAAGGGAAAAAGGGGCCTAAAAAAATGGGCGACCCGCGCCTCTTTGTGAGCCTGGTTCATGGCTCGCTGTGTTTTGGCGTCCGTTGCCACTTGTTCGGTTTTCCGCGGCGACATCGGTGCCGCATAATAAAGACGGGCTTTCTGTATTAATTACAGTTCCCCATAGCGCCGCTACTTCACCCTGTAAAAAAACAATCAACAATCAGTGCTCAGCGTAGGACGCCAGCCGGCCGCCGCATAGGCGCAGGTGAAAAGTAATGCGGGGGCTCATCCTCCTTCCTAGTACCTGTGCTCTTTAGTAGGCGTATTCACTACCACGCCGACTGAATTTTAACGACTTTGTTGAATGTGAGCTCGCAAAGCACATGCTCCTCCTTGCCATTGAATTCCACCTGATCGGCTCGTGAATATGCGCACCTACCATTAATAGTCCACTTGTTGCTGGTAAGAAGGCAGCCCGGTGTTCAATACGTATTGCGCGGGCAGCTTGCACGTTTTTGTTTTTATGCCGATTTCATCTTAGCCGCCAGGCATAAACAATTGTAATTGGCAGATCACCAGGGCATTTAATGCATGTGAAATCATGCAACGAAACATGATGCAGCATAATACAATGCATTTAATACATACGACATCGGAACATTTAATACACCGTAACTAGGGCCCGGGGGATTCCGCCTAGCGTAACCAGGGGTTCCGCCCAGCGTAACCAGTGCGAAGCCAGGGGAGGCGGAGGGTTGGCAGTTCAACAAAGTAATGACGTAATATATGGACGATTAAAGTGCTGTTCAGTCATATGCAGTGCTACAATACTGGCATACAGCGCTGGTCGTAAACACTGATTGTTTGCTTTGCCCAACAGTGCCAAACTGACAAACAGATTAGAAATGTTCCTATGGTACTGCCTCAACCTTAAAATAAACTCTGGTATTGTAGCGGCCCTTTGATCCAATGCAGCCGAGGAAAGCCACAGTGCGGTCCTCACACGTTAGTCTGGCACGGCATCAGCTCGATCCGAACCCTCTACACGGCACCAGCTCGATCCGAACCCTCTACACGGCACCAGCTCGATCCGAACCCTTTACACGGCACCAGCTCGATCCGAGCCCTCGACACGGCACCAGCTCGATCCGAACCCTCTACACGGCACCAGCTCGATCCGAACCCTCTACACGGCACCAGCTCGATCCGAGCCCTCTACACGGCACCAGCTCGATCCGAGCCCTCGACACGGCACCAGCTCGATCCGAGCCCTCTACACGGCACCAGCTCGATCCGAGCCCTCGACACGGCACCAGCTCGATCCGAGCCCTCGACACGGCACCAGCTCAAGCCGAACCCCTACACGGCACCAGCTCAAGCCGAACCCTCTACACGGCACCAGCTCGATCCGAGCCCTCTACACGGCACCAGCTCGATCCGAGCCCTCGACACGGCACCAGCTCGATCCGAGCCCTCGACACGGCACCAGCTCAATCCGAGCCCTCGACATGGCGCCAGCTCAAGCCGAACTCCCTACTCGGCACCAGCTCAAGCTGAACCCTCTACACGGCACCAGCTCGATCTGAGCCCTCGACACAGCACCAGCTCGATCCGAGCCCTCGACGCGGCACCAGCTCGATCTGAGCCCTCGACACGGCACCAGCTCAAGCCGAACTCCCTACACGGCACCAGCTCGAGCTTAACCCTCTACACGGCACCAGCTCGATCCGAGCCCTCGACACGGCACCAGCTCGATCCGAGCCCTCGACACGGCACCAGCTCAAGCCGAACCCCCTACACGACACCAGCACAAGCTGAACCCTCTACACGGCACCAGCTCGATCCGAGCCCTCGACACGGCACCAGCTCAAGCTGAACCCCCTACACGGCCCCAGCTCAAGCTGAACCCCCTACACGGCACCAGCTCAAGCTGAACCCCCTACACGGTGATCGACCCCGTGGCACAGCCCGACCGTAAGCTGAAACCAAGTACAAATGATGCGGTTTGAGAACCACTCCAGTGCCGCCAGCTCCCAGTCAGGGATTGCAGTGTACGACGCTGAACTACTGATAACGCTGTCTGCGAGATTTGGAACGTAGAATCTTTGACTAGAATGTTAACGTGATTATGGTCTCTATTGCTCCATGTTTCTATCAAAGGCCAGTTTCGACCCCCACGGGCATTGGTGCCATTCATTCACTGGTGGGGTACTTCATGAACAAACCAGCGGCGGGTGAAGGGGGGGGGGGAGGAGTGGAGGGCGATAGTGACCGGTCACCAGTGACGGCATTGGCCTGTATAAGGTGGCGCGGGCTGACCTGGGGAAAATCACCTGGCAGCAGTCCCCTGGAAGTGCGCCGTAAGATCCCAGGAAATGCGGACAGGTAACGGTCCAGTGAGGGTGGCACAGTTGGCACAGTTGATTGTGTAGCCGAGGGTGACGGTGCAGATGATGCGGTGAGTCAGATAGCTCAGTCGATCCAGCTGGGTCTGGTTCTGAATTGCGTTTACGAATACCAAACCAGTCTAAAACGAGTCCATTAGGCTGAAAAAATGTCAAACATAGGGACTTCTTACAATATTTAAACCGCTTAGTATTTTCGGATGCCACTTTATGCTTTTCTACCGGCAATGATAAATCCATGTGTGCATCAATTTACATGGCAAAATGTGCATTGGTCTTAAATATTGAGGCGGCATGAGGGTAAAGGTGCTCGCATCCATAAACCTAATCTGACATTATCGGACACGTGACTTGCAGAATAATGCTGCCGCGAATCCCATCTGCATGGAAAAATGTTTGTGCCCAATGAGATACATTGTGGTAGTTGTACGCTTTCGAAATTCCTTTATAGGATTATTTCCAACGGTGCTTCGACAACGGCTTCTGAACAATTTGCTAAAGAGAACTACGTCTGTGAGGGCGTGGCGAGCGAGTCTTACGTGAACTATTATTTTCTCACTTGTCCGCCCCATCGCATCCGTTACGCTGCCCAGAACCGAATGTATTTGCAACCTCTGGACGCAGGTTCAGGCAGCTCTGCCTGCCCATGGTGTGAGGCAGCTGCGGGCGCACTGCTTCACCAAGAACTAAGATAAATCAGACGAAGTCCGTTTTTTTTCACTGACACTCCACTGACCTTCAGCCGTGATGGCTCATACAGTGCCAAGCCATTCATCAAACCCATGGCTGCACTGCCCCCCCCCCCCCCCCCCGCTCCCCCCGTATGCGAAGAGCTCGGCGGTTAACTTCACATACGGCTGCTTTCAGGGGAGAGTGAGAAATTGATTATTTTCTTATCGAATGAATACCCATATTTAATGGTCAAACACGTGCAATTCGAAAAAGCATGCGTTACGGAATGATGAGTCAAAACAAAAAATAATAACCTCAAATGATAATGATGAGCTTACCATTTGTCAACGGTGCATTTTCCAAAAACGCGAATGCCGCAACCTCAGCTTTCAAACACCCATTTCCAGTAGCTTGGGAAAACGATAAAACGCTATCTGAAGCACTGTGCGGGCTGGCACTTCTTCACTCTCTGAAGGTAACATCACTCCATCATGACACTGCGTGTTTTCTTGGGCAGACAAAACGTCTTGTGATAGGAAATTAATTAACACATGAGAGATGCGAGTATTTAATTTTATTCGTGTGTTTCTGCTTGCATAGCAGATTGCTCGTTGTCTTTGACATGATTTTATCTGCGAATTATTAGTCTTCGAAAACAAATAAGTGGATCTCCGCATATTAACTACTCACGAAAGATATGCTTTGCAACATATCGACCAAGCTTAACAGTATCGGATGCTGAAGCTGTCTGGTTCTGTAAGCTCAGTTTTTGGCATATTGCACATGATGACAGCCGACAGCCCTCACATATATATTATCGTCCAGCTGGTGCCACGCCGTACAAGACGTCTTGCGCCTTGGGACCAGCTGGACGATAACATATACGTGTGGAGTCTGCAGGACTGTCTGCGGTCTGCAGTGCTGATGGGCTGTTAGGTGGTGCGGGGTTCTGATTACATGGATCTTGAGTCGAAGCAGGGCAGCACTCGGTTCATGATATTGTACGCAAGTGGGGTTTCCTGATATTGGGTTGAGGCTGGGTGGGCGTGGTTGAGTTCCGTGCTTTTACGGGTTGGGTGCTAGCTCAGTTGGGG
>NW_023596818.1:28102857-28128090 GCF_011947565.3 Pollicipes pollicipes | reverse complement strand
GACAACATCGACGGAATTACGCCGATTTCGGTTTGCCAACCGGGCTGAAAGCGTTGCAAAAGTCAAGCGTTTTAGGTGGACATTGATCACAACTAACAGAACTGAGCTCCCGTACATGTTCATCGCCCAGTGTTTCACAGTTTAGGCCACAGCGTCTTTGAGTCCGAGATCAGTTTCGGGGAAAGGTGACAATGGCACCGCTCTGACCAGGGCCACACATCTACAAGTCGGACAGCTTTACGAACCGTCAGCGAGCCGAGGCCGAATCATTCGCGTATACCGTACAGTTTAAAACATCAAGTCACTCGTGTATACCGTGCAGTTTAATACATCAAGTCACTCGCGTATGTTGTGCAGTTTAATACATCAGGTCACTCGCGTATGCCGTGCAGTTTAACATATCAAGTCACTCGCGTATGCCGTGCAGTTTAATACATCAAGTCACCGTGTATACCGTGCAGTTTAATACATCAAGTCACTCGCGTATGTCGTGCAGTTTAATACATCAGGTCACTCGCGTATGCCGTGCAGTTTGGTACATCAAGTCACTTGCGTATGCCGTGCAGTTTAATGCATCAAGTCACTCGCGTATGTCGTGCAGTTTAATACATCAAGTCACTCGCGTATGCCGTGCAGTTTAATACATCAAGTCACTCGCGTATACCGTGCAGTGTAATACATCAAGTTACTCGCGTATGCCGTGCAGTTTAATACAGCAAGTCACTCGCGTATGCCGTGCAGTTATACATCAAGTTCACTCGCTTATGCCGTGCAGTTTTAATACATCAAGTCACTCGTTGTATACCGTGCAGTTTAATACATCAAGTCACTCGCTTATGCCGTGCAGTTATATACATCAAGTCACTCGCGTATGCCGTGCAGTTTCCTTAATGCATCAAGTCACTCGCGTATACCCGTGCGTTTAATACATCAAGTCGTTCGCGCATGCCGTGCAGTTGATCACGGTTCTTTCAGTGCTCTAGTTCCTAAAAGCAATTGAACCCCCTGATTTATTAAAACGGAAGAGAGCGAAAGGCCTTAAATTTAGAGAGAAGGCTTCGCTCTATTTGATGTTGACACCTTCCCACGCAGCGCAGCCAACTATATCTTTTTTTCCCGGCAAAAAGTCAGGCAGGGTCATTCCAGGTCAGGGATTTGACCCAATCATTAGAACGTAAACAAATCACAAAAGTACCTGAAATCATTTCTAGTCTTGAATCTTGAGTCTGCGTCAGAACTGCAAGAGGTAGTCACGTTTTCAAAGCAGAAGACTGGCCCGCGTCATTTCGGGTCAGTGACTCCCTTGTCTTCATTAAGTCATCAAATTTTTGTTACGCCTTTTTCATTAGATAATTCGAAAACAGCGTCGAAAATATGATCTCAAAACAAACTCTCCGGTCAAAAGCTGTTTGGATTTTAATTGATCTGACCTTTGTAGCTGACCAGGTCGATATAAAGTATTTGTAAAGATAATTTTAGTTTTATCATTGTGTACAATAATGTACTTGTAATGTCGCAGGAAATTCCGTCCCCACCAGATTGCATGGCCACGCCCTAACAATGTGCAGAGCACAACTTTTTAAACATTGGCCCTCTTATTCTTCAAACCACATGAACCTACAATCCGTAGTTACGATAATATTAGGTCCTAAAACGCGTTACGACCGGGCCGTGCCGGCCGGGCCCGGCCGCCCGCAGAGCTGTACTTCTCAGCTGTACCTCTCCTAGAGACTGTACTTCTCAACCTATGTTCATGGCTGCTTCACGTCAACGAATTATAATGCGGCGACAGGTTATTTGCGGTTTGCCGTGCGCAGATTGGCCTGCGTAACGCAGGAGAGCGTCCAGCAAAGGACTGGCGAGACACGCAACTGGCGTGGAGCCAAGGGAACAGACCAGCCGTTTATAAACTGATTTTGAAAAGTATTGCTTAGTGCTGGTAACACAGAGTGGTGTAGCCAGAGGGCCACAGAGGTCGCACTCTTTGACTGATTGTAACCCCGTGAAGGAGTGAAACGACGGCAGCGGATTTTACGGATCTCATTTTCAGTCCTGCTGCTCAGACCCGTCCAAGGTTGCGCAGAGCTGACAATAGCCCAGTGGTTAAGCTGCGCGTCTAGCAAGCCAGAGGTACGGGGATCGATTTCCCGCGGCGCCCGCCCTTCCTGACATGGTGAGAGGAAGACAACACCAGCAATTATTATGATCTGGCAATAAAAGTATTGCAGTATCATGATCTGGTAAGTAAAGTACCGTGGAGCATCTATTCAGTTGAACATCTCAAATCGGTCGGCAACAACAAACAGTTTTGGAAATGCTTCGAATGCTGCCAACTTGGCATCGGCTGCCAACCATACCACATTTCCCGAACGCATGCGATGACTCGAACGCCTCGCGCCGGTTGCCAGTTACGCACGCTTTTGCAGATGTTTTGAATGCATGGCAGGTGCCGAGTCGCCTGCTAACTTTCAGCCCGCCCCAGGTTCACCATAATATGCACTAGCCCGAAAGAGGCATGGCTGCAGCGCGCACAGTCTGGCATGCCTCGGCCATTGAGCGCTGGATCGGCGGCGATCGCAGGCGGCCTCATGCGTCGCGTTTGACCGCGGCCGTTCGTGCCGTGGGCCAGTCAGGACGTTGCAGTCGGACGCTCATGCATTGGGCACCAGTCCGGCCTGCTGTCGGCCCGCCCCTGCTGTGGACCAGTCTGTTTTGCAGTCGGCCGCTCGTGCAGCTGGGCCAGTCCGGCGTGCAGTCGGCCGCTCGTGCAGTGTGGGACAGTCCGGCAGTGCAGTCGGCCGCTCGCGCAGGGACACGTCCGGCGGGCAGTCGGCCGCTCGTGCAGTGGGCAAGTCGGCGGGCAGTCGGCCGCTCGTGCAGTGGGCCAGTCCGGCGGGCAGTCGGCCGCTCGTGCAGTGGGCCAGTCCGGCGGGCAGTCGGCCGCTCGTGCAGTGGGCCAGTCCGGCGGGCAGTCGGCCGCTCGTGCAGTGGGCCAATCCTGCCTGCAGCCGGCCGTTCGTGCAGTAGACCAGTCCGGTGTGCAGTCGGCCGCTCGCGCAGTGGACCAGTCCGGCCTGCAGTCGGCCGCTCGTGCAGTGGGCCAGTCCGGCCTGCAGTCGGCTGCTCGTGCAGTGGACGAGTCTGGTCTGTAGTCGACCGCCGTCTTCGCCGCCGCCGTCTTCGACTTCCTGAATCTCCTTGTCTAAATGTACGTAGTCCCCACATACCGTACCGTCTGCCTGCCTCGGAAGGGGAGGGGGAAGAAGGGACAACCGTCACCCAGACAGGGTGCAGCAGGTTGTTTTTTCGCCGCCAGGCTGGTGACGCGCGTCCGCCGCTCGCTGGTATGTCTCGCCTGCTCTGGTGGCGTCAGAATGGATTACTGTGACTGATGCGGTGCACCGGCACGACTGTCTGGACGTGTACCGTGCCCTGCATTTAAGCGGGTCACCCATCGCTTTGCGTGCAATGTCCATCGCAGGCCATGAGGCCTTTTAGTGTCGCATTCGAACTGTGGCGTGCGATGTCCGTCACAAGCCATGAGGCCTGCTAGTGTCACGCTCGAGCTGTGGCGAGCGACGTCCATCACAAGCCATGAGGCCTGTAGTGTCGTCGGGTGTGGCGAGCGACGTCCATCACAAGCCATGAGGCCTGCTAGCGTCGTCGTCGAGTGGTAGCGAGCGACGTCCATCACAAGCCATGAGGCCTGCTAGCGTCGCACCGAGCTGTGGCGTGCGTTGTCTATCACAAGCCATGAGGCCTGCCAGCGTCGCACTCGAGCTGTGGCGTGCGTTGTCCATCACAAGCCATGAGGCCTGCCAGCGTCGCACTCGAGCTGTGGCGTGCGATGTCCATCACAACCAGGGCCTGCTAGTGTCGCACTCGAGCTGTGGCGAGTGATCCATCACAAGCCATGAGGCCTGCTAGCGTCGCACTCGAGCTGTGGCGCGTGCGATGTCCATCACAAGCCATGAGGCCTGCCAGCGTCGGTTTCGGGCGGTGGCGAGCGGCGCTGGTACACTGCACCTCCCAGGTGTCCGGCTGGCTGCCACCCAGCGATAGTTCTTCGCGTGTGCCGCCAGCGGGAGCCGTCTGCCTCCGGCACCCGTTCACGTTCCCTCGTGCCGCGCCTTGGAACCATTTTAGAGCACTGACCCCATGGTTGTACGTGTCTATGTGTGCCAGTGTGGGTGTGTCGTTTTATGTGCTTTTTACGTGAGTGAATGGGTGCATAATAGCCGCCACGTGGACGCCCGTAAATAAAGTATCTATGAGTCTTTTTCACGCGAACATTATTGGGTAGGAATCTAATTTGGTACCAAATCTGAACCGCACAAAGCGTAGCAAAAGCTAATAGCTTGTCTTTAAGGCTGTCAAAAAACGTGTTTGTTTTTTTGGAGACGTTTCTGTATCGTCATGTACCCATTTGTCATTTCGCGTTTGCAATATTCAATGGTTTGGTTCAATCGGACCAAATAGGTGAACGTAAAATGCTGTATAATGACGAAACAAAAACGCTTCTTAAGTAAAGTCTACCGGCTATTTTGGAGCGAGTCAGGTCAAACGATCCGTACCATGTTTATCGTATTTACCGTGCATTTTGGAATATAATGTCTGTGCGGTGTGGCAGGACCGATTAAGGTGCCAGTCGAATGCAGGCCAGCGTGGAAACGGGCTAGGCTTACCGTTGCCCTGCACGGGACCATATTTTGGCCGGTTCTTGGCTACTGGGTCGTTTAGTTTAGACGGCTGTGTCCACGTGTTGTGTTGCGTATGTGATGTAAACGTGGAATAGTTACCGAGCACCTGTATTCGGAATGTTCTGACATTAAACAGCGCAGTTTCTTAGCAAGTCTCACGTTCTCTGGGCGAACGTTGTTGAACGTTGAACCGTTGTTGTCACCGCCGACTGAAGCAAACGATGATAATTGCTATGCTTTACGATAGTGAAGACGGCCTCCGGCCTCGGTCTGTTCTTATTCTGTGACCGATTCTCATGTTGCTGAACATGAACATCCTGTGGCCATTTCCAATGCTGCTGGGCAGATGTTTCCGAACCGCCGATCCGTGAAGTCGACGGGAACGCCGACCTGCGGCCGATCACGCCGTGACTGTGGCCGTAGCTGACACTCCAGACTGCTGGGGGCAACACTTCAGATTGCTGGGGGCGCGCCCATTTTGAACACATTGCACGCCAACCAATAAACCCTGCGAAGGCTCACAATTATCAGCTTATCGACAAAAAAGAGGGGACATACTGTCTGGTTACCCCAGATGAATTTACATGATTTGTGTCCTGCAATGAGGTAGGTAAGTTGAGTAGTAAAAAAGCAAGGTCCGGTGAGCCCCTACGTACAATTTTGCGATCTTCTCGAGTTAAAGTATCGAGACCAGCAATGCTGGAGATACAACTTGTGTCGTCGGCAATGTTGTTTAAATTTTACCACAGTTTCGTAATAATTATGTAGAGAAATTAATGAAGTGTATTAATTGCAATTCTAAGCTTGTAATTGCGTGTCACTGGTCTTTTTAAAAGATGTAGTACTACAGCATTCACATTATTGCAGGTGTTGCAGGTCTGCAGGTCAAATATTGCAGTTACAAGTCACGAACATTTAAGATCCAGTTACAGGCCCGCATGTATTAAGAGTATTACAGGTATGCCGTAATACTTTTACAGGTTCGAAGAAGGCCAGTGGCCAAAGTGCGGCACGCAATTTAACGTGGATATTCCCTTTTCCACGTAATTGCGAAGAAATATCTGACATGCGATCAACAGTTTAATTCTCAATGTTCCTCTCAACAGCGTTGAAATAAGTGGTTTGATCCGCTGGTTAGGTGCGTCTGGAGCACTGCAAACTCTCTTAAAATCACGCAGTTTTTTGGACACGGCCCAATCTTACACTAACAACCTTCCAGAAATGTTTTTTGTGATATTGAGTGGTTATCACGTACAATTAAAAGTTAAGTGACTTTCTGAATTAAGCTTGATTTTACTTTTTTAGCGTGCTGTGCAGCCGAGGATGGCACCATGGGTTTTGAAAAGCGGGACGAAGATATGAATGTACTCTGATGCAAAATGTACTGTGCCGTAACTATTTCGATTCTTTAAAATCGTAGCATAGTGAGTGGTGCTTGCCCACACCAACCGAATGTCGAACCTGATTTGCACTGCCCAGAGGTTAAGCAAAATTTTGGTCTTCAGTTGTGGTAACATCATTGGCAAAAAGTGGTAATTTGAAAGGCTGGTGGTCCCGAGAGCGCGTCATTTTAAAATGTCTTAAGAACGACGGTTATTTTTCATGTGAAGATAATGCATGCGTCACGTCGGCTAAGCTCAGAGCATGGCGTTGGCTCTTCCAGTATTGGCTGGCGCGAGGCTGTTTTTCATGGCGGTTGATCTGACCTAGTGCAGCTTTATTTCATAGATTGGGGTACCCTGTTGGTGTGTGGGAGCGAGTGGTGAAGGCTTGAAATCAGTTGGACCTTCTGCTGTCATCACAAATCCAATATGTATTCAATGCATGAGGATCCTCGCTCGCTGTGCTGCTATGTCTAGATACGAAATCTGCCTCAGACATTGCTTGACCCGACCAAAAACCCAAATCGCGCAAATTTGGATCTTGACATACGCTATTACTTGAAGGTCATTGCGTTTGTTCGCTGCAATGGCTATTAAATGCACCGCAAGGTGGAACATTCTGTTTGCGATGACCACAGTCGCCGCTTGTGTTCCCAGCCGCAGCTCGGATTCGCGGCCGTCTCATGAGCCCGAACAGGAGAGCCTGTCAGCGTGTCGGCCTGATGGATCAGCTGATCCGTATCTCCTGGTGGGCGGAATACCGGCAGCGTCGCCGCCATTCCCGCCGCCTGTGGGCGGTAGTGGTGATGGATTGAGTGGCCTAGCCCGACGAACACAGCAAAAAACAGCTGGTGGGCGACACAGAAATGCTTAATGACGCTAGAAACAGGTACTCGACGCATTCTTTTCCATTCTGGTGGGTGGGTGTGATAGAAATCTGCACATTATGCGAGATGCTTTTAACGATTCAGGCACAGAACCAGAGGATCATGGCCGTCCTATTTCTGACGACATCAGTCGTGTGTTTTATCCGTTCTTTTGTGTACTGAAGCTGCGTGAACGGTGCTACGTTGGTTCAGGGAGGGTGGCGGTGGGTAGCATTCCCGCCTCCGCTAACCTTTTCTACCCATTTAGGTTAAGCTTTCTTACAGCTCGGAAGATGTCATTACGAATGAATTGAATGTCATGGACTGCAGTGACTACATAAGAAATGGCCATGCTCGTTTGCGTGTGCTAGCTAATTGCTTAGCAGTCATGTCAAACAATCAATTAGCATACTTAAATACGATAAGGCTCACGCGCCTCATCGCAATCGAGATGCCAACACCTACACCGGTGTGTTGTACATCCGGCATTCGAGACCCATGTCAATCTGGACGCGTTTCGGTATCCGAAGGACTTGCGATACACCGGCTGGCCTTCTCTCGTGGTGAGCACGCTTCGATAGACCATCGGCCCTGACCTTCGTGTGGAGTTCAGTCTCTGGCGCGGACCGTGCCGACACCGCCGACGCATGTATGCACATACGTGCCGGCAATATCCACATCGGTGGCCTGGAGTTCTTCTACCACAGGTCACCGTGAAAGCTTCCGGGGCTGTCAGGTCCAATATGACGTAGCCGTGATACTGAACCCGGTTCGAAGCGGAATTCGCCGACGCACACACGGCGCGTCCCGCAGCTCACGCGGTAGCGACTCAAACCGAGCCCCGCACCCCGCCCGTTCCGCGTCCTCCTGGAGCAGGGATCAGGCTGAACATCAGGCAGCAGGAGCACCCGGTGCTCGCTCCGCCGGTGGGCCGGCGAACTCCCAGCCCAGCGGTGCAGCAGGGCCTCGGCCGGCGGCGGCCAGACTTGCCAGCAGCTGCAGCCGGCGGCCGACGGGCGGGCGCGCAGCAGTCTGCGGCGCGCCGCTGCAGCGTGGGGTGTGCGGTCAGCGCTGCGCCAGAGACGCCGCCAGCGGCCAGCCAGGTACGCCACCGCCGGACACGCCCGCCGGCCGCGCCCCTCAGGGTCTGTGTCACACGGGTGGCTCATGCTGCACCTGCCAGTTGTCAGAGATGTTCGTTATATATATATATATATATATATATATATATATATATATATATATAATATGCATTTCTGTGTATTGGAGCATTTCGGGAGCATGTTTTCTCTAGTACATTGTTGGTTGTACGCCACAGCCGTTTGCACGCTAAAATACCACACACAAAAACAAATGGCCCGCGCCACTACCACTCAACGCCATCCGACAGATAGCATTTATCTCCCCCCTCCTTACTACAAATTTACGAGACCAGTAAAATTTTACCTTGATATTGCAAAATTTAAAACTTCCGAGCACCCGGAATTGTGTCTGGATTTAGAGCATGCATCATGCAAACGCTATTTTTAAAATGTCTGGAACATGTATTTTGTAGGCACATACGATGAAACCACACTTTTGCATACGTACTGTTCTTCCGACTACATGTTTAAAGATAAGTAATTATCTTGAAAATGATCATGAAACTGATTGGAGCGTTGAGAAAATAACTTAACTCTGGTAACGTTCTGTATCGACACACCGAGAACGACAAACGTACGATACGAAGCCTAGAACAAACGACCAAGGGCACGCACGCGGACTTCGCCGTGGTGGAGAAACAACAATAAGACTATACATACTGTCACACTTAGCAAGACACATACGCACACACGCACATTATGTATATATATATATATATATATATATATATATATATCCCGTCCTAAGAAAATGGAGGTTTTTTAGTTTTTAAGAGCTTCCGGAAAATGTATGGGAATGAAGGTTATCATTATTCGGCCTTTACAAGCAAAATTCGAAACCAACATTCATTCTGCCGCTAATCCTTCCTGAACATCAGCACAAAGTGTTATACATAAATGCACTGGAAAATGTATGCGGAACCTGACGGTAACAACCCTCATTGACAAACACAGCGCTGTTCAGTTCTTTAGTTAAGCAATTGTACCAAATATAAAAATGTTACATACAAATGTTTCCTGAATCCAACTTCTGCAAGCCAGTGACTCAATAACAGCATGATGTTCAACATGTTTTGATGTACCATTCATCATGCTTCTCTAACTTTATCAATTGACTGGAGCGAGTACATTTGGCCAGCGCTGGCGTCAATGGCGTCATTTGCACATTGTTGAATAGTAATATTTTTTAAAAAAATTAAGAGCATTTTTTTACCTACAATTATTTTGCAACGGGGATGTCCGTGTTTAGGTGTGAATGGTCTCACTGCTGCCTTACAATGTATTTACCAAATCGCGATGTAGTAGAAGATAAGTTAAAGCACACAGTTTACAAACATTTGTAAGACCCGCGGGCTTTTTCTAGACGCTCCGAAGGAATCCGGTCTCCTCACTCGGTCGCTACTGAACTTGGTGGACAGAATTTAGTCGGACGGATTTAATGGTCCGCGTGACATAGACGGCTCGTCCTTCGCGCATATTTCCTGTCACCGACCAACCAACAAGCATGTCAATAAGCGGTCAAGAAAATGTGGACACGTGCTCAGCACCCGAATCAGTCGTGTATCGGGGGCCCACTGGAGATAAAATCCATGTGGACCGCTCACAGCCTTTGATGCATTTCCTGATCCCGGCACGACAAAATTGAGTTTGACGACCTGTTATTTACTTTCAGCCGTTTTGCAATTTCCGGTGCTGGCTTTTGCCGAAATTTATCAACACAATTAGCTAATTTACATGAAATCGATACTCCTGGGTCGTATTTGCCGCCAAATGCACTTCTCCGGACTCCAGGCTCTCCATGACGTCAGATGTCACTTGAAGCCATAGTAAATCAATATGGTTGTCAATGCCAAGGTCTTTGATCATACCGCGTCCAGAAAACAAAACCAAACAGTTCTGTTTTCTCAAGGAACCGGTGATCACACCAGAGGTGGATTGAGTGTGGCCCAAAACTAAAGCCCATTATGTATATTGGTGCATCTCAACGATTTAGCGTTGCATCCATGCAAGCCATTTGCATGGTTTGTTCCGAGGTCCTAGGGTCCTTGCGAAATCTTCGGGAGCGCACTAGGAGCTCCGATTAGTTTCATGCGCAGCGTCTATAGGCCACATACGAAATCCATTTCATAGATATTTGACAAGGTTGAAGTTATCTAATCTGTAAAAGGTTTCACATTTACGAGAGAGGTATCTCTCCCCGCATATCTAACGACTATGCTGAATGTCAGATCGACCACGGAAAGCCATAGGATCTTGGATGGGTTTCCCATTAAAAAGTGGGCAACCTTACTACACTGGCCTGTCCCGATCCCTGCACCTCAAATTACCTGAAACCTACAATAAAACAGAACAGCATGTACTTGCTTCTCCTCACCACTCGCGTGTCTCTGATTTTAAACCACCGTGATATGGATATTTATTTACTTACGTAGTTGTGTTGCAAGGTTTTTGTTATACATGTGGCGCGGCGGGTAATACGAAAATCATATCTATTGTAGGCTAGAAGCACGTCGTTTTCTCCCGCTTAGCACACGCGGCGTGTTTCAAAGTTGTTGCCAACGGCCACGGCCGCAGTAAAGCCTTTGCAGTCACGCGCTGCCCCGGAGCTGATCTATGCAGCGGCCGCCAGAGTTGACACCTCCCAATCACAAGCGTGACGGCGGCGCCGGCGGGACGCGCCCGCGCCGCTCAGGCCGGCCGCTGCATGTCACGGTCGCGCGCCTGCCGCCGTGGCTTATCGCCAAGCGCCACCTGTTACCGTGCCGACTGCGCTGGACCGGCCGCGTCCGAGTCGAGCGCTGCCGCGTCTGAACCGAGTGCTGCCGCGTCTCATCTGAGCGTGGACGAGTCTGACCTGAGCGCTGCTGCTTTTGAGCCGAGTGCTGCCGCGTCTGAACCGAGCGCTGCTGCGTCTGAATCGAGCGTTGGACGCGTCGGAACCGAGCGCTGCTGCGTCTGACTCGAGCGTTGGACGCGTCTGAACCGAGTGCTGCCACGTCTCAACCGAGCGTGGACGAGTCTGACCCGAGCGCTGCTGCGTTTGAGCCGAGTGCTGCCGCGTCTGAACCGAGCGCTGCTGCGTCTGAATCGAGGATTGGACGCGTCTGAACCGAGTGCTACCGCGT
Source organism: Pollicipes pollicipes (assembly GCF_011947565.3). Lineage (NCBI taxonomy): Eukaryota > Metazoa > Arthropoda > Thecostraca > Pollicipedomorpha > Pollicipedidae > Pollicipes > Pollicipes pollicipes. The sequence continues at coordinate 28,116,875 of NW_023596818.1, read as the reverse complement.
CTGAACTGAGCGTAAACGCTTCCGAACCGAGCGCTGCTGCGCCTGAACCAAGCGCTGTTGCGTCTGAACCGAGTGCTGTCGCGTCTGAACCGAGTGCTGCCGCGTCTGAACCAAGCACTGCCACGTCTCAACCGAGCGCTGCTGCGTCTCAACCAAGCGTAAACGCGTCTGAACCGAGCGCTGCCGCGTCTGAACCGAGTGCTGCCTCGTCAGAACCGAGTGCTGCCTCGTCTGATCCGAGCGCTGCCGCGTCTGATCCGAGCGCTGCCGCGTCCGAACCGAGCGTTGCTGCGTCTGAACCCAGCGCTGTTGCGTCTGAACCGAACGTTAACGCGTCTTAACCGAGCGTTGCTGCGTCTGAACCTAACGTTAACGCGTCTGAACCGAGCGCTGCTGCGTCTGACTCGAGCGCTGCCGCGTCTGAACCGAACGCTGCTGCGTCTGAACCGAACGTTAACGCGTCTGAACCGAGCGCTGCCGTGTTTAAACCGAGCGCGACCGCGTCTGAACCGAGCAAGATATTCTATTACCCGCAATATGCTATCAATTATCAAGATGTTAAACTTGGCTTGGTAGCAATGTGTTCACAGCGCTTCAAATTTTGTTTATCCAAATGTATACAAGCATCGCATATCGTGATTGGACACTCGATGTTACGACTAAAAGCAGCATGTAACCACTTACCAATGGTGTACGCATATAACTCAATGTGCCGGCCTCGCCATGACATTTTACTTGGCTGCCGCGCTATTGCAAGACACGTACGTGGCGTACGCTTTGGAATGCGAGGTGAAATAAAGGATACGCCGGCTGGCGACAGAGCCAAGCCATTCAAGCGAGGCGTATTGTTTACCTTTATTATCTCTTCACCTAACAGCTGATGAAAGGCTGCATACCACAGCGGCTGGCGCCGTCTCACCGGCCTGAAGCATCGTGAGTAACGGCCTGCGCAGTCTGACCCGCAGTTTGGCCGATGGGCTGCGCGTGGTCTGCGCAGTTTGGCCCGCAGTTTGGCCGATGGGCTGCGCATGGTCTGCGCAGTTTGACCCGTAGTTTGGCCGATGGGCTGCGCGTGGTCTGCGTAGTTTGGCCCGCAGTTTGGCCGATGGGCTGCGCATGGGCTGCGTAGTTCAGGGTGCCCTGTCGCGCATTGCGAGAGGTGGCCTTGCTGCGGAAGTGCGCGGCGCGTCAGACCTTCTGCACGTCCGTCGGAGAGAAAGACGAGGCAGAAATATTTGACGAATGGGAACGGCACACGTTGAGCTGGGTGTACGGGGTAACGTGATAAAGTTCGTTTAGCAGATGCTCTGAGCCCAAACCATGCATGCAAGCATTATCAATTTCCAAATTTGAGCATGAAAATATCGCTCAGGTCAGGTCACGTCCCTCACTTGGAGTGTTCTGTTTGTCGTCTAGCAGACGTGCGTATTGTCCGCTGCTTACAAACTTTGAGATTGTTCGTCAAGTCGAGCACTGCTTCAAATCAGTGAAAATTGTGGGAGCCTGCGGTTCACAGAGATTCGCTATCATAGTTACGGTGCGAAGTTCCCAGCTGTATCGCCGTCGATTAAGCCGTTGCAGCAATTTCTCACTGACCAATCTCGGGTGCGCCGTCGCGCCGTACATTAACTTGTCTAGCGTCTACAGTGAGTTCTTTGTTTTAGTGCATTGTTCATGGGAGGCTACTGGCAGCGATTGTTATGAAAACCTGACGATGGATTACAAACAAGTGCAGTGTTTTCAATCACGTTTCTTGTCATGTGTTTGCCGAGCCATAGTGCCAGCAGTTATGTGCGTGGGTGTAGCAACAGATCATCATTATCTTCAGACTAAACAAACACTGCAAACACTACTGCAAAGCATCACTCATCACGCGAGCAACATTTTTCAAGCATATTGGCCCATGCTTTCGTGCACGTGAGCTAATGGAAATGTCCTCTGGGCTGTTAGTTGTCCATCAAACTCGAGCGATATCGTCCTCATCTTGCCTAGGACAGTTTCAAGGTCATGGCGCTGCGAGGTCATATCTTGCTGCTCTCGTCGGTGGGACGTGTAGCCAAGCGAAGCCTGCTGATTGCGCGTCCCATGTGTTGCCGCAACCGGCCGGTGCTTTACAAACTTTGTCGTTGCGTGGGGCATGACACGCGATGAGCTTTTTCACCTCACGAAATGTTCTGATTGCTGAGCTCTTTCCCTGTTGGCAGAATTCGAAATTTGTGTAATGCATAATTGAAGACATGGCATCAAGGACGTTAAAACCTGATGACTGGCATGTAACCACATGGCAACAAAGGACATCAAAAACCTACGCAAAGCAAAAAACAAACATACATAGTCGAAAATGCCAGAATGACTATTTGCCTGGCCATAGAAAAAATCATTGTGGCGCTCCTGTTTAAAAACCGTGCATACGCAGTGGAACATCACCTCGTGGAATACCAATTCATCTCTTTCTGCACTGGGATTCGGAAAAGTTCATCCACGAGTATATGGTATAATGCTTTTAGAATCTGTGTCCCGGCGGAGTTTCTGGTTGTTTTATTGGATTAATGGGAAGATTGCACGTGCGTTTGCTTGGAGGATGGGGTTTTGGACAATTTTCAGCTTCGCGTTCTCACTCTTTCCACGATTTTTTTTATTGTATGGTTCAAGTTTGTACTGCTTATGCTGTGTATGGAGGAAATGTTAACAGACCTGTCCACCATGCTGTCAATATTACACAGCTGGTTAGCTTTGTCGAGCAGTTTTGAAAGTAAGGGGTCGAATTTTCCTGAACACTCAATGGAAATATGGTGAAATGGGAGCTGTAATTTGTTGCATACCAACCTGGAAGTGATTGTCATTCACGTTAACTGGATGAAACACGTTCAGTCCTTGCTAAATTGAATCCGTTTTTATGTTTTTGGCCCCCAATTTGTTATTGAGCCTTGAAAGATTCTACTTTTGCCTCAAAGCCACCTTTGTTTATTCTCCTAGACCACAAGATGTTTTTGCCTCCGTGATATGTAACAAATGTCTCGTGACACCCTATGAAGAGCAGCTTCAGACACGCGCTCGCCTGGAGCCCCCTGATCCGATCTAAGGGTCCCATGAAAAAGGAACACTCAGACCTCTCACGTTCGTGGAAAATTACGAGAAGCGTTTGTGTGACGTCCCTTGTGGTGCTGAAGAAACCACAGCTTTGAATTGGAGCTGTGGTGGGGTTTCCGGGAGTGGCAGCGTTCCCACACTCATGCCGCCGCGCAGGGGAGTAGCTTAGCTCAATACGTTGGGGTATGAGCGGGGACAATAACTTGACCTACCGTCAGAGTACGCCAAAAAGGATTCCTCCTCATAGTAGTCCCACTGTTTTAAGTTGGAATGGGCAGCTTGCCCCCCCCCCCCGCCCCCTAATATAAACAGGACATCACACCCATGCCGCGGTATTTGGGAGGCATTCCTGAAGTCCGTGTCGGGCACGGCGCCGGCGTGTCACCACCCGGCCTGCGCAGAGGCTGCGTCTCCGTCCGGGCCCGGCATGGGACTGATCCTCGGGGGCGGCGCGCCACGGATGAGGCCCGGCCGAAGATAAACACATCCTTCGTGGCTTACGAGGCATGCCCGGTGTTTGGCGTATGTGGCTGTCGGAACGCCATAACTGTGTAGAAATGCCATGCCATTGGAGCTGTTCCTGTATACACGAGCCGAGAACTTTTGATCAGCACGCTCACCGGAATCGGTCTGGACACAGCGGCCCTGCGCCGGTGCGTCCGACACAGATAAAAACGGGCCGCGTGTTACAAGGAATTGTTCTCGTCGCTCTGGAGCGCTAAAGGTGATCTGTTGCTCTCAAGTGTCACCATCATGGCTCGCTGGTGCACATCGTGCAACTTCTGCACACTACGACATATCAGCGGAAGTTTTTAGGAGGTCTTTTAGTGGCTTACAAATGCATTAACTCGACCCTAAAAGGGGTCGGCTTGCAAGTAACGGAGTGTTGACAGATTCAGCGCTGGCCAGTTGTTAGTCAGGTCAAATATTAGTTATCGGTGAAGTAAATGAATGGTGCTATGAATTCTCCCGAGATGGAGGCTTCTTTACCGTGTTTATTGATGTTGAACGACAGGTATGAAATGTACTAGTTGTCCCGCTTTGAATTCAGGCCCATGAAAATTTGCTGGATGTGATGCAAGCCCGAATGGGCACACTTGTAACATATGATAGTGGTCAAACATCTGTATCCCAATCACTTAGAAAAGGAGGAAATTTCACGATGATTCGAAATGCCACGTCGTGAACAAACTGTATTTTCTCTTCGGGAACGACCGGTTGGTGTTCTTCCTCCTTACCCATCCCTAGAAGTCTCCAGAGGCCGCAAAATGGCAAATGGGGGCGACATTTGACAAAGGGCATGACTCTATCGGTGCATATGTTTCGCAAAATGTTTGCATTCAAGTTGTTGCGTGGCACGCTATGTGCGATCAATATAACGTGAAATTACCACAGCAATTACAGGTGTAACGCAACAGCAAGGGTGTAGCTTCCTATTCAGCTGCGTTTGGCGGGGGGAGCGCTCCAGCCCTTTTCCACCCAACTTTGAAAGGGCGCTGGGCTGAATACGAGGAGAGAGTCGTCTGTTGACGCATGTCGAGGTAAGGTTTAGCTTCTTGGCCCGCTCAGCCCCCCTCCCCCCCCCCCCCCCCCACCTTCCTTCCCCGACGTCCAGCCTATTTTCCGAAGCTGCACCGCTGCTCAAAAGTTAACCGACCTGTTAAATTCAGGCCAGCTCCTTGAAATGATCAGTTCCTTGGCACAAACGATCCCAGTGACATCGGTGATATATTTTGTGTGGATGGGTGCGTGCATGAGTGTCACCGTGAATGGTCGACATTTCACGGGACTGGGCGCTCACCCCCATTTAACGGGCGGCTTTCGGAAGATCAAGGCCCTGCTGCACCAATAGTCCTTCAGATGCGGAATTAATGTTGCGAAAAGATAACTTTATCAGCCTACAAAAGACAGTCGTAAAGGAGGTCCCCGGCAAACTGTGAACGAGCAAAGGGAAGACAGGCAGGGCCTGGGTGTCCTTATCCCGGCTTCATGTCTTGCCTCGTCTGGAGATCTTGTCAGGAGGTGTGGACGTCAGGATGTTCGGCCCACCGACCGCGAATGAACGGAATTATACACCTGGCCAATATGAGTCGCTGCATGCGTGTTTTCTCGCATTGTCACAACCATTGTAAGGCTCAGCGCATGCAGGACAGTAAAGCTGGTTAAAGTGTAGGTTACAATAGGTGGGATTTTTGAAAACTACCGCTGACCTGAGACTTCCGATCGGCAGCAGAGCTTGCAAACTATGTGATACAACCGTCACTTGACCAGACTTGTTCCGGGCTCCAGCTATCCGATTTTAGGTCAGAATCATAATTTACCAAGAATTTGTCCAGCTCGGATTTTGGGACAGATAACGAGTACAGCAGGACTCGTAGCCATTCATACATCGTCTAGATCTTGGGACCCATGCATCCGCTGGAACTTATGACACATGCATCGCCCGGGCCTTTTAATGTACGCATCGCACGGACCTTGGGACCCCTGCCGCGTACTGACCTTGGAACCCATGCATCGTATGGACCTTCAGACCCAGCAATGTACTGACCTTGAAACACATGCATTGTATGGACCTTGGGACCCCTACATCGTGCTGACCTTCGAACGCATGCATACGCACAAACCTTTGGGTCCCTGCATCGTACGGACCTTGGGACCCTTGCCTCATTTATGCAACTCGAACACATGCTACGCCAGAAATGGCCTGATGGTTCGACTTAAATGACTAAGACAAAGGTCTGAATTAATCAATGAGCACTGAAGACTGCCGTCAAAAGTTCGACCCCATTGTTCAGTGTCTCTCTCTACTGATAAAGTCATACTGATTAAGTCAAATAGCATCCGATAAAACTAATGATTCTCTTAAATGAACCACACCCTTTATCACCTGACATCTGCACTTGAGTCACTATCGAACATTTTACGGCAACGTAGGCCTGAGACACCTGCACATATGGGTTTGACTTAGTCGTGTTTGCCGTTCCTACCGGGCACATTTTAGTTGTTCTAATTTAACGGTGTTTGATATCTATGCATTTGTGGAAAAGCACCACAAGAAGGCAGATATTTCTTACATCAGCGTCTGCATGACGTGACGTAGTCACTGCTGCACCCAGTATTTACGTGGTCTTCCTGATCTTGTATTTTCTGGCATGATTTCTACTTTATGCCCGGCAATAGTCATGGTAACCGCTTTTCATGATGTGCAAGGCGGCCTACCCCAGCAACACAAAAAGGCGTCACTTCTTTGATACAACTTCTACTTGTGACAAAAATGCATTTTCAGATTATGAACCGCACGACCGCGCAAATGTGCCGTTGCTGGCAATCGTGCTATTCAATTTTACCTCGATAATAGCGGAAGAACTCCAGACCTGCTTTTGCGCACTGCTCCAAGCTTGGAGGATGCATGCGGGGACGGATCTTGACGTTTTTGGCGTTGGGTGGGCTACACCGTTCTTGTAGAACATCATTTAAAACAACGAGCGGCTCTCACACCCACATACAAACATTCTCATAACATACGACCTAGATATTCTATACGACATATATTTGCATATATATATATATATATATATATATATATATATATATATATATATATATATATATATATATGTATATATACATTTACCTATATGGTAACTGCTTTTCATCATGTGCATTCCAAACCCAACAGAATGATGGTGAGCACTCCAGCCCCAACAGAAGCGAAACGAGAAACGTACGCAATTAATTGGTGGAAATGTGACGATGCATGCACTTAACAGCAAACGTCCGGAAGTTTTGGGTGACTAAGGCATAGTTTTATGATCTCTGGGGCCATGACCCGTTGACGTATGACAAAAAGAAGAGTCTAAATCAACGCAATATGAAGACATGTGTATATGTGTTATCAGCATCGCTCGTTTCCCACGCTCCGAATGCGTTCGCAACTCAGTCACATATCAGTTCTTTGGACCCTGCACGTTCAGTTATTAAAAAAACCATGTCTTTGCCTCATTTTCAAGAATGCAAATATCTGCTTTTTGGATACGGGCGATTCCTGATCCTGCCGAGAATTCGGATAATCATTCATGGTTTTCCTTTTCAGGACACAGCTAGTCATGATGTACCTTTTGGTACTGACCCTGGCCATCGGGTCAACTCTCGGCCAGGCCCCTTATCGGCCCGACTACAGTGACCTGCGCAGAGGCCAATACTGCGAGAGGCTGAGAGGGACGCAGCCAGGTGAGCACTCCAAACAGCACTTCGCTTGCGAAGTGAGCACTCCAAACAGCGCTGCACTTCGCCTGGCGACCTTACCGGTGGATCTCAGTTCATAACAAACGTGTGAAAACTAGCTGTGGGCTCCGTACCACACTGTTGATGTTTGTGTCCTCGTTCCAAAGTAAATTCCGGTTTACTGGGCTACATGCCAATCCAAACGGTTGAGCATATTCAAGCATGGTTTAAGCAAGCGTGTTAAGCATTTCTTAGGCATGATTTCCTTGGCAAGTCGCGCGATCTGTTGGAGAGTAGCTTTGGGTCCTGAGGGCTGACAATAAAATATATTCGCTGCAATTGGTTTGTAAAAGCTCATGATATACGACACGACGGACGTATTACCAGGTACGAATAATTGTTTTGCATTTTGGTGTGGCAGGCAGCAACCTTAACGGGAGAGCGGGATCACCTTGGAAAATGGGGAGGGGGAGCTCGCTCAGCCCATTCGGATATATATATATATATATATATATATATACATATACATATATATGTATAACTTCCGTCCAAGAACCGATGTCTCCCCAGAACGTTAGTAACTGTATTTTGTGTCAGAGACGCATACCATGTAATTTTACATGGTATGTAAAATTACATGGTTTTGTAATGGATGCATGAATTTGCTTTCGTGAAAATTACATTCACCATTTACATGTATTTATGCGTTTATAACGCAACGTATGAATCTCTTGCCCTTCCCCATCACATCAATTTGGGGTAAATATCACATATTCCTGTTCTTTTCTAACAAGGTATGCGAACTGTCTTGGTGTCTACGCTACTTGTTTAGGGTACAGTAGCTGAAATCGTTCAGAAAAGTTTTAAAAAATTGACGTTTCACTTGGTCCTAAATGACCACGCCGGATTACCAATCTTTCCAAAAATGGCAACAGTGCCTCCTATACCTTGTATGCAGATAATCCCTGTTCTGAGCCCGCTGCTGCATTTCGAGTACGTCCCCCTGGTGTTCAACACTCGGGCCTGAAACAGTGCCGCTTCGCCGCTGGCTATTTGCGTCCCATTGCCACCTCGGAGTTTAGTGCTGATTGCAGGGCTCTCAAAGGAGTTGTTCCACATTTAAAAGTACTGAGGAAAGCACTTAGATGAGGAAATGAGCTCACTTTTATTTGTTGTTTTGTTGTTGTTAGTGTTAAAGACTGTTCAGACCACAAAAGTTCACTACGTCGTAAGTGTGCTGCTTAATACATCAGTAACTGATTACGTCATGAAACGTCTGCATGACGTAATGTTGTTGCCAGACTGGCCGTGTTAGAATTATCACTGCAGCCGGTGCACTGACTCACTTGTGGTACTTACATCTCCCGAGAGGTGGCCGTGGTGGCGCTGTAGGTGTTTGTTGAACCAAATATATTGCTCCGTTTTGGCCCTCTATCGTGGTGTTCGTGCAGATTGGTCAGTGATATCTGAAATATTCACTTGCATTCACATATTGGTTATGGTGCTATTGTATAGCGCAACCCGGGAGCCGCGTTCGAAACTCGGAATGCAGTGAACTGGTTAAGGGTCAATGGTACTCTGTGGATGCTAGATATCGTGCCGATGAATGTCAGAGACGGACAGATCTTGTATTTTTTCTGGACCTTGAGCACCACATGGCCAATGAGTTGCAGTATTAGCGTGAAGCCTGTATGTTGTCGTGCATGTCTGTGTGACCTTGAAAAGTCTACACAAGTTCGCAGGCGACAAGCTCAGAAACCAGAGGGTTTTCAGTCTTAAGAAGAGCAGGAATGTAAAATGCACTCAATGGTCTCCAAACTGGTCATGCCAGCTAAAATCCCAAGCTAAGGTGGAACATTTAACTGTGCCTCTCCGTGCACTGCCTCGAACCGCTGAACATCTGGTGCTCCATGATTCTCCCGATCCCAGAGGCGGCCGAGTGAAAAGATAGGTAGTTTACAGCTAGTTCCGTGGCACATGCAATAGAGATGGTTGTAAAACAGCGTGAGATATCAATGAGTGCAGTTTGAGCAGTCGTATTGTGGTTATGTCGAGCTCCTTATCACACGACTTGCGCTGTCCGTGCATATTCCGGCACGTTCATTGGTCGAAGATTGTTCTTCCCCTTTAACACCACAGACTTCTCCGTTTCCTGTTTTTAATATCCTGGGTGCGCCTCTGATAGACGTGTCTGAGAAGAGTTTAAACAAATATTTTCAAATGCATTAAGACCACATTATGACGAATCGCTTGCCGTTTTCCGGTAGAAATCCCAACCAGCAATTTTCGAGGTGGCAGTGGCTGACAAAAAATTGCCTGTTTTGTGTGCGTAATCGTACCACACGATATAGCGCACGGAAAAGGTCGCTGCGAGGTTTGGAGCAGCAAAAATATATCTGCGCGGGAAAGAGGTTCATTGGCGTCAATCAATGAACCCACATAAGCCATGGGAGGCTGCAAAATGTCGAGGGGCCTGCGATGGTCGAAGACCCCGAGACATGATCCGAAATATATCGATGAAGCGTGAGGAGTGACGCCTATTTGCTTGAATTCGTTTGCATGTACACGTATGTTCGTACATTCTAATTGTTAGATAGGCACTGTATCGTGGTAATGGTTGGCAATCGCTCTTTTGTTTAATCCCCTGAATGTTGGTGTCCTGTAAAAACTGTGGCTTGCTGTTTAAAAAAAAAAACTGAAAAATCGAGTAGGATGATCGGTAGGCAATTTTGAATTCACTTTTGCTATTGTTTCTTTAAGGGCATGCTGCCAAAATATCAGCCAAACTATGTCACCATTCTCCTGGTTTTTCTCCGAGGAATGAGACTAATACTACTGTCTCATTTATGCGAAATATATGAAGTTTTTTAAACGGTCAAGACGTCTTGATATTTTAAAAATATGCTGAAACAGAATTGACGGGCCTCGTTAAGACCTCGTAAAAATTTGGGAAGTCCCGGGACTTGAGGCTGTCAGATACGTCCTTCATCTTAAAGGGGTCTCAGATTGATGATGATTCAGGCACGGTGATTGTGAACAGAGCCTTCTGAACGTTACGCTGGGGTATTTCAGGATAATTCAGTGTCGTTTAACAACAATTCAGAATTTTTCGAGTCAAAAATTGTAGCATCATTCGCTCCCTGCCACTTGTACCATTTAATTTACATTGAGTTCATCCCCACCTGAATTCGTGGTGACCGGTGGACTACATATACTTGGCCGAGTTGGTTGGTTTTAGGCATCGTAATTGCGTCACATGAACTTTGAAGTTGGTATGTTGGTGCGACACTCGCCTTGTCGCATTATCAGTTCATGCGTGAATTCATGCGCTTGACGTAGAACGCTGTGTGGCGCATGGTCAGTGATTGGCGCTAGAGCATTCACATTCTCAACGTCATCACTTTGGCCCGGTGTCCTTGACCAATAAAACTTTTGTGTAAGGCATTATCACCTTTGTTCTAACGAGTGGTGTCCATGAGCCATGCACCTTTGACTTGGTAACCTTGACATATGCACACCTCCGATCTTGTGACCTTTGTGACGTGGCAGAGTTCTGGTCTGACGACCCTGATCGCCAATGCGTCGAACTTGACATCAGCACCTTTAAACCTACGCGGTGGCATTAACCTGATTAAAGCTGAGACCCGGCGATCACAGAGGAGACTCTGACCCCTGATGTGGTGACCTGTGTACCTTGCATCGTGCCTTGCAGGGAACTGCTGTCCGGACCGACTGGACGACTGCAGCAGTCCAATCCTGGACACCCTCTGCTACTGCGATGAATTCTGCGACCGTGGCGCCTCTGGCGACTGTTGTCCAGATTACTTCTCCTACTGCCTGGGCGAGAAGGGACCCGATCCCGTGATTGGTACGTGACGTCACTGGGACGGATCGCTGAGGCCTGCCCTGGTACGCTTGGCTGCGGTTTCCACCGTCATGAAGACAGGCAATAGCACTGTTCCTTGCCGACCGAGGTCACCAATTGTGCGCCGAACGCCGCTGAAATAAAAAATTATAATAAAAATAATAGAAAAAAATAATAATAAAAAACGCCGCTGAGGCGGCGTTTTTTATTATTTTATTGGCAAACTGATGTGCGTTTCTTCCTCTTCTGCAGCATGCTACAGACTGATGACGCATACTTTTATGTGAGAACCGTTAGATTGCCTCATCGCAGATTATATTTTGGGTGGTGACATTTTGAGCATTGGGACGTTGTTTTAAAGTGCACGGTGCCGAAACAAATAAGGGGTTAATTAGGGGCTAAGGAGTTAAACTAGCTCTTCCTATCGTTTAACAGTACGCTTTCGCGTCCCTTTTTAGCTGGATGCAATCACAGAGGAAGAAAACTTCTGCCCGAGCAGAGCGTTAAAGAGAACTGCAATATTTGGTGAGCTCATGAATAATCTTGGCCTGTGTCGTGTTTCCCTAAGCAACACCCAGGAATACACGCGCTCAAATCTAGCAGTAATGAGTGGGAACGAGCATAAACAATTTTTATTAGCGCGCCCAAAACTGATGACTGTTTTCGCATCATTGGAAAGGTGCCGGCAAATCGTCAGTGGGCCCCGAATGATGATCTTTGATGAAAACATAGCAGCTTGTAAAACCAGAGCAACGACCGTTTGTTAACATATTTGTAAACATGCTTGGGTCCAAATTTCAGAACACCTATAAGACCCTTGCACCCAGCGAAAGATTCGTGCATTCCTTACATTCCTGCCGTGTTTCTAACGTGCTGCTAAATGTGCTGCGCGCAGCAAGTGCGTGAAGGTCAGCGACACGCTCGCCGAGCTGATGTGCGACACCAGCAAGTGCCTAGTGCAGCCGGAGCTGATCGGCGACATCAACAGCCAGGACGCCTACGGCTGGAGGGCCAGCAACTACTCTCAGTTTTGGGGAAAGAAGCTCAACAGCGGCCTCCAGTATCTGCTCGGTACCCGTTACCCCCACGACATGGTGAGTGGCCGGGTGCTGACGTTTCTCCACTTCCGTCCGCGGGAGAATGCCGGTCTGTCATATGTCTTCAGGAGAATGTCTTTAAACCCGTAATCGTTCATCCATATTGTGCAAAATGTACTAATGACTGGTTAATTTATCAATTTGGGACGCGTGTTCCTCGGAGCAGATATTAAGCTGTGGGTCCCAGATATCCCTATCGCAGTACTATTGTGCTTAATGCTACAAGCCTGTCTTAATGGCAACCCATCCATCCCGCTGCCTTGCTGTAGATACCGCACAATGTGCTTGTTTATAATTATCTGCGTTCTACGCACGCATTGTCTTTCTGGAAATATCGACGGCGCATATAATGCATACACCTTTTTGACGAAGGTGTCAGCTTCAGCGGTCTCCTTTTCCTGTCGCAGATCAACCAGATGTACCCCATCACGAAGGTGTTCGACCCGAGCCTGTTGCCGCGCTCGTTCGACGCCCCGCACGAAGCGCGAGGTGGCGAGGCCTGATCGGGCCGGTGAGGACAGGGCTGGTGCGGCGCCTCGTGGGCCTTCTCCACGGCCACACGGCCGCAGACGGCTGGCCATCCAGAATCCGGGCCGTCGGCGGCTCGACTTCAGCGAAACAGAACGTCATCGACTGCGGCTACGTGCGCGACGACGGCTGTCTGGGCGGCAACCTCGACCGCGCCTGGAACTACTTACGCCGATTCGGGTCAGTGACAGGCGTGCCGTGACAGATGCCATGTGACAGGTGCCGTGCCGTGGCAGATGCCGTGTGGCAGGTGCCGTGCCGTGACAAGTGCTGCAGCACATGTGCCGTGCCGTGACAGATGCCGTGTGACAGGTTCCGTGCCGTGACAGATGCCATGTGACAGGTGCCGTGCCGTGACAAGTGCTGTAGCGCATGTGCCGTGCCGTGACAGATGCCGTGTGACAGGTTCCGTGCCGTGACAGATGCCGTGTGACAGGTGCAGTGCCGTGACAAGTGCCGCAGGACAGGCGTGCCGTAGGACAGGTGTCGTACCATGACAATTCCGTGTGGCAGGTGCCGTGCCGTGACGGGTGCCGTGTGACAGGTGACAGATGCCGTAGGACAGGTTTCGTACCATGGCAGATGCCGTGTGGCAGGTGCCGCGTCATGACGGGCAGACGCAACATGCGTGCTTCACCGTCTGATGTGCCGACGTAAAGACATTTCTATTCGTCATCGTCATCGACTTCAAGATCTTGTGATTCGCCATCGACGCTTGAAGCTGCTGTACGGCTATCAGAGATGCAACTCTCGCAGCGCCGTCGTGATGGACCCAGAGAAATAGTCACGTAACGCGTGTGTTTTTTTAAACTCAGTGTCACGATCTCAGGCGCGCTGTGTTCCCAATCGCGCACGCGCACGCTACCCCACCACAAGCAGATTACCTGGAGGGGGAGAGAAAGGGGGTGGCAAACACTCGGGGATGAGTGGTTTGAAAAAGCGTGAACAACTTGATATGGGAATGGGTACATTTTAGCGACCTTTTTAACTTTAATCGTAAATGCCAAGGAGCATGGACTTGCATGGCAAAGGTCTGTCAGTCACTGGGCGGAGAAGTCGAGCTAGCTGAAACTGCTCAGGTGACGGCCCCTGAAACGGCCTGGAACCCCCTGGTGAAGCCCGGTGTTCACGTCGGTTAGTCATTCACCGCTCTGTTAATGCTTGTGTCAGTTGCCACGCACTGAGCATAACAACCTGCTCACGGCCTAAACACT
>NW_023596818.1:28087786-28101857 GCF_011947565.3 Pollicipes pollicipes | reverse complement strand
CTAAGCGGTTTAAATATTGTAAGAAGTCCCTATGTTTGACATTTTTTCAGCCTAATGGACTCGTTTTAGACTGGTTTGGTATTCGTAAACGCAATTCAGAACCAGACCCGGCTGGATCGACCGAGCTATCTGACTCACCGCATCATCTGCACCGTCACCCTCGGCTACACAATCAACTGTGCCAACTGTGCCACACTCACTGGACCGTTACCTGTCCGCATTTCCTGGGATCTTACGGCGCACTTCCAGGGGACTGCTGCCAGGTGATTTTCCCCAGGTCAGCCCGCGCCACCTTATACAGGCCAATGCCGTCACTGGTGACCGGTCACTATCGCCCTCCACTCCTCCCCCCCCCTTCACCCGCCGCTGGTTTGTTCATGAAGTACCCCACCAGTGAATGAATGGCACCAATGCCCGTGGGGGTCGAAACTGCCTTGATAGAAACATGGAGCAATAGAACCATAATCACGTTAACATTCTAGTCAAAGATTCTACGTTCCAAATCTCGCAGACAGCGTTATCAGTAGTTCAGCGTCGTACACTGCAATCCCTGACTGGGAGCTGGCGGCACTGGAGTGGTTCTCAAAGCGCATCATTTGTACTTGGTTTCAGCTTACGGTCGGGCTGTGCCACGGGTCGATCACCGTGTAGGGGGTTCAGCTTGAGCTGGTGCCGTGTAGGGGGTTCAGCTTGAGCTGGGGCCGTGTAGGGGGTTCGGCTTGAGCTGGTGCCGTGTCGAGGGCTCGGATCGAGCTGGTGCCGTGTAGAGGGTTCGGCTTGAGCTGGTGTCGTGTAGGGGGTTCGGCTTGAGCTGGTGCCGTGTCGAGGGCTCGGATCGAGCTGGTGCCGTGTCGAGGGCTCGGATCGAGCTGGTGCCGTGTAGAGGGTTAAGCTCGAGCTGGTGCCGTGTAGGGAGTTCGGCTTGAGCTGGTGCCGTGTCGAGGGCTCAGATCGAGCTGGTGCCGCGTCGAGGGCTCGGATCGAGCTGGTGCCGTGTCGAGGGCTCGGATCGAGCTGGTGCCGTGTAGAGGGTCAGCTTGAGCTGGTGCCGTGTAGGGAGTTCGGCTTGAGCTGGTGCCGTGTCGAGGGCTCGGATCGAGCTGGTGCCGTGTCGAGGGCTCGGATCGAGCTGGTGCCGTGTCGAGGGCTCGGATCGAGCTGGTGCCGTGTCGAGGGCTCGGATCGAGCTGGTGCCGTGTAGAGGGTTCGGCTTGAGCTGGTGCCGTGTAGGGGGTTCGGCTTGAGCTGGTGCCGTGTCGAGGGCTCGGATCGAGCTGGTGCCGTGTCGAGGGCTCGGATCGAGCTGGTGCCGTGTAGAGGGCTCGGATCGAGCTGGTGCCGTGTCGAGGGCTCGGATCGAGCTGGTGCCGTGTAGAGGGCTCGGATCGAGCTGGTGCCGTGTAGAGGGTTCGGATCGAGCTGGTGCCGTGTAGAGGGCTCGGATCGAGCTGGTGCCGTGTCGAGGGCTCGGATCGAGCTGGTGTCGTGTAGAGGGCTCGGCTTGAGCTGGTGCCGTGTAGAGGGCTCGGATCGAGCTGGTGCCGTGTAGAGGGCTCGGATCGAGCTGGTGCCGTGCCAGACTAACGTGTGAGGACCGCACTGTGGCTTTCCTCGGCTGCATTGGATCAAAGGGCCGCTACAATACCAGAGTTTATTTTAAGGTTGAGGCAGTACCATAGGAACATTTCTAATCTGTTTGTCAGTTTGGCACTGTTGGGCAAAGCAAACAATCAGTGTTTACGACCAGCACTGTATGCCAGTATTGTAGCACTGCGTATGACTGAACATCACTTTAATCGTCCATCTATTACGTCATTACTTTGTACAACTGCCAACCCTCCGCCTCCCCTGGCTTCGCACTGGTTACGCTGGACGGAACCCCCTGGTTACGCTAGGCGGAATCCCCCGGCCCCTAGTTACGGTATATTAAATGTTCCGATGTCGTATGTATTAAATGCATTGTATTATGCTGCATCATGTTTCGTTGCATGATTTCACATGCATTAAATGCCCTGGTGATCTGCCAATTACAATTGTTTATGCCTGGCGGCTAAGATGAAATCGGCATAAAAACAAAAACGTGCAAGCTGCCCGCGCAATACGTATTGAACACCGGGCTGCCTTCTTACCAGCAACAAGTGGACTATTAATGGTAGGTGCGCATATTCACGAGCCGATCAGGTGGAATTCAATGGCAAGGAGGAGCATGTGCTTTGCGAGCTCACTTCAAACAAAGTCGTTAAAATTCAGTCGGCGTGGTAGTGAATACGCCTACTAAAGAGCACAGGTACTAGGAAGGAGGATGAGCCCCCGCATTACTTTTCACCTGCGCCTATGCGGCGGCCGGCTGGCGTCCTACGCTGAGCACTGATGTTGATTGTTTTTTACAGGGTGAAGTAGCGGCGCTATGGGGAACTGTAATTAATACAGAAAGCCCGTCTTTATTATGCGGCACCGATGTCGCCGCGGAAAACCGAACAAGTGGCAACGGACGCCAAAACACAGCGAGCCATGAACCAGGCTCACAAAGAGGCGCGGGTCGCCCATTTTTTTAGGCCCCTTTTTCCCTTGTCCCTTTGCTGTCTCTTGACCCTTCGCTCCTTTGTTTGAACGTGATGCACAAACAAACTAATCTCAGAGCTAGAGTTAATGCAATTGTTGAAGCGCACTGCCAGTTTTATGAAACACACATAAATTCAACAGTTATTCAACAGTTATATAGTCAACGTTGTTAAACAACGGACTCGCCACGCTCACCACACACTTGCACCACCGGCGGCGGCATAACCACGGAGTGTAAGGCCGTGTAAGATCAAAATGCATTGTAATGTCTGCCGCGTACATCATCGTACAGCCGCTAAATTTTATGCAACAAGCTCGCTGGTGACGTACATCTACTAACAAGTCACGTACGCTACTGACAATTGTTTTTCTTATCGGAACGAAGACAGCCCGACGTCCCTGCCGCCTTATGGCAGATAAGTTTCGCGTGTACATGTTCACCTCTCAGGCTGTTGGATTTTGATGGTTTGCCGCACGGGTTTACAAAGCACAGTATCATGTTCGACATAAAGGTCTACGAAGCCGGCTCGCTGGTCACGTGCACCTCCCGGTGACGGATTTTGCGTTATCTGTACGAATATTTTGATGCTCCGGTTGCCCGCAAAACGCCCGGCACCTAGCGGCCCAGCGCGCATTAAAATCTCAGCACCAGTGACGTCACGCTAACGTCGGGAGAAGGTGAAGCGAAAATCACCGGGATGTTTCACCTCTCTTACGCGGCCTTGCTTCCGCCATGTGAACGCAATATATTGACGGCCATCCAGCGTGGTGAGACGGCCTTAAGCGTCTCGCCACTTCAAATTGGTATAATGGAACACACTTCACATACTCGGAAGTCGGTGCTCAATCACATTCACACTCTACAAAACCAGATACATTTTAAGGGGAAGAAAATAAAAGTAAAAGACTAAAGAAATTTACTCGAATGCTCTTTAAATGATAGGTAATGCTTGGCTGAAGGTTAATATTTCTCTCTGGAATGTTCCACTTAGTCATTTCAATGGTGTACCTACATACCCCTTAACCGCCCTTCATTCGCTATGAGTTCTCATTCTGCCATCCGAAAATAAAGCCAGTACGCGACATTACACGAAGAACGTCATTTGATGCAAGGAATGCAAGCCACACGACCAGAACACTCCGACGTTTAGAATGAATGCTTTGAGATCATGCTTAATTCTTTTCGTTGTTTTGAAACATAACGCAAAGCTAACTGATAATTACGAATTATTCATCACGCGCAGCTGTTGCCACGCCGAGTTCTAACGGTGAGATGCATTGAGGCTAGAGTGAACGATACGGATGCATTCTAGATAGCTATCTACCCCTTCTTTAATGTTATGCAGAACTACGCAGTCCCGACCTGGTTGGACTAAAAGTGAACTCTCCGTTTCAACCTAACTCGAAATTTCTGTGTGTGACCAAAAAATGCAATTGTCAATACTGTCTGCCAGCCAAGTCCAAGCAAATGGAAAAGAGTCTGACAGTTGTCATGACAACACAGAAAAAGAGATACAGCAGCAAGCCTGGTGCGACGGCAAACCCCACATGCCGATGCAATTCCTAGAAATGAGCTATAAAAGTCTGCTTGCGTCGCAGTGTATTGGAGGTCAGAATCCCGGTAGTTCCTCCTGCATCTGCCCGTGGCAACGCGCCCAGATTTCGTCGCATGCACTGCAGTGCGCTGGTATTTTTCCTACCATATGACAAATATGTTTAAGCAAGCAGTGTCAAAACTGCAGATAGGGTGTGGCCGGGGCACCGGGCGAGAGGCGAAGCTACAAAATTGCTGCATTGTGTTTTACCGACGTTTGAAAACCTGAGAGAAAGCCATTACAAGCGACTCACAGCCGTGGCAGGACGTCAATGAGTGGATCACTGTGGAACGGGCACAGACGGGAACTCTCCGCAAGGGACAAATGCAGTCCCAGGAAAAGGGTACATTCCACAAGACCGGCAATCTGTCAGGCGTAGCGGTGTGTTCAAAAACAAGAGCCAGATCCGAGAGGCGTCAAATGGACTGAAATGCTGTCTCCCCAGTACCCTA
Source organism: Pollicipes pollicipes (assembly GCF_011947565.3). Classification (NCBI taxonomy): domain Eukaryota; kingdom Metazoa; phylum Arthropoda; class Thecostraca; order Pollicipedomorpha; family Pollicipedidae; genus Pollicipes; species Pollicipes pollicipes. The sequence goes on along the minus strand of NW_023596818.1, from coordinate 28,097,248 downwards.
ATGCCACTCGCTAAACGGTGCACCAACCCTCGTGACGTAGCCGTCCATAACAAACATGCTTGTTTCAATAGTAAACAAAACCAAACGAGACCGTAATAATCATGTGGTGTGTTGACGTTTGGCTAGGACAAGACGGGATAACCAACAAGGTATTGCGCGCGTGATCCATCTATGTACAGGGAGCGGGAGAAATAATGTTAACGTCGCGTTTTGCCAGGCATGTAATGTGGTGGTTGCGTGCGTGAAACTGAGGGGCGAATTTGGTGGAAAGCTGCGGAACGTGAACCACGGTTTTAAAATACGGAAGCATGCATGCAATGCAATCGCCAACTGCACTAAACCCAATTTGGTTGACTCGGTACCTCACGTCTCGATCCGTTTCTTCACGAAGAATCCTTCAAAGGAGGGTGTATATTTCTGTATAAATGTTTTCAAACACTGATTCAGGTCATCGCGTCCAGAGATGTTTGTCAGTGATCTGACATCAGCAACCGGTCTCCGCGCTAGCTGTTAGAATCAGTGTTTAGGCCGTGAGCAGGTTGTTATGCTCAGTGCGTGGCAACTGACACAAGCATTAACAGAGCGGTGAATGACTAACCGACGTGAACACCGGGCTTCACCAGGGGGTTCAGGCCGTTTCAGGGGCCGTCACCTGAGCAGTTTCAGCTAGCTCGACTTCTCCGCCCAGTGACTGACAGACCTTTGCCATGCAAGTCCATGCTCCTTGGCATTTACGATTAAAGTTAAAAAGGTCGCTAAAATGTACCCATTCCCATATCAAGTTGTTCACGCTTTTTTCAAACCACTTCATCCCCGAGTGTTTGCCACCCCCTTTCTCTCCCCCTCCAGGTAATCTGCTTGTGGGGTAGCGTGCGCGTGCGCGATTGGGAACACAGCGCGCCTGAGATCGTGACACCTGAGTTTAAAAAAACACACGCGTTACGTGACTATTTCTCTGGGTCCATCACGACGGCGCTGCGAGAGTTGCATCTCTGATAGCCGTACAACAGCTTCAAGCGTCGATGGCGAATCACAAGATCTTGAAGTCGATGACGAATAGAAATGTCTTTACGTCGGCACATCAGACGGTGAAGCACGCATGTTGCGTCTGCCCGTCATGACGCGGCACCTGCCACACGGCATCTGCCATGGTACGAAACCTGTCCTACGGCATCTGTCACCTGTCACACGGCACCCGTCACGGCACGGCACCTGCCACACGGAATTTGTCATGGTACGACACCTGCCCTACGGCACGCCTGTCCTGCGGCACTTGTCACGGCACGGCACCTGTCACACGGCATCTGTCACGGCACGGAACCTGTCACACGGCATCTGTCACGGCACGGCACATGCGCTACAGCACTTGTCACGGCACGGCACCTGTCACATGGCATCTGTCACGGCACGGAACCTGTCACACGGCATCTGTCACGGCACGGCACATGTGCTGCAGCACTTGTCACGGCACGGCACCTGTCACATGGCATCTGTCACGGCACGGCACCTGTCACATGGCTCTGTCACGGCACGGCACCTGTCACATGGCATCTGTCACGGCACGCCTGTCACTGACCCGAATCGGCGTAAGTAGTTCCAGGCGCGGTCGAGGTTGCCGCCCAGACAGCCGTCGTCGCGCACGTAGCCGCAGTCGATGACGTTCTGTTCGCTGAAGTCGAGCCGCCGACGGCCCGGAATTCTGGATGGCCAGCCGGTCTGCGGCCGTGGTGGCCGTGGAGAAGGCCCACGAGGCGCCGCACCAGCCCTGGTCCTCCACCGGCCCGATCAGGCCTCGCCACTCGCGCTTCGTGCGGGCATCGAACGAGCGCGGCAACAGGCTCGGGTCGAACACCTTCGTGATGGGGTACATCTGGTTGATCTGCGACAGGAAAAGGAGACAGCTGAAGCTGAACACCCAGTGTATGCATTATATGCGCCGTCGATATTTGCAGAAAGACAATGCGTGCGTAGAACGCATAAATTATAAACAAGCAGATGTGCGGTATCTACAGCAAGCAGCGGGATGGATGGGTTGCCATTAAGACAGGCTTGTAGCATTAAGCACAATAGTACTGCGATAGGGATATCTGGGACCCACAGCTTAATATCTGCTCCGAGGAACACGCGTCCCAAATTGATAAATTAACCAGTCATTAGTACATTTTGCACAATATGGATGAACGATTACGGGTTTAAAGACATTCTCCTGAAGACATATGACAGACCGGCATTCTCCCGCGGACGGAAGTGGAGAAACGTCAGCACCCGGCCACTCACCATGTCGTGGGGGTAACGGGTACCGAGCAGATACTGGAGGCCGCTGTTGAGCTTCTTTCCCCAAAACTGAGAGTAGTTGCTGGCCCTCCAGCCGTAGGCGTCCTGGCTGTTGATGTCGCCGATCAGCTCCGGCTGCACTAGGCACTTGCTGGTGTCGCACATCAGCTCGGCGAGCGTGTCGCTGACCTTCACGCACTTGCTGCGCGCAGCACATTTAGCAGCACGTTAGAAACACGGCAGGAATGTAAGGAATGCACGAATCTTTCGCTGGGTACAAGGGTCCTATAGGTGTTCTAAAATTTGGACCCAAGCATGTTTACAAATATGTTAACCAACGGTCGTTGCTCTGGTTTTACAAGCTGCCATGTTTTCATCAAAGATCATCATTCGGGGCCCACTGACGATTTGCCGGCACCTTTCCAATGATGCGAAAACAGTCATCAGTTTTGGGCGCGCTAATGAAAATTATTTATGCTCTATCTATAAACTAATTGTTTATGCTCGTTCCCACTCATTACTGCTAGATTTGAGCGCGTGTATTCCTGGATGTTGCTTAGGGAGACATGACAGGCTAAGATTATTCGTGAACTCACCAAATATTGCAGTTCTCTTCAACGCTCTGTTCGGGCAGAAGTTTTCTTCCTCTGTGATTGCATCCAGCTAAAAAGGGACGCGATAGCGTACTGTTAAGCGATAGGAAAAGGTAATTTAACCTCTTCGCCCCTAATTAACCCCTTCTTTGTTTCGACACCGTGCGCTTTAAAACAACGTCCCAATGGTCAAAATGTCACCACCCAAAATATAACCTGCGATGAGGCAATCTAACGGTTCTCATATAAAAAGCATGCGTCATCAGTCTGTAGCATGCTACAGAAGAGGAAGGAATGCACATCAGTTTACCAATAAAATAATAAAAAACGCCGCCTCAGCGGTCGGCACACAATTGGTGACCTCAGTTGGCAAGGACAGTGCCATTGCCTGTCTTCATGACGGTGGAAGCCGCAGCCAAGCGTACCAGGGCAGGCCTCAGAATCCGTCCCAGTGACGTCACGTACCGATCACGGGATCGGGTCCCTTCTCGCCCAGGCAGTAGGAGAAGTAATCTGGACAACAGTCGCCAGAGGCGCCACGGTCGCAGAATTCATCGCAGTAGCAGAGGGTGTCCAGGATTGGACTGCTGCAGTCGTCCAGTCGGTCCGGACAGCAGTTCCCTGCAAGGCACGATGCAAGGTACACAGGTCACCACATCAGGGGTCAGAGTCTCCTCTGTGATCGCCGGGTCTCAGCTTTAATCAGGTTAATGCCACCGCGTAGGTTTAAAGGTGCTGATGTCAAGTTCGACGCATTGGCGATCAGGGTCGTCAGACCAGAACTCTGCCACGTCACAAAGGTCACAAGATCGGAGGTGTGCATATGTCAAGGTTACCAAGTCAAAGGTGCATGGCTCATGGACACCACTCGTCAGAACAAAGGTGATAATGCCTTACACAAAAGTTTTATTGGTCAAGGACACCGGGCCAAAGTGATGACGTTGAAAATGTGAATACTCTAGCGCCAATCACTGACCATGCGCCATACAGCGTTCTACGTCAGGCGCATGCATTCACGCATGAACTGATATTGCGACAAGGCGAGTGTCGCACCAACATACCAACTTCAAAGTTCATGTGACGCAACTACGATGCCTAAAACCAACCAACTCGGCCAAGTTTATGTAGTCCGCCGATCATCACGAATTCAGGTGGGGATGAACTCAATGCAAATTAAATGGTACAAGTGGCAGAGAGCGAATGATGCTACAATTTTTGACTCGAAAAATTCTGAATTGTTGATAAAGGACACTGAATTATCCTGAAATGCCCCATCGCAACGTTCAGAAAGCTCTGTTCACAATCGCCGTGCCTGAATTATCATCAGTCTGAGACCCCTTAACAAGAAGACGTATCTGACAGGCTCAAGTCCTGGGACTTTTCAAATTTTACGAGGTCTTAACGAGGCCCGTCAATTCTGTTTCTGCATGTTTTTAAGATCTCAAGACGTCTTGGCCGTTTCAAAAACTTGGTATATTTCGCATAGCTAAGGCAGAAGTATTAGTCTCATTCCTCGGAGGAAAACCAGGAGAATGGCGATATAGTTGGGCTGATATTTCGGCAACATGCCTTTAAAGAAACAATAGCAAAAAGTGAATTCAAAATTGCCTACCGATCATTCTACTCGATTTTTCAGGTTTTTTAAACAGCAAGCCACAGTTTTTATACAGGACACCAACATTCAGGGGATTAAACAAAGAGCGATTACCAACCATTACCACGCGATACAGTGCCTATCTAACAATTAGAATGTACGAACATACGTGTACATGCAAACGAATTCAAGCAAATAGGTATCACTCCTCACGCTTCATCGATATATTTCGGATCATGTCTCGTGGTCTTCGACCGTCCCAGGCCCCTCGACATTTTGCAGCCTCCCATGGCTTATGTGGGTTGATTGATTGACGCCAATGAACCTCTTTCCCGCGCAGATATATTTTTGCTGCTTCCAACCTCGCAGCGACCTTTTATGTGCGCTATATCGTGTGGTACGATAACGCACACAAAACAGACAATTTTTGTCAGCCACTGCCACCTCGAAAATTGCTAGTTGGATTTCTACCGGAAAACGGCAAGCGATTCGTCATAACGTGGTCTTAATGCACTTGAAAATATTTGTTTAAACTCTTTCAGACACGTCTATCAGAGGCGCACCCAGCATATAAAAACAGGAAACGGAGAAGTCTGTGATGTTAAAGGGGAAGAACATCGTTCGACCAATGAACGTGCCGAATGTGCACGGACAGCGCAAGTCGTGTGATAAGGAGCTCGACATAACCACAATGCGATGCTCAAACTGCACTCATTGATATCTCACACTGTTGTACAACCCTCTTTTTTTATGCATGTGCCACGGAACTAGCTGTAAACTACCTATCTTGTAACCCGGCCGCCTCTGGGATCGGGAGAATCATGGAGCACCAGATGTTCAGTGGTTCGAGGCAGTGCACGGAGAGGCACAGTTAAATGTTCCACCTTAGCTTGGGATTTTAGCTGACATGACCAGTTTGGAGACCATGAGTGCATTTTACATTCCTGCCTTCTTAAGACTGAAAACCCTCTGGTTTCTGAGCTTGTCGCCTGCGAACTTGTGTAGACTTTTCAAGGTCACACAGACATGCACGACAACATACAGGCGTCACGCTAATACTGCAACTCATTGGCCATGTGGTGCTCAAGGTCAGAAAAAACAAGATCTGTCCGTCTCTGACATTCATCGGCACGATATCTAGCATCCACAGAGTACCATTGACCCTTAACCAGTTCACTGCATTCCGAGTTTCGAACGCGGCTCACGGGTTGCGCTATACAATAGCACCATAACCAATATGTGAATGCAAGTGAACATTTCAGATATCACTGACCAATCTGCACGAACACCACGATAGAGGGCCAAAGCGGAGCAATATATTTGGTTCAACAAACACCTACAGCGCCACCACGGCCACCTCTCGGGAGATGTAAGTACCACAAGTGAGTCAGTGCACCGGCTGCAGTGATAATTCTAACACGGCCAGTCTGGCAACAACATTACGTCATGCAGACGTTTCATGACGTAATCAGTTACTGATGTATTAAGCAGCACACTTACGACGTAGTGAACTTTTGTGGTCTGAACAGTCTTTAACACTAACAACAACAAAACACAAATAAAAGTGAGCTCATTTCCTCATCTAAGTGCTTTCCTCAGTACTTTTAAATGTGGAACAACTCCTTTGAGAGCCCTGCAATCAGCACTAAACTCCGAGGTGGCAATGGGACGCAAATAGCCAGCGGCGAAGCGGCACTGTTTCAGGCCCGAGTGTTGAACACCAGGGGGACGTACTGAAATGCAGCAGCGGGCTCAGAACAGGGATTATCTGCATACAAGGTATAGGAGGCACTGTTGCCATTTTTGGAAAGATTGGTAATCCGGCGTGGTCATTTAGGACCAAGTGAAACGTCAATTTTTTAAAACTTTTCTGAACGATTTCAGCTACTGTACCCTAAACAAGTAGCGTAGACACCAAGACAGTTCGCATACCTTGTTAGAAAAGAACAGGAATATGTGATATTTACCCCAAATTGATGTGATGGGGAAGGGCAAGAGATTCATACGTTGCGTTATAAACGCATAAATACATGTAAATGGTGAATGTAATTTTCACGAAAGCAAATTCATGCATCCATGTACAAAACCATGTAATTTTACATACCATGTAAAATTACATGGTATGCGTCTCTGACACAAAATACAGTTACTAACGTTCTGGGGAGACATCGGTTCTTGGACGGAAGTTATACATATATATGTATATGTATATATATATATATATATATATATATATATATATATATATCCGAATGGGCTGAGCGAGCTCCCCCTCCCCATTTTCCAAGGTGATCCCGCTCTCCCGTTAAGGTTGCTGCCTGCCACACCAAAATGCAAAACAATTATTCGTACCTGGTAATACGTCCGTCGTGTCGTATATCATGAGCTTTTACAAACCAATTGCAGCGAATATATTTTATTGTCAGCCCTCAGGACCCAAAGCTACTCTCCAACAGATCGCGCGACTTGCCAAGGAAATCATGCCTAAGAAATGCTTAACACGCTTGCTTAAACCATGCTTGAATATGCTCAACCGTTTGGATTGGCATGTAGCCCAGTAAACCGGAATTTACTTTGGAACGAGGACACAAACATCAACAGTGTGGTACGGAGCCCACAGCTAGTTTTCACACGTTTGTTATGAACTGAGATCCACCGGTAAGGTCGCCAGGCGAAGTGCAGCGCTGTTTGGAGTGCTCACTTCGCAAGCGAAGTGCTGTTTGGAGTGCTCACCTGGCTGCGTCCCTCTCAGCCTCTCGCAGTATGGCCTCTGCGCAGGTCACTGTAGTCGGGCCGATAAGGGGCCTGGCCGAGAGTTGACCCGATGGCCAGGGTCAGTACCAAAAGGTACATCATGACTAGCTGTGTCCTGAAAAGGAAAACCATGAATGATTATCCGAATTCTCGGCAGGATCAGGAATCGCCCGTATCCAAAAAGCAGATATTTGCATTCTTGAAAATGAGGCAAAGACATGGTTTTTTTAATAACTGAACGTGCAGGGTCCAAAGAACTGATATGTGACTGAGTTGCGAACGCATTCGGAGCGTGGGAAACGAGCGATGCTGATAACACATATACACATGTCTTCATATTGCGTTGATTTAGACTCTTCTTTTTGTCATACGTCAACGGGTCATGGCCCCAGAGATCATAAAACTATGCCTTAGTCACCCAAAACTTCCGGACGTTTGCTGTTAAGTGCATGCATCGTCACATTTCCACCAATTAATTGCGTACGTTTCTCGTTTCGCTTCTGTTGGGGCTGGAGTGCTCACCATCATTCTGTTGGGTTTGGAATGCACATGATGAAAAGCAGTTACCATATAGGTAAATGTATATACATATATATATATAATATATGTCGTATAGAATATCTAGGTCGTATGTTATGAGAATGTTTGTATGTGGGTGTGAGAGCGCTCGTTGTTTTAAATGATGTTCTACAAGAACGGTGTAGCCCACCCAACGCCAAAAACGTCAAGATCCGTCCCCGCATGCATCCTCCAAGCTTGGAGCAGTGCGCAAAAGCAGGCTGGAGTTCTTCCGCTATTATCGAGGTAAAATTGAATAGCACGATTGCCAGCAACGGCACATTTGCGCGGTCGTGCGGTTCATAATCTGAAAATGCATTTTTGTCACAAGTAGAAGTTGTATCAAAGAAGTGACGCCTTTTTGTGTTGTTGGGGTAGGCCGCCTTGCACATCATGAAAAGCGGTTACCATGACTATTGCCGGGCATAAAGTAGAAATCATGCCAGAAATACAAGATCAGGAAGACCACGTAAATACTGGGTGCAGCAGTGACTACGTCACGTCATGCAGATGCTGATGTAAGAAATATCTGCCTTCTTGTGGTGCTTTTCCACAAATGCATAGATATCAAACACCGTTAAATTAGAACAACTAAAATGTGCCCGGTAGGAACGGCAACACGACTAAGTCAAACCCATATGTGCAGGTGTCTCAGGCCTACGTTACCGTAAAATGTTCGATAGTGACTCAGTGCAGATGTCAGGTGATAAAGGGTGTGGTTCATTTAAGAGAATCATTAGTTTTATCGGATGCTATTTGACTTAATCAGTATGACTTATCAGTAGAGAGAGACACTGAACAATGGGGTCGAACTTTTGACGGCAGTCTTCAGTGCTCATTGATTAATTCAGACCTTTGTCTTAGTCATTTAAGTCGAACCATCAGGCCATTTCTGGCGTAGCATGTGTTCGAGTTGCATAAATGAGGCAAGGGTCCCAAGGTCCGTACGATGCAGGGACCCAAAGGTTTGTGCGTATGCATGCGTTCGAAGGTCAGCACGATGTAGGGGTCCAAGGTCCATACAATGCATGTGTTTCAAGGTCAGTACATTGCTGGGTCTGAAGGTCCATACGATGCATGGGTTCCAAGGTCAGTACGCGGCAGGGGTCCCAAGGTCCGTGCGATGCGTACATTAAAAGGCCCGGGCGATGCATGTGTCATTAAGTTCCAGCGGATGCATGGGTCCCAAGATCTAGGACGATGTATGAATGGCTACGAGTCCTGCTGTACTCGTTATCTGTCCCAAAATCCGAGCTGGACAAATTCTTGGTAAATTATGATTCTGACCTAAAATCGGATAGCTGGAGCCGGAACAAGTCTGGTCAAGTGACGGTTGTATCACATAGTTTGCAAGCTCTGCTGCCGATCGGAAGTCTCAGGTCAGCGGTAGTTTTCAAAAAATCCCGCCTATTGTAACCTACACTTTAACCAGCTTTACTGTCCTGCATGCGCTGAGCGTTACAATAGTTGTGACAATGCGAGAAACACGCATGCAGCGACTCATATTGGCCAGGTGTAAAATTCCGTTCATTCGCGGTCGGTGGGCCGAACATCCTGACGTCCACAACCTCCTGACAGATCTCCAGAGAGGCAAGACATGAAGCCGGGATAAGGACACCCAGGCCTGCCTGTTTTCCCTTTGCTCGTTCACAGTTTGCCGGGGACCTCCTTTACGACTGTCTTTTGTAG
>NW_023596818.1:28029192-28086880 GCF_011947565.3 Pollicipes pollicipes | reverse complement strand
CTCCACGCTCTCAGCTCTTGCAAAGACTATTCTGACCGTACCGTGGTAAGTTGTATAGCCAAGGTGGGCCTTTAGTGCTCTACTCCGCCCAGTGCTTTCATCAATTCACAATACCTATAGCCGATTCCCCCTCCCTCCCATCACCAATCACCTTGCGCTAATTCCTCATTGCACCGCTACTCTTGGTGATATCGTTATCACACTCCTATCTGACAGATTCATCATCACTCGATTTCGGACTACCAGCGAATCTCAGAGGCTCCCTTTTAACTGATCTCCAAAAAGGACTAAAACAACAAAATAAAATGGACAGTAATACCAAGTTGGATGAATCACAACGGAAATGTGCATGTCGCCACCGATTGCATTATTGCCACCAAGATGGGCGTTTTCACCACCAGTCGAACGAGGTCGTGCACCGTAAATACTGCTTATGTTACCAAGCACACGGAGAAAATGTCCACGAAGAATGCTACCAACTAGATAGGTTGAGGCTCCTCCAAATAGGTGAAACAAATCACTAAAGCACTGTAAATGATGATTAATTTCTACCAGAAACTAGGAAATTGAGCCCAACAGCAAAAACGACCATATTTTAAACCAAACCGGTATCAGCGTGCGCATGCTTTCAAACGCAGATGCCATTATTCACATTGGAGTTGCGTTTTGAGAGGGAGTCGCCGACTAGCAATGAGTTTCGTACAGGGAGTAACATCCAGGGGCGCAGCCAGCTGCTGGAGGGGGGGAGGGGGGCACAGGGATTTACCTCCCGCTAGGCCCTGAGTGGCCTTCGGGACCCACGGCACAGACCATCAAGGATCCGATTGGAGGACCTGAAGGGCTGGTCGGGGGACAACACCGAGGCGAAGACCGGCCCTCAAAGGTTAGACAGAGGGACTGGTTGCGCCTGTCGGAGGTCACCGGGACGACGAATGCGCCTATCTAGGTCCGAACCCACCATTGTGGAGCAGTTGGCTCTGAGTTTGCTTGGACACTGGGGACCCATTTACGAAGCAGGGACAATGCCGGTGTCCGCGATTGTTACTGAAGGCCTCCTGCCTTGATCGGGACGCTGAAACAAGGCTTCTATCAGGCACAGAGTGCTTAACAGGGAGGCCAATGTCCGCAAGGGGCTCGCAGTCGATCAGAGACGCATTTTGCTGAAGAGGAAGAGGACGAGACCCTGAATGTCAAAGAGCACTTGCGCTGGTCGAGGTCCTCTCGCCAGAGATGGGATGGGGGAGGAGAAATGACAATTAACTGATCCACAATGAGACAATGAAGAATCTGCCAGTCACGGGCGCTATTTCCGAACAGGGGCCCTTCAGAACCACTGGCCTGGGCCCTAAAACAAACTCGGGCCCAATTTAAGCCCGGGTCCCGATAACCACAAGCGTGGCCCATACTGTGGTCCACATACGTGCTTGGGTGATACGTTTTACTGTTGTCAAAATTGTCTTGAAAACTTGTCTGATTCGACAGTTTTAAGATCAAAGGCCACACAAAGTAGGATTGTGGTGTTTTCTCTAGGGCTCCATCTCCCTCATGTGAAATTCAAATTCTGCGGCAGAATTTTATGGAAAAGCTGCGTGTGCCGAAACGCATGGCACGGTTCCCCTGCCCCTTGACCTCCCTGAAATTGAACAGCCGCTGCCAACGGCCGCAGACCATCCAAGTCAGAAGTCAAATGGCAAGCGCACACAGACGTAGCCACGATCGAGAATACAGGGGTCTACCCCCAGCCCAGCATTACACCTGCGTGACGAGTTCTCACTGGATCCCACCCCCGTGTTTTGTTATCCTGGATGTGCCTCCGCGACCGCGTACGTGGGGACTTGAACACCCCTACCGCCCGGGTTGCTGGATGTGTGGATAGTGACCAGAAGCTGACACCAATTACTAACCTACGGAGGCGACAAGCTGTTGGTTGAATGGATGCCATTCAACGTCCGTTAAGTTATGCTATTTAAGCCACTTTGGTGATTGTTCATGTCTTTCCACCTGTAATCGGAGGTTTAGTTCTGATGTCTGATCGGTTTACTATACCAAATTTTTACTGGCACCATTGGTGATGCCTCAGCCTTCTGGTGATTAACTGGCCGTCTCGGCTTGCTGATTCAGTGGGTGATCAGGATATGGAAGGGTGATGGAAGTGGCCATTCTGGTTGCTCAATTAACTTTGTCCCAATTTCGAGTGTTTGATTAGTTGTGCGTTTGAATTGCAAGACGAAGAAATCTATGACAGACATCGTGCTCTTGCCAACGTGAAATTGAGCAGTACAAATGACAAACAGAAGCCATGTCATAAGCTAGGTCGGTAACTTTGGTGACAGAGGCATTATTCTGAGTTTGGAACACCTAGCGGCACGGTGCGCCGCGCGCATATTCTTGATGACGCGTGACGGACTGGCGTGACGACGTTGTCGGGGTCACGGTGGAACGATGCTACCTTGTCGCTATCTCAAGCTCTGCTGTCGATATACACCTGTTACGGGCAGGTCACTGAGAGGCCACGTTAGGTTGCTGCGGTATCAATGCTGGAGATTGAGCCGTCAGAGGCGCGAGCAGGCATCGATAACAAGCGAGTTACCCCCCCCCCCCCCGCGCCATGTTGCAGCCGCTTCGATTCGTTTCTCCATTTATTGTAAAGGAATTTGGGTTTGATACTGACGAGCTGTTGATGTGCAGGCCTGTGTGTACATTTTTCACATCAGGAAAACATCCACGCATTGTCGTTTTCATCTCGACAAGCCGGGGCACAAGTTGGTGGCCGAGCATTGCAACGCGTAAGATACATTACCGGGTAGTCAACTCACACAGTGGGCACTTAAGGATTAATGTCAAATGGTATAACGACATCAGATAGCTCATGCATTTCATGAAATATTCTTCTGAGATCTGCTAACTCTTTTTGTCTCGCATAGGCAAGAGAAAAGTCCACCAAAGCCTCCTCGAGCAATCCGCCGAGATTTTCGGCACGGTGTTGCCTTGGAGGGGCCATGGCCATCCCCAACGATTATGTACGTACCATCGGTGCAGTACACCCGAAATTGTAATCGTAAATGTAAAATTACAACTGTACCGTAAAATTCGATTTGCATGATAACCGTAATGTATGGTATCTAGAACTGTAAGGAAGGGGAACACAAGGTTAAAGGGAACGTTCTACATTTCAGTATATTGCAACAAGCATCAGGCATGATGAAATAGGCTCATTTACAAGTAATGATATACTTTTACGTGGAAGAGACTGCTCTAGGCGACACGATATCTCTTTTTAGTAACTACGCGCTTCAATGATTCATTGCTTGATTGCGTACCTTGCATAATAACGACTGAGAACCAATTGACGAACGCCAGATATGAGCGATTAGATGGTTATATTTTTTGTCCTTGATCGCCGCATGACCTGTGAAATGACAAAGTTATAATGCCGTTATTATGGCAGCACGAATACCTGGGTGACCTTGAAATGGTCTGCACGAAACTAGGGGGTTTTAGGTGCTAAGAAGGGCAGGGCTTTGAACTGCATCGAATGATTTTTGAGATGGCCATTTCAGTTCAAAACCGCATACAAATGTGGAACACACCCCTTCACTACAGTGTTCGCATGGTAGCATATGAATATCAAGCAAATCTCAACTTTGGACATTTAGTTTCTCAGCTAGTTGGTTTGATTTGTGATTTATGTCATACATTCACAGTACGCACAGGCTTGGCCATTCGTACCTCTCATGAGTGAATGAGAAGTAAAGACAACAAATCCGATCCAATTGAGTGCATGTACCGGCGTGCTCAACACACTGAGGCAAATGGGTAGGCTGGTCATCAAAATCAAACGCTGTGAGTGATTGCTGATACTCGCCGAAATAATTCCAGCAGCTCGCAGGCCATGTTTATTCTTGCCCTGAATCTGTTTGCATTTATCCTTTTATGAGTTGCAGGTTCAGTACGCATCCTTGCAGCTAACACAGCCTGAGCAGTTTGATTTATAGTTGAAATGAGTAGTTGAAATTTATCTTGGTACGAGCATGAACATATTTCTAAGTCCCTAGTTAAATTCGCTCACAGGCTGCTCGGAAAACAGCAGGCGAGCGGAAGGTGAAATATCTCGTCACTTCGTAAATCACCCTGTGATGTGTGCACCAGCTGACTTTTTTAGCGCGCAGGTATCGCCACGTGCCGGATCACGGCCAAATGCAGCACCACCCGCTCCTCTAACGACCGCGCTCGGCCGAGGTGGGCCGCTTCTGTGAAGCGGTGGCGCCGGCGGCGGTGCCCTCCGCGGCGGACACGTGCCGGCGGCCGCACGCTCGGCTCCGGGGGCGCCTCTGAATGGGCTCGTCAGTAAGAGTGCCCGGGGCAAGGCGCATGACCAGCCCCGCCGGAACTGCCTCTGCCGGCGCTGACGCTCCATGAGAGGTGGTACCGAAACGTGGTCGTATTCAAAGCGCTGTAGTTTTAGAAGCCCAGTGTGCATACGCAAGCAATTTATCTCTTGCGCCACCTATATGACAGAATGTACACCACAACAATAACACAGTCATCACCAAACGGTCGGTTCCGTATCGATCTGGCCTGGGGGCCTTTCTCCATGCATGAACAAGGCCGGAGCCCGCGTTTTACGTTGATCGGGGCCCTCAAGTTGATGACGGACCCCTATCTCGGCCGGAGCCCTCAGTGCCTGACAGGAGGCTGTGTTCGCGAGGGGCCCCGATTCGGCCAGGGCCAGTCTTTGAGAGGCCCGGAGGGGGTCCGGGGAGCCCCTCGCAAACAAAGATCAACGGCCCGGCTGGAAGGCTTAAGGGCCTAATGGCTGGCTAAGGACGTCTGCCCACGAGAACGTGACCTCAAATGTCTGTCAGAAGACCCTGTGCACCGACTTAGAACCTCCTGACACAATGCGAAGCTCTATTTCGGCCAGAGATCACTAGCACCAAACGGTTGGCTATGTGTTGGTCTGAACCACGTGGACCCATTTTCCAAGCAAAGACTAGGTTGGGGGCTTGTGATTTGCATTGGAAAGGGTCCCTGTAACAATTTCGGTCCCCAGCGGCGGTCAGGGTCCACAGTGCCTACACGGAGCCCTACGTCGGCACGGGATACCGAGTCGGCCAGGGGAACATTTGTTGAGCAGGGACAGGTACAGCACCCCGACTGTTAAGGGGCCCCTTGCGTTGGTTGGGACCCTCTGAAGATGAAAGGATATATAAGAACTAATAGTACGAGGTCACAATGAGATAGTGGAAGGGCCCCGTATCAATCAGGACCCAGTACCGAATGGGACCTGCACCCCTTTCAGCCAATGGCCCGTTAAGCCGAACTGGAGTGTCTGTGTCAATTATTAGACCTCGTGCGGCAATAAGGGCTTTTATTGCATTGATGGCGGACCCTACGCTGGTCTGGGGCCAAACGCCTAGGTCAGAGAGTTTCCTGCGTCAGTGGGGGAACCAATGTAAGAGGTATCTCTCTACAGAGCAGTTGCAAGATAAATGAACGGTGGTTTTAGCAGGATTTTGGGCAGCCCTGCGCCGCTCAAGGAAGCAGATGGTATCCAACAACATACTCCCGAGGAAGGATTGCTGGCACCTCCTATAATAAGGAGCCGTCACCGCACGCCCTGCACCCGAGTCCGCGTTTGTTTTGGATGTCGCGAACGTTTGAAATGAATGTTCCACCTTCAAAGATATTAAAGCGAGCATCAGGTATGATGGAATAAGCTCACTTTTAACAACTGATTTACTTTCAAGTGGACAAGACTTCTCTAGACAACACACTTTATCTATTGAGTAAATACGCTGCTCAATACGCCATTGTTTAAGCGCGTCCTGAAACGTTTGTATAACCACTCACTAGTAGTTCCTTAATCTCCCGAGAAGTGGCCAGCAACCGTACAGGATGTGTCCCAAACCGGATTTTGTTAGGTACTTTTGGTTTAGGTGCTCATGCTCGTGTGGTATCCCTTTCTCGTGGTGTTCTTACATTTTTTTCGTGAGCTCAAAGGGAGTGCTCGCATGTATGTAAAGGGAGTATTTCATGTCTGTACATGGACCTGCCCTTCTTAAGACCTCAGTCCCTTTCGTTGCTGAGCTATACGCCCGCAGATATGTACAGATTTTTCGTGCGACTTTTTGAAGATTGCTCAGATATTCATGAAACCGTAATAACGTTACTCAAATTATTCCATTTTACCGGCCATGCGACGATCAAGGCGAAGAAAAATGAATCCGTCGGGTCGTTCATATCTGGCATTTGCGAGCGCGATTTTCACATATAGCGGTCGTCAATTGGCTTTCAATCGATGTTGTGGAACGGTACGATGACGCAATCAAACATTGACGTGCCCAGGAGCATATTTACTTAATAAAAAAATTGTGTTCTCTAAAGCAGTCTTTTCCACATTTAAGTACAATAACGGTTATAAGTGAGTTTATTTTACCATATCTCATGCCTGCTTCAATATCTTTAAATCCGGGACATTCCCTTAAATGCGCATGTGCAGCATGTTGTTGACACCTCCAAAAAGTTGTTCAGCTAGATAAATACGGAGATAACTTTTAGTGGTACAATGTCTCACATGTTAAGACACACACCGACATAATTTAACGCACAACAATAAGTATTTTGAATTTACGCTCGACCAAGCGTTTCTTCTGGCTAACTGCCAGTACTTTTCTAAAATTTACAACACAATTCTGAAAATCAATTATCAGATAACGGTGAGTTTTATGAATAATGCCTACACAAAATGCAGCCCTTTTCAAACGAGCTTGGCAGAAATAAACTGTTTATGCAATGATCGTAAAGCTGTAATGCATTGCGAACTGTCAACGTCACATGCGCTGGGATTTAGGGCTACAACAAAAACAAAAGCAAGGCATCCACATTTAAGTGTTGGGTGACTTTTTCGGCGATATACACCAGGTATTTTCAAATTTCCACTTATTTTCAGGCATCAGCCTGTTTCGTGTAGTCCATATATCATGGCGGGTCGTGTTATCAAGCTTGTTATAGTTGTCTGCGCAATTTTTATTGTTGTGAGGTCACACTCTACAAAAGGTAAGCGTTTTTCGGACAGATCGATGACGCACGACATGGAAAAGGGAGTAGAAATTGTTGTACCAAGTTGAGTTTCCTTTAAATGGTTGTATTAACTAATCAAAATTACGATGAGCAGCGCTGTTTGAGTGCATTTTCGCTGGTGGCGATCTGGAAATATTATTTCTTACCCCGTGTTGTTTCACGTGTGACTCTAACACGCCGTCAAAAACCACGTAACCTGTCTGATTTTTTCAATGGAAAAGAACACCCGGCATTGACGCAATACCGTGCTATATTTTAAACGCCACGATGTGACCAATCATATATGTCTATGCTCATCTCCAAGAACACACAGATGACCAAATGTACTTGTTTGGTCCGTTCTTTGACACATGCAGCCGGAACACGAACAATACCGCATCATATCAGCAAGGCAATAGCTTCAAGCAATCAAACCCGATTCCTCGACCGCTCCGGACGTACCCGAGACCTCTTGGACAGCGGACGGCACCAGCACCAGCCGTCCTGGCGACATCGCACGTGGAACCGGAGCGACGGGCCGCGTCGGCGCCGCCGCCGGCCGCGTGGGTGCCGCGCACCAGACCTATATAGAGGCAGCCGGGCGACGAGGTGACAGCAGTGTCAGCACGACTCCTGTCTGACCCTCGCAGCCGACCCTCCAGTCCTCCAGGTACTCCGGCGGCCTGTAAATCTGTGCGACGCCCCCACCCCCGCTGGCGTACGTGGAATGCTTTCGTGGGGTGGGGGGAGGGCAGGAGCAGAGTTGGAGGCGGGGCGTAGCCTGGGGATGCCGTGCATAACCTTTGTAAACGCAGCTAATGATATGTGGCTATGGTAGACTAATAAGCTGACTATTGGCCGCGTGCGGTTCCTAACTTAAGTCATATATTTGGCTCCAAAACATTCGAAGCTGCAAACGTGATTCCAAACGTAATGAATTAAAGACCACCATTTGACCAATTTAAGACCGCTAATAGCAAGCTCCAAATTGAGCGGTTGTTATCGCTCGCTCCCGCTATCAAAGTATCGTATTCCCATTGATGCCTTCCAATAAGAACCCGTTCCATTGCCTGTGCACGTACATCTTTTGGAACGCCTAGGACGGGCTTTGCTGTTTACGTGGCACAGCTTCACATTCTCTGGATGTGTACAACAGATAACGCTGAAAACTCGAGCCGATGCGCGCGCTGGCGTGACCCGTTCCATGGCTGCTCACAGGATGACGATGTGAATGGCCGCGTCTGGCTGGCCCCATTTTTCCCTCCCGGACTGCTCGCAGGACGTAAATGGCCGTGGCTTTTTGGCCCCATTTCTAACCTCCCGGATTCTCGGCAGGATGGCGCTGTGGCAGAGTGTGCGGGCGGCGCTGCTGGCCGGGGCGCTGCTCTGGGCGCTGGCGCCGGCCAGCAGCGGCCAGCCTGTGCTGGCCGGACGGCTCGTCGGCAGGCCCTACACGGCGCTGGAGTTCAGGGACCTCGAGTGTGGCGGCGAGTTCGACCGGGCGCTCGTGGCACAGCTGTCTGACATATGCCAGGACTGCTACCGCATCTACCGCGAGCCAGAACTGTTCGGCCTCTGTCGGTAAGTAGCGCGCTGGCCGCCCAATGAAACTTCGTATGAGGAAAAAAGGCCTCCTGGTTTTCCGGCATTATGAGTTTGGAGTTCCTGTCAAAAATTTTCAGCTTTCAGTATGCCAGGAGATGCTGGCTAAACGACATTACGACGCAAACATTGGAACTGTTGTCAAAACATTAGTTGAGATTTCAAGTTGCGCTAATATTCACAAGCGAATATGATGCTGTGTAATACGATCCTATGTGGAGGGTTACCCGAGACGCAGGTGACTTATAAGACAAAAGGTTTCATTCACCAGTACCGAAATGCGCACAGCGCGAGACAAATTTTTGGCATTGGAAATACATGCTAACCTCAGCCAAAAAGGAGTTATTTCTAAGCGTGACTAAAAAACGTTGTTGAGGTTAGATCCCAAGGAGAATATCTGCGTGAACAGCCCGGACGAAGATTGAGAATGTGCAGCGATCCTAATCTCTTCCCGTCCGCGTTTTCCTTATCTGCTGCTCACTTTTCTATGAAACCGGCTAGAATTGCCAATGAAGCTGTCAGCGCCTGGTCCATGTGGCCTATGCGCCTTGCCCCAGCGGGCTCCACTCTACAACCAGCAATTCTGGCCACTCGCCGAAGCAGCCGGGCTTCGGCGAAGTGATGGCAAAGTGGAGTGGCATCTTACGTCACAACATACCACTACAGGCACAACGCTCTTGCGGATTAGCGCATAAGTCCATCGCCCACAGCCTTCGGTCACTCCTGTGCTGATTGGCGCATACCGTGACCTTCCCACTGATGTTGGCGGATTGGTGTGCTCTCTCATGTGCTCATTGGTGATCTCTCATGTGCTCATTTACTGGGCGGTGGGGTTCGAGCGCCTGTCGTCTACCCACTGCCTGCCCGTGTATCTCGCAGCGAGTGAGCCAGCGCGGTGATCGCAGGTATGAATGCTGCTGGGTGCCGGTTTTCCAATACAGGTTCAAGGCTTTCAACATCGGCTGGACATAACAAATATGATATGAACAGGTAATATATTGGCACAGTGACTTTTGCCTGTGAGAGTTTTCATCGTAGTCTGACCTCGTTTCGTCGCCCCCCCAGCCGGCAGTGCTTCAGCACCCCGTACTTCGGAGGGTGTCTGCAGGCGCTGCACATCACCGACCCGGAGGAGCTAGGCCGGCTGCACGGGGCAGCGCGCATCCTGCAAGGCTAAGCTCCTCCGCCCGCCGCCCACAGCTGGGCGACAGTACAGCGCCGCCTGGTGTTCCGTGCAGGGCAGGGCAGGGCAGGGCAGGGCAGGACAGGGCGGCCCAGAGCTGAGGTCGGCAGCAGGGCTGTCCCATCCTGACCATGGCTGCACTGATCTGAACTGTTTATCTCAGGCGGGTCCGACTGTGACCTGAGTCGGGAAAACTGGTTGTGGTTGTCAAGAGCCAAAGATCGAGGATACACTTATATGTTTTGGTGCACAGCTGTTGAGATTCCCTGCCGGTGTAGCACGTTTCTGACGAAGTGTCGTCGACGGAGCCCCACATTGCTCTTGCACACAACGGAAGGTCGTGCGTAATTTTAAGTTGGATCTGTCTGAAGTCATGTACTTACGTTAGTTCTAACTTCACATGTTGTTTTGCTATCCGTCCTGTAAGCGCTACGAGGAAGTGAACGATCCCAAATACAGCGCATATGTAGAGCAGTGTTTCAAATGGACTTCGCACCGAGCAAGGTTCAGCGTATCAAATGGTAGGCGGTATAAAATGTGGAGTCGGTATACCGGCTTCATTCGGTTACAGCAGTAGTAGAATGGTTCAAGAAAAGTTTGGGACGTGTAGAAACTGCAATGTAAATGTATCACAATTATGAGCTTGGGTGCACATAACGCGCATGCTATAAATTTATCTATGCTATCTATGCATCTGTGCTATAAAGCACGCATTAGAACCTACAGGAGTAGTAAGTTGAAGATTTTCGATCGTGACTGTATCTAGTTGCGTTGTGTGGGCCTGTTCGTACAATCACATATAGAATAAAATCTCTTCGCTCTCTAATGCGCCTCAAGTTTTAATGCGCTTCACACGTCTCAGAGGTTGATTCTGGAACCTCAGACTGTAACGCAGCACACAGCTGCTGTGTGGAACAGCCCTAATCCACGCGCAAGCCCTCAGCAAAAGACAGGTCAGAGTAGTGGGGTCATTGATAACTTTCCCATTCGTTTGGCGGTGGGGTGGTGGGGAAACTTGTCCGGAATAGACGCGAGCAGAAGAGGCTGCTGTGCGGGCAGTTCCGTTCTCGTATCGCGCGAATGGTCAGTAGCTTCAACTTGCCGAGAGAGGGCAGTGAGTTGCTGGAGCATGTTTTTTGGAACTGAGCATCTTCATGTGCTCTTGTTTTGGCCCTTTCTCGCGTCGTTCTTACATATTCATCCGTGATTTTATGTTGCTCACTTGCATACATACGCTTGCTAATGACGCCTTTCTTAAGCTATTCGATTCCCCGTTTTATTGCCGTTAACTCGTGCCACCCCTAAAATTTTTGTGTTATGTAGCACAAAACTTGGCATTTGTTCGAAACTTGCACTGGACGCATTGCATGGGCTGGAAGTCAGTTGAAGTCCTGTGATGCCAGAAATTGTGCTGGCGCACGCCAGGCGCGAATAACTCGATCGTGTTTTTCTTGGCCTTAAACAACACATGGCCAATGCGGTTGAAGTATTCGCGTTGCGTTTCTATTGCGTCATACATTCCTGGGCGACTTTGAAATAGTCTGCACGAAACAGTCTCCACGAAATAGTCCGCCCAGGTTTGCGGGCGTCAAAATCGTAAACCGGAGGGTTTTCAGCAGGGCTATAGTTTCCTGTCCAGCTATGGGCTTCAGCTTCCCCAACTTGGGCTTCAGTAGCTCCCAAATTTGGAAATAACGTGAGTAGAATCCGGAAATAGGCCTGCTTGCTGGAATATGTTGGGAACAGGCCTGGCCATTTTTCACTGGGGCAATCACGCCACTGGTTTTAAGTGTTAAAAAGGGCAGCACTATGGACTGCATTGAATGATCTTCAAAACATCGATCTTAGTTAAAAAAGGATCTGAATGTGGCGCACTCTTTTAAGCCTTGTGCTCTGTAGGGAACAAGGTGTCGTAAAGAAAAGATGGTTTGAAAAAAGAATGCGCTGCTTCGTTACTCAAAAAGCTCCTTCAGCGACTTCTGTATCCCGGAGTTATTTGGGACACGGAAGGGATGGTCTGCCTGAAAGCTATCGCAAGTTTTTTTCGGTGGTCTTAGGGTCCTGCGACGCATCTGAACCGAACTGGCCTGCCGCGCTTGCAGTACGTAAGCTTTCCGGCACTTGCTTTGGACACTTGCTTTGGACGCGAGTTACCGGGGTTAACTTATGGCAACTGAATGTAAAAAATGGCTTACGGCCAACGACTCAGGCGCCGACTCGTACTTTTGAGAACATTCCCAATTGCTCCCGGCCATCAGGGCCCTGTGTTAAGAAGAAAATGAGGTCAATACCTTTGACGTGGTCAACATATGGTTGCATCTACGCACATTCACGGCCCAAGAATCCAACTCAGAAGCCCCCCGACTCCGTCTACAACAAAACAGCCCATTTGGTTTTCAATATTCCCCAAGCAGGCCTATTGCTAACACGTACAAGAAGTTCCAGCATGCAAGCAAATGGTCAGACGGACCTTGTGGCCGAGTGGACGGCGCGCTGTGTCACAGATTTCGTTCGGTAGGAGCCATGCGTCGTCGGCCGTTTTAGTACCCCAGAACTCACTGTTTTAAAGCATTTTGACGTGTTGTTTAAGTGACTTTTGTACTATGTTTGTTTGCTGATGGCCTATATTCACCTGGCTACTGTTTCATGTGGACTTGCGTTTTTGACCTGCATTCACCTGGCCTTTACACCTTTTGATTTGCATTCTTATGGCCTTTATCTTTTTTGACTTGTGGCATATTTGGCCTACTGCGTTTCACCCCGTAATTTTCATTTTTATCCATGCATTTTGATCCCTTTGACAACTCGTCTTTTACATTGATGGGTTGAGCCTTATGCTTTTGGACTTTGTGGCTATCTTACTCCATCGCTTTTTACTTTTTACCTGTTTAACGTTTGCCATTTTACTTAATCTCTTGGGCATTTCGATTGCTAGATTTTTATCATTTTGACTTTGACATCTAAATTTCATTCATTTTGCTTCCGATTCTTTTGGCATCTGAAGTTTTGTCCTCTTAACTTTTTGGCATTTCACTTTTTTGTCCGGTCACCGCAGCGTGGTCGTGCATACGGAGAAGCCATGAGGGTCAGCGAAATGGACGATGGGTTATTGGTTTCAAGTTTTTCTGTGTATGTTCGGTGTGTCTTAGTCATGCCACTGTCTTGCATGTACGGAGGCCAAACGCTCACCATGGGAGTGCCAGCATTGGAACTGTTCAACTGGGATGCAAAATGAATTTGCTTTCCGCATGTGTTAATTTGCTTTCATTTGCTTTCTGCATGTGTTATGTCGCACACATGTGTAAGTACCTACTCTACCTGTCCTACATATTATTTTATTGCTGCGTTGGATATCGGCAATGATGTTTCGTGAAAACATAATCCTTTTTTTGTCGACAATTGCAACCATGTGAGGCAAGAATATTTGCCTACGTCCATATTTACTTGCTCCTTGCTTCATCCCACACTGGGTCCGCCTCCGAAAGCCAACTCCAATGCGACAAGCCGTGATCTGTCTGTGTTTCGGTGCTAGACTACTACGGCGCTTGAGAGACTCAAAGCGGGAAACGCCCCGGTCCGACCAATTATGAATGCCATTAGAACATTTTCGTCCACGCGCCGAACTTCACGCGCTTGACAACAGGCAAGCTGGCGCGAATGATCAGCTGATCGGCCAAGGCAACCGATGGTCGTAACCGCGTAAGTCAGGAGTCAGTGAACCGGATTTCGCATAAAGCCAAGGGAAATGTAGCCACGATACAGGTATATATATATATATATATATATATATATATACATATATATATATGTATATATATATATATATATATATATATATATATATATATATATATAATGGATATGATAACACAAGTTTGCAATATGCACTGTTCGTTTCATTGTTTTGCTACGTCCTTGGTCATGGGGGTAGGTACACCGTGTGCTCGGGGCAAAGGCAGCAGAGAGCACTTTGAACGGTGCTTATTGCAAATGCCCTTGAAACGGGATGAGGGATGGAGTTTGCAATAGTCGTATGGCAGCGTATATGTAGTAACACAGCGTGCGTGCCTGAGCCGCTGGCGGGTGGACTTGAAGGAAACATACGCATAGAGCCTGAATGGGGAGAGTTTAGAGGCAGCATGACCCAGTACACGTGTCTCGTGCCAAGGAGTCAGCAGCTACATAGCATGTACAAACACTTTTCCGAACATAGAATTGGGTTTCGCAGTCATAGACACAACACGGTATGCACTCAGATCCACACCAAAATGACATAAATGGGACTTACGCGTGGAGCCGAATGACGAATTAGGAAGGAAGAACGGGCTACGCTTTGAGGCGACGAGGCGGTGTGGTGTGTCTTGTCAACCGACCTTGACCAATGGCGGATCCAGAGTGGTAGGGGTGGGGTGCGATGGGGCTATGCCCCCTTTCCCTTGTGGCGAGGGGGCAGCAAAATATCGTGGTGAAGGGGCAGCGCAATCTATGTTTCGAATCTCACAACCTTTATTTTCAAAAGGCCCCAAAATTTCACGGGCACCACAAATGACCACAAATATTTATTTTCGATAGGCACTGAAATCCCAGTACGCCATAACCGGCCCAAAATCTGTATTCTCTAAAGGCACCACCTTTCAGGGATACAGCATTGTTGTGCCTCCCACACTGACGAAATCCTGGATTGGCCCTTTGGGCTAGGGGGCACCAAGGTGGTCAGTTTGGGGCACCATAAGTTTCATTTCGCGGCACCGTAACCTTTATTTGAATGAGCCCTTTTTTCTAAGTGGGTAATTTAAATTTCCCAAAGATTTGGTTGTAAACAGGGCTCAAAATTCATGGACATCATAATACCTTTCTTATATATATATATATATATATATATGTATATATATATACATATATATATATATATATATATATATATATCATGTATCTTTTTTATTTATTTCGGACCACCACTGCGTTTATTTCCAACTGACTGACAACAGCCATATCGAACAGTCCGCTCCGTGCTATTCTGGGGCGAAGGTGTTTCTCGAGTAGATTATTTCTCGAGTAGAGACAGGGCCAAGAACTCTAAATGCCAATTAGAGGACATCCTACATTCGTCGGGACACCTGAAACAATGAAGAACCCACATTTCTGGTCAGTGACCACAGTCCCTAGTAGGAGATCATATGTCGGCAATGAGCCCCAGGTCGGCCAGGAGCACATTTGATGGGCCCCCGCATGTCAAAGGGTCTATTGTGCTGGTCTGGACCCTCCTGACAATGAAAGGGTTCATGCGAAATGACAAAAGGGGTTTTCATGTACAATGAGACAGTGGTGAGCCCTGTGCCAGCCAGGGATACCAGAACCGGGTGAGGGAGCCTCTGCACCATTTCAACCAGAGACCGATAAGGCGAATTAGTGTCTCAATACCAATATTGGAGTTCCTGTGCCAGTGAAGAGTCTTTTTGCATCAGCGAGAGCCCCTGCGCCGATCCGTTGCTGGATGTCTCAATTGGAGGGACAGCCGCATGGAGGAGGGGACCGGTTGTGATGCGTTCTTCTGAGGGTCTCCGTGCGGTCCTGGGGGCTATCACTAGACTGAAAGCGGCGGGGGACCCCAGATGGGACGTAATGCCCTTCAGCTGCTGACCAGAACGTTTTACCAATGCAGTTTAGTTGGCTGACCAGATGATTCTCTGAACGGGTTCAGCATTTGCAGCATTACGAGCAAGAGAGGTTACGCCAATGCGCCTTCCCATTGCGCCTTCCCCTAGTTCGTCCCGACTACCAATCTAAAAATTGCACTAGTGAAACATCCGGCAAAGGGACACCTTTTACACGCATATCCATCGACTTCATCAAGCGTTGGAAAGTAACGATTTCGATGCGTAGTCATTTCCACCCGTCTGTTGACCGCTGCCAGATGTTGCTGCAAGGTTCCGTATGCTACAATGGTGTAACTACAACATTTTTGCTCCGACGTCTCACAGAACACCTTACGGAGGAAGCACCAATGAATCACGTACAGCCCGACCACAATACTCTTCTCGCGCGCCGAGCGCTCACACAAAACACTGCGATGCTATCATCTACACACAGAACTATAAGACTCACATTC
Source organism: Pollicipes pollicipes (assembly GCF_011947565.3). Classification (NCBI taxonomy): domain Eukaryota; kingdom Metazoa; phylum Arthropoda; class Thecostraca; order Pollicipedomorpha; family Pollicipedidae; genus Pollicipes; species Pollicipes pollicipes. Next base: position 28,070,924 of record NW_023596818.1, on the reverse strand, counting down.
TGGATGCATTACTCATTCATGACCATAAACGACTTCTAAGCAAATAAATGAATGAAACCACTGAGTTATCTCTTTGGAGCAGAATCACAAACTTATCAATTAGACAAGGAACAAGACACTGATGAATGGCGCGGGTATTGGGTGATTGGCATGCAGCGTTGTGATTTGCTGTGTTGATTGTGTTATTCAGTGTGTGGTGGTAATGATGTCTTCTGCACGGCTAAATAATTATTTGCTGTTGCCAAATCAAAACGACAATGAGTGCTGTCCAGTGAAAAGTTTGTTGCTGGTTTGCATGCTCGTGTTTTGTGCTCTGATTAATGTGTTTAGGGTGCCGAAATGAAAGGAAGAGCCAGATATAGAAGGGTCAGTCAGCAGTCATATACCGTGCAAGTTCTGCGAGCTTCGTGTGTCTGTCGGCATAAAAACATGTATATATATATATATATATATATATATATATATACACCATTATGAAGCGCTCTGTGCGATTCGGGCAAAAGCTACGGCCAGGACTAATACACCATATCGGAGTGATCGGGAGCAGTAAACTTCACGGTAACTAAATCGCCGCACATGTACTTTGCGAAAATGCTAGAAAACTGGAGAAGGCCTCTTACTTTGTTAGCTCCCTAGAGTTCAGGGCTCTATCCACCAAAAATCCTCGTATTCCGGTGATTGAGTTTTAATATTCTTACGTACGCAGTTTGTATACGGGAGCCTAGCTTACTACGCACAACCCTAGAAAACTAAGCATGATTCGTATGCAAATGTATGGAGCTTGTTCATTTTCGTCGGGTCATGGTAGATCCTATCATTTTAAGGCTAAGTACTTCGAAGAAAACATGGTAGCATACGCTTAAATTGGCTGCTAAAAATAATCAAAATCAAGCACAAGTTTGATTCCTAGCTTATATACGGTTAGCGGGGTAGTTGATGAGATGAGCTGATGGCTGAGGACTGGTACAGAGTTTTTGCTTTGTCTGTTGCAAGGGAATGCAGAATACGCTATCGTTCAAAATGTATTAGAACGTAACGCACAAGAACAATTATTGTCACAAATTCAATAAGCAACGGAAATAAGATGCACGACGTCGGCGGCGTGTAAAATCATGTTCGATAATGACAAGAAAGAACTCATTGGCGTAATCGGCATAGCCGCACATTTAATCATCCGCAGGTAAGAAGTAAAGCACCAATGAAAATCATTAAGATTTAGGTCCCGTCAACGGCGTAGGCCCTCCTATAAAATGGAAAAAATCCCGAGGCTAATAATGACGGCACCTGAGCAATCAAAACTGCCGTGGCAGGCGAACAAAGAGGCTCCAGTCAACAGTGAATGGTCCTCATAACAAGCGAGAAGAAGCTTACACCAATATGGTGGGACCCCTGAACGATCGGGAGCACCCCGGCAGGCAGACACCTAGGGTCCGGCCGGAGTACAGGATCCCCTGAACAAAGGGCAATAGCCGAAGATCAGTGCACATGAATTAACGCCCCTGTGTGATCAAGAGTGCCCGGGCAGGTAAACATACAGAGAGAGCTCTCACAAGTGAGGGGACCTCAGCAGATAAGTTCTAAAAGGGACAAAGCCATAGGTCAATGAAGGGGCACTGAGCACTGAGCACCGAGTGCCTCGGAGCGTTACCTTATATGGGGCTCCAGCGCAGCACGGGGTCCTCCGAGCAAGTGGAAAGAACCCGATACCAATATGAAGGGCCCCTGAGCAACTGAGTGTACCCTGACATTTGAGGCCCAGGCAGCAGCGGCGGGGCGGGAGAGCCTGCTTACCCCGCGGGCGCAGCGGTCCCTGCCAAGTCCGCGCCGCCCGCCATGTCTCCGGCCGCGCCGCCGCCCGACGCATCTGCGCCTAGTCCGCCGGTAAGCCCCGGGGCGCGGCCGCACCCAGCCCGGACACGGCCACCAGGCGTCCAGGTAATTCATAGTAACCATGCTTGACTGTACGCATCACGTGATCATCAGTGGCTTGCTAGGCTGATTGTGCCATCTGTTGACAAAATACATCGCTATACATCAGAAATGAATTCGCACACACGCCCTTCGCCCTCATCACACCTCTCCAGTCTGCTTCTGTTCTGAATCTGTTCTGTTCGGATGAGTTCCGTGAATGCCTTTTAGGCTATCCAGAGTGGCTGCTTGCGCCTCAGCACTTGCCACCCAGTTGACTTGTGTCCGCTCCTTCCTGGTATGACAGATGCGGAAGCCTGTTGTTTCGACGGCATTCGCGTTCGGGTTCTCAGCTTATGCTTCGGTGCCGTTAGCCCCGTCGTGTCTCATGTCTTCAAAACCCAGCCTTACACGTAAACAAGCGCCTCGGAAACCTTCCATGGTCTACTTCATCCAAAAGTCTGGAAATCATGCACGCATTCCAAATTTTGTTCCCTTTTCACAGTCCTAACTTTCTCGGGGCCATTAAAAGAATTACGTCAGCATGTCGCAGCAAGTCCTACATGTCGTGAAGTCCTACATGTCGTGAAGCCTCTCCGTAGGTCACCAATTAGCACGATTTCCGCTCGACCTTTTTTTAAAGATTTGATCCGAACCGTTTGAATGGATGGATTTCTGGGTTCAGAGCTCAGTCAAACCTACACGGCCAGCGTCTGCCCGCCAGTCAAGCTGCGCCCTTGCCCTGGGTGAGGGCGGTGCCGTCGGCCTGGCGCTGTAGCGGCGCGGCGCGCTGTGGCGGCGCGGGGCGCTGTGGCGGCGCGGGGCGCTGTGGCGGCGCGGGGCGCTGTGGCGGCGCGGCGCCGACTAGTGTGGCCAGTCACACTTGTACGGGTCGGACGCCGGCGCCCGCAGGCATTCGTGCAGCGCCTCGCACCCGGGCGGAGACCAGTTCTGCGGGCAGCGGTTCACGGGGCGGAATAATACGAAATCTCATGGCAGCTGCCTCATATGATATATCACGCAATCGATTCACACCACGATGTACGACGAAGAACAACATCTTATGCATGATGATCTTAGACATCTTATGAAAGTGCCTCTGTACCTGCACTTGACGTCAAACACAATGGTGACATGCTCTGTGCTACGAATTTAGACACCTTATGTGCGTTGAATCAAGACACCTGATGGCAGCTGCCTGATGTGACGCCATGCGATCATCTCGCGCCACGACCTACGATGCATGCATGGCAGGCCTTTTGTATGCTCTGACTCAACACAAGATGATCATATTATCAGACGACAGACTGCACAGGGGCCGGCCAGTTGGTCCGAGGCCTTCAGCGACAGTGTGAGCCTCCTCCCGCTGACCGGACTCACCATCACGGCGTCGTCGCACCAGTCCAGCGCCGGCCGGCCCTCCACCATGTCATGCAGGTGCTCGTCCATCACCTTCCACACCTCGGACACGACCCGCGTGTACTCGGCCGTGCCCATCTTCAGCGGGTACGTCTCGCCCGGGTCACGGGCCAGGTCAATCACCACTGGGGTCAGCGTGCGGTTGATCTGCACCGAGGTCGTCAGGTTCGCAACGCAGGCGCCCGGGCAGTGGTCGATGCCCTGGCGGAAGAAGGTGGAGGTATTGATGTAAATGATACATCATAGGGGGCTCCACGGCGGTACCGCAAGCTGTGGACTAAAAACAAAATGCAAATGGAAGCTGCAGTGAGCATGACGCGTTCGAACCAATCAAAGACCTAAAATGCTTTGATTTGCAAAATAGATGTAACTAATAAAACGTCATTACGAGCCGAGGCTAAATGGCCAGAAGGCAACACTCGTACCTTTTTCAGCTCCTCGACAGGCGTGGTGAAGGTCCAGGTGTGCGCTTTGTAGCGCCCAACCCTGGTGGCCATGAGGAGATCACCCCGGTAAAAGAACACCGACCTGCGAACAGGGGTGCACCGCTGAAGGGACGCCGCCGAGGGTAACTCACGTGGTCCCGGCTGCTGCTGCACGAATACGCGCGCAGGTTACAGCCGGCACCAAAGCCGGGCTCATTGAAAGCTCGGAACAGCGACACTCCGCTCAACCATTACCTTTCTTCGTGTTTGTGGGCCATACGGAACTCATGGGCCGCACCAGAGTTGTATAGGCCAACTGTCTAAAGAATCATATGCTCAATCACCTTCCTTGCCGGCCCATTAATTCGATGTCTCACCACAGATCTGTGTGTTACCCTACCACTTATCCGAAGCAATTCCGTAACAGTGGCTTCATGTTTTACTGTAATTACTTTCGCCAAAGTTAAGTGGACACCGTTTTCTAGTGCGAGCGCATCCCGAAAGCAGCCCGTCTGCATGCTTCCATATGAAAACAGCCCGTCTGCATGCTTCCATATGAAAACAGCCCGTCTGCATGCTTCCATATGAAAACAGCCCGGCTGCATGCTTCCATATGAAAACAGCCCGGCTGCATGCTTCCATATGAAATCGCATGCATACGGCAAGATGAATATCGACCAATGGTGTGGTCGGTGATGTGGATGCCATACCTCTCAGTAGTATTCTCATTGGTTAACGCGGAGACCAGGTTGATGCCGTCCACAATCCTGTCTCCGGGAATCGCTTGGCCGGCGAGCTCGGCGAACGTGGTGAACAAGTCCATCTGGGTCCCCACCTGAGAGGAGCAGCAGCTCAAGCCACCGGTTGTCGCCAGGAGACATTATTGAACTTAGATCGGCACCGTACTGCTACGCCCATAAAAATCACGAGGCGGCGTGGTGCATGGGAGCGGGTGCACTGATCTGCGTCATCGACTTGTTTGCTTCCTGCTCGTTTGTTAATCGCTATTGTTCGCAAAAAGCGCAATAAATTCGTTTTGGTTTGCTCTCAAGTGCGTTCCACGGTTAAGCGGCAGGTCTCCTGTCGTCCTTAAATCCACCATAAGTCGGAGACCGAGGCACCGAACTAGTCCACTCGGTCGGACCCTCGGGTGGAGACACTGTCCGGCCGAGGGGTAGACGCACTGGAGGCAACCAGCCGCCGTTCGCAGGCCCGCTGTCTGGTGCATGCTACCGCCCTTGCACCACACTGGTCTGATCAGGGAGTGTAGGAGCGGAGAGTGCGGAGAAGGTTTTTTGCAAGAGGGTTACGAATACGAATCTACCACCCCTTGTGGAGGCTTAACATTGATTACATGACCATTATGGAAGGGATCAATTCCATAGCACGACTTTGGTCTCAGCTTTTTGGGACGTCACCCACCTCTGGTCTGTGACACAATCACGGTATTACTGACCTGTTGGCTGACCTGACCTGGTGGCACCACACCAGGCCACCAGGCTATGGTGGGGACGCGGAACCCTCCCTCGAACGTGGTCTGTTTGCCACACAGGAGCCGCCCGTTGTCGCCGCCTGCCGAGCAGCGGTTGGGGCGCACCGTCATCGCCCGCTTCATGTTGCCCCGAGGCTCACACGCCCGCGCATCCACCATACGAGAGGTCAGCGAACACAGCCCGACCACACCTGGCGTCGTGGTACCACCATGCGGAGGAGCCGTGCAACGCGGACGTGACGTCTGCTGAGAGCTCCGCTCGGCAGGGGGCGCAGCCGGACCACTTGCCATAGCCGGCGTCCACCAGGGCGGCGCCATTGTCAGAGGAGAAGAAGACCAGTGTGTTGGTGAGGTTGGTGCGCTTCAGCGTGTCGAGGATGCGACCCACGCTGTGATCCAGCTCCATCACGGCGTCTCCGTACAGTCCTGGCAGCACACAGTCGGGCGTCAGGCTTGGGTCTCGGGGCACGCTGGTGATCCCCCCTTAAGTACCGCTGACACTCATGACAATGCAGCACAGAACGCATCATTGGCCAAGCGATTACCGGCTAAAATGTGATAGACAGACTAGTGATACGGGGGCCACAATTCTTCCTTGACTTTCTCTCCAGGGATATTGTCGTCGCGATAAAGTAAGTGATGGTGTACACATACGCAACTGCTTGTCAAATCCAGGCCTTCCTTATTGTCCATCGATATCTGCCTGGACAAGGCCCAGGCAGCCTTATTAATAACAAATCACCTTTTTAAGTTATGTTCTAAGGTGACTCTCGATCTGATTCTTGACTGATCACAAGTTGGTTTTAAAGAGATTATTCTGTGTCTTTAAACTGTCTCAAAGAGAACTGCACAGCATGCGGACTATCGGGATGTCTCAATTCATGCTTGCCAAGAATATCTGCCTGGCTGTCGGGTCGGTAGAAATTGGACTAGCCCTCTCAGCCAATTAGTCTCCTGGGCTCCGTGTCTGGCCACATTCCCCTCCAAACTACGCGCAGCCGGACCCTGACGTGTGACCCTGACCCTGCACTGACCGCGTCTGCTCCTCCCCAAGAACGGTCTGGAGGCGTAGTGGGGCGCGTGCGAGGCGTCCGGCGTCCACAGCAAGAAGAACGGCCTTATGCTGTTGACCTGCGCCTCCAGGAAGGCGACGGCTTCGTCCGCCAGAAGCCGGGTGTAGTTGGACTCGCCGCTGGTGATGTTGATGTGGAAGTCCTCGTAGTAGCTGCCGGGACGCCCGATCGTAGGTCCGTTAGTGGGGCATGGAGACAGCCTGGGAGGAGGTGGAATGCAGTATACGTGTTCGGGCGCGGTGCGCGAGATCAGGTTCTCAACTGATGGCGTGCTTCCACATACAAAAATTGCTTGAATGTGGTTATGCTGATTACTTGTTTATACAATGATGTAAAAACAACCTTAATTATAAGACAAAGACCTGTCTAAATGGCCTCCAGTCCAGATCGTCATGACGAGAAGGTGAATAAAGCACAGGTCGCCCAATCTCACCATGTTCTCATTGTCCTCACGGCGCTCGCACAATGTGTAATCAGTCTTGAAACCGCACAGACAGCTGACACTGCAGATCCAAATCTACGCACGTCTGATATCTAAAGCGTCTGCGCTTATCCATACAGGCGGAATGCTAAGAGGTTGACGCCACCAGCAGTCTGTATCCTGCAGCCCGAAGCCGGCATCCCCTGTGGGCCGAAGCTAGCGTCGGGGCGAGTCTCACCGGCCCATCATGTTGCGGTCCCGGTACACGGGGATGTTGGGCGTGCTCTTGTCGTCGTAAGGGCCGAAGTGACAATTCGGGGAGCCGAACCAGCTGTGAAAGCCGTGGTCCAACGGCTGGTACTGCGGACGGTGACCCAGATGCCTGCCGGCGATACAGGGGCGCGCCCACGCGCACGAGTCGACTCGTCAAGCCTCACACGACGTGCGCGCTCTGTGGTACTACATCTCCCTTTGTATAGCCCTAGATACACTACGTTACGGACAATGGAGGATGCATTGCAGCAAGTGCCTGCACTCTCGGGTGAAAGGCCGCGGTCCACCAACGCTGCATTTGAGCACACAGGCACGGTAAGAGGCCTGCTATCAGACGACCTCTCCAGCCCGGCGCTCGTCCGGTGCACTGAACCGTCTGCGTCACGCTCGATCTGCCGCCAGGTAACAGCCCGAAAACAAGCGCAGCCTCAAAACGCCTGATATGGACCCTGGCAGGTGGCACACCTGCCGCGCTCTAGTCGTTGCGTCATCCTTCCCGGCGCGGACGGCGCAATCTCAGGCGACCCCAAACAACACCGCGGCACGGTCCCTCCCGCCCGCGCTGCCGGGCGATCACCTGCGGCCGGTCCGCGAACGGCGCGGCCGAGCGAGCGCGGCGGACGTCCAGCCCCGCATAGGAGCGCGACGAAAACCGAGTCGGTAGCGCTGGGAACGCGAGCGTTGCTGCAGCCGAACGGGCGGCCGGCACACAGCTGTCAATCGAGCCGCCACACGGGTCCCGCTCTGTGCCGGTCGCCGGTGTACGCGAGGCACACGCACCGCCCGACAAAGCCGCAGCTGACGGCACGTGTCGCGGCCCAACATCGCCCGGAGCAACTCATCGGCGTCTTGGATGTGAGCCCCTTCGCGGCCGGGGGCGCCGAGCGTCACGAGACGCTGGCTGGCCCTTCACAAGGTGCGACAAAGCTCAGCCTCGTTCGAGCGTCCAGTGTGATGGTCATCCAGACAAAGGGTGACGAAAAGCCGCACGCTTTATACCTTCCAGTTTCATAAATATTCTAGTAAGCAAACCCTTGAAGGATTGAGGTTTGAGGAGCAAAAGAAAGCGAGAAATTACTATAGTTAGATCTTAAAACACGTCGTAACCGTCCCGGAGCACTCACCACTTGCCGATGAGAGCGTTGGTGTAGCCGGCCTTGCTGAGCAGCTCTGGCAGCAGCACCTCCGAGTCTGATATGCCGCCTACGATCTCCTGCGGAGTGTACGCTGCCCGGCGAGGCAAGAGCTCCGTCACTGGCTGCAGCGCGTCGGCAAATCGCAACTGACCCGCGCGCTGTCCAGCACACACGCACGCACACACGATCCTCCCATCCCCCTCCCCTAAATACACTTACCATTGTGGCCGAAGTTGTTCGTCGAGTAGAAGCCGTTGCGGATGGGAAGGCGTCCAGTCAGCATGGCCGCCCTCGCTGTCGGTCAGCCACCGCCGCGGGTCAGTCAACATGTGTGTGCGCCCTCTTAACACCTAGCTCGCTGTCGGTCAGCCACCGCCGCGGGTCAGTCAACACGTGTGTGCGCCCTCTTAACACCTAGCTCGAAATCGGTCAGCCACCGCCGCGCGTCAGTCAACACGTGTGTGCGCCCTCTTAACACCTAGCTCGCATACTGTAGCATCACGTCATTAACATATTTTGAATGCTAGAGTATCTAGTATTGTTTTCCATTGCACTCAAACAAAACTCGCTACAAATCATTGGCCATCAGCTGATCACATCGACTATCTCACTAGACACCGGAAACAGGCCACCCGCAACCCACCTTGGAATCAGATATCGCGTTTGATGTTAATGGTATTTAGCAGCCAACCTTAACCCATTTTACCATGTATTCTCAGTAACACTTGTCCTAAAAAGGACCAGATCCACGATGATCTGAAAAGATGAACGCCCTCCACGTATGTATAGGCGCACGACGCCAAGTTGTGTAGGGGTGCGCACAGGAAATAGCTTTATGTATAAAAATAACATGCAAAGAACATTGAGATTGAATGGCAGAAATCCGACGATTTTTTTGGAGTTGACCTACAACTTCAGGAGGGTCCACAGTGTTGCATGTCCCCTTCTCCTGACAAAATCCTGGATCCACCACTTTATCTCAGATTGGCTTACACATTACGTAACTCACACGTTGTGAGCATGAATCGAAATAGACAGCCGATGGGACCCACCGCACTACGTCACGTGTATCGGTTAGAACTGGGAGCGCCCATTGTGTTCTCCATTAGATGCCTTTGGCGATCTGACCAGCCGCTTGCCAGCATGAACGTAGCGCGCACACGCGCCGCCAGCGTCAGCACACACCACAGCAACACCAGATAATTTCTGAGCCATGTTTGCTCTGGGCGCCGATGGCGTTCCGTTTGATTGGGCAAATGGGGCAACACTGAGTGGATCCTTGACTGTGTTGGAAGTGGAAGTCAATAACCGCTACCGGGGCTTGCACTTGTGAGCTCTGGGGACACAACGTAATGTGTAGCCACGTGGGTCTCCTGACTCAATTCCGGCCGTGTGGCGCATCTCGTAAAGACGAGTGCTCCCGGTGGTTGGACGGACGCTGGTCCTCACACGGAGAGCATATAGCGGCGCCCGTGTAGAACTCCGGGAAGAGCATGCCCTCCTGGGCCATGCTGTCGATGTTGGATGTCTCCCTGTTGGGCTCTCCCATCGATCCGAGGTCCCCATATCCCATCTGTGGAGAGAACAGCGCCGTCAAGTCCACACCGGGCCAAGCAGATCCAAGGTCACCATGACCTTCTGTGGAGAGAGCAGCGCCGTCAATTCCACACCGGGCCAAGCAGCAAGGTCCCCATATCCCATTTGTAGAGAGAACAGCGCCACCAAGTCCACACCGGGCCAAGCAGGTCCAATATCCCCATATCCCATCTGTAGAGAAGACAGCGCCGTCAAGTCCACACCGAGCCAAGCAGCAAAGTCGGATCAACAGCAAGTCCAATGGCGAGGAAGGTGTTGGGGCACGACCATAAAACGCAAGTCAAGTGTCATTCTCGCACGTTGAAAAAAATGTGCTAAAAACCTGTGGATCTGGCATGCTTGCCTCCGTTTCCTTGATATGCCGGACGCTGAGAGCAACACACCACGCAGTATACACCAGACAGACATGCAAAAAGTGTAACGTTGCCGTGAGCCATCAGCGCTGCAACGGTGCTCACTACAAATATGCTTCCCGGTTTTTATACTTGTCATGCAATAAGCAAGCTTCCTGCTTTATTTTCTCCGACCACGCGGATGTCATCCCTCGCTGGATATGAATAGCAGCCCATCACCTGCATAGTTCCAATGGCCTCTACCCAAAGAAACCATGTAGTCGCGAAACTGCTCCGAACCTCAAGCTCAGCTGTTTCCTGTGACCAACACACACTTCCACACCAAGGTCAGAATTTCCACCGCATCCTGACACCCTGCCCTGCCTCACGTCATCCATCAGCATGATGATGAAGTTGGGCCGCTGGTCCAGCAGTCGTTTCTCGGTCAGAGTCGCCCCGGGCGTTAGCAGAGAGACCAGCAGCACGGCCCACATCCAGAGCGTGAGCGGCGGCGGCAGGCGGCGCGGACTGAGCCCTGCCATCCCGCATCTGAGGTCAGCAGAACAGCGGCGTGTCAGAGATGGGCAGAACGGCTGAGAAGGGGGGCGGCGGCTGAGGATGGGAACAGTTCACGCAGTCACTTGGCAGACAATGATGAAAATCGTGGTCACGTTTCCGTGATTACGAACATGATACGTCTCTGATTATGAGCGCCGCTTTTATCGTGGTATTTTGTAATCAGTGTTTCGCGGTGTCCCCCGACGTGTTACGGCTGAGAAACGTCACATAATAAGACAGTCTTATCATTCACCGTTTTAGCACGTTTGAACAGTATCTGCTAGTGAAGTATTCGTTTTTCCGACAGCATCACCCGGAGGAACCACTTCATTTTACTGGAGTGGCGTTAAACCAAGCACCAGTTCATAAATTGAACACTTGAATTAATAAACAAAGCGTGGCATTACCATCTGATCCTGCTAATCTCAGCAAGCCTGACCCCGTAACCTGACCACTGACCATTCGTGGCGATTATCACGACCTCCTAGTATCACCAAACAAGTAAACACTCGCCAGATGTGCGAGCCGTGCCAATGCCGCTACCGATGTCCAAAAGCAAAAAAAAAAAACAAAAAAAAAACAGCCGTACTCGACATGGAACTTTTCCACATGACTCCACATTACAACCCAACACTAATGTGCCAATTCGCGTCGAACGAGATCGAGTCACGTTTTTGCAATATCCACACTTATCTGCGAATTAAACTTAACTGAAGGCAATGCGTGCCACCTCAATAATAAATGTGAAGTCGTCCGAGATAATTTCGCAACATCTTTGACTCTGAATTCGGACGGGCATGCTCTTTGATCTCTACGGGGACGACGATGCTGGCACACTTCAGAGACTCTGCTCACCAACTATTACTTCAGGTGGTTTTGAAGGACTTTGGGTTTTGGTCAGAATGGGTTTGGTTTTGAGGGGCTTTGAAAGACTGCCGTTTTTAACGATAATGGTTTTGGTTTTAAAATCATTTCCAGTTTAGGTTTTGAAGGACCACCGGCTTTTTCAACTCACGAGCATTACGGGGCTCATGATACACTTCAAACTTTCAAAGCCAGTGAACAAAAATCTGGCAAAGAGAGACAAAATTATTTTGGGAACACCAATTTTCGACAGCTTGTATTGCAGATACAAGGCCACTACGCAGATACTGGGTCAAAGGACTATGACCTGATATGATGTGTCCATCAAAACCTGCAGGTCAGTTGTTATCAGACTAAAACTCAGCAAGCAAAAAAAAAACGCATTGCAAAGCGCGATAGACTGCGGAGTCCATCCGGGGTCACGACTGACTTCAGTCTGGAGCAGTGACTGACCTCTGTCTGGGGTCACGACTGACCTCTGTCTGGAGCAGTGACTGGCCTCTGTCTGGGTCACGACTGACTTCTGTCTGGAGCAGTGACTGACCTCTGCCTGAAGCAGTGACTGGCCTCTGTCTGGGGTCACGACTGATCTCTGCCTGGGGCAGTGACTGGCCTCTGTCTGGGGTCACGACTGATCTCTGCCTGGAGCAGTGACTGACCTCTGTCTAGGGTCACGACTGACCTCTGCCTGGGGCAGTGACTGGCCTCTGTCTGGAGCAGTGACTGGTCTCTGTCTGAAGCAGTGACTGGCCTCTGTCTGGGGTCACGACTGACCTCTGTCTGGAGCAGTGACTGGCCTCTGTCTGGGGTCACGACTGACTTCTGCCTGAAGCAGTGACTGGCCTCTGTCTGGGGTCACGACTGGCCTCTGTCTGGAGCAGTGACTGGCCTCTGTCTGGAGCAGTGACTGGCCTCTGTCTGGGATCACGACTGGCCTCTGTCTGGAGCAGTGACTGGCCTCTGTCTGGAGCAGTGACTGGCCTCTGTCTGGAGCAGTGACTGGCCTCTGTCTGGAGCAGTGACTGGCCTCTGTCTGGGGTCACGACTGGCCTCTGTCTGGAGCAGTGACTGGCCTCTGTCTGGAGCAGTGACTGGCCTCTGTCTGGGGTCACGACTGGCCTCTGTCTGGAGCAGTGACTGGCCTCTGTCTGGAGCAGTGACTGGCCTCTGTCTGGAACAGTGACTGACCTCTGTCTGGGGTCACGACTGACCTCTGTCTGGAGCAGTGACTGGCCTCTGTCTGGAACAGTGACTGACCTCTGCCTGGAGCAGTAACTGGCCTCTGTCTGGAGAAGTAACTGGCCCCTGTCTGGAGCAGTGACTGACCTCTGCCTGGAGCAGTGACTGGTCTCTGTCTGAAGCAGTGACTGGCCTCTGTCTGGGGTCACGACTGATCTCTGCCTGGAGCAGTGACTGGCCTCTGTCTGGGGTCACGACTGATCTCTGCCTGGAGCAGTGACTGACCTCTGTTGGGAGGGGCGTGACTGAACTCTGCCCAGGGCCGCGGTTGACCACTGTCTGGAGGAGTGGCTGGCCTCTGTCCGGGACCGTGACTGAACTCTGTCCGGGCATCGTGACTGGCCACTGCCCAGAGCCGCGACTGACCTGTGTCCGCTCTCGGACCTCTCGCGTCCCTCCGCCATGGCTGCTCCTGCACCGCTGACTGGCCGCGGCCGGAGCCGGCCCTTGTCGCCGCAGGCGGCCGCTAGGTGGCGGCGGTATCGCGCACTGCGGCGGTACGGCGGGTCACGCTGCACTGCATATCTGCCGGCACGGCCAGCCGGTCAGCTGCTGCTGCAGATCCGTAGATAGGGCCGCAACGGCATCCGACCGACGGCCGGGCATCCACACTGTCCGCCATAGTCTGATACCACTTGAAGCAAACAGTTGAGCAGCAGCCTGTTATTGTGTACCTCTCAAACATTGGTAGCGGGTGTGAGAAGTGTTTACAAAATAATGACGAAGCAAATGCACGGGGGATAGCTTGGTGTCTAGGGAATAGGATGACACATGGCCTCATTCCTTGAGTCAAACTGCTCACACGCGGTGACTAACGGTTGGGCAAGAAAACAAGTAGTTTAGCATTTGTGATTTCCCGAGGCTAAAGCAGTATTTAACACGCGCCCGGTTAGACGGCTTTGCTCCCACCCTTCGCTCGGGTAGGGGGTCAATTTGACCTTCCCCCGAGATCTCGGGAACTAAGAAATCTAGAGCCACCAAATTTGCAGGGTGCGTTGACCTGTACGTTAACTCACTGAGGTAAAAGTTTTAGGTTCCTAGGTCATGACCTTCAGGACACATAAGGTCAAACAAGGTCAAATACCAGGTTGGTCTCTGAAGTGCCACCAGAACATAGATAACTGTTTCTAAGCAAAAGGTCACATGCTCATCTAAGGTCAGTGACCTTGTTTGACCTTTTGAAGGTCGCGGTGACCAAAATCATAGAATAATGCTCTGAGTTTTGCATTTGAACAAGCGACAAAGATTTCGCTAGGCAGTACGCTTCTAAGAACAAAGTGTTGACCTGGGTCATTTCAGGTCAATGACCTGTTCTGACATCTAAGAAGTCCATGAAAGATGCATAATGCGGTTCCTGCAGTCAATAAATTCGAAATGAGCACCAGAAACTATCCCATAAAACAAGCCCCATAGTAATAAAACTGGTTGGTTGTGACCTTGGTCTGATCTTGATACCTGACCTCAGGTCAACGTCATTTGCTCATTCAATATTTTTGTTGCCTAAGAAAGCATCTCAGAGATGTATGGCTCCGTCTTACACCTCGTTGCATTCGATTGAACGACTCCCTGGAAATAGACTTCGTTGGGACCATAGCCTGACTTTGACCTGCCATAGGTCAGCGACCTTAGAAGGTATGTCTAAATTGTTTATGCCAAACGATGTGCTATTCAATTGTCTACAACTATGGAAAACGTGGCGCGACAACGCTGCGGCGTTTGGAAACCATTTGGGAAAAACCTTCGGGGGGGGGGTCAATGCATTTGCACCCAGTCAATGCATTTCCGAAATACAACCGCGTCATATTGAAAGACCACATCCGGTTGCGACAAAAACAGCAGCGGCTGCTTACCACAAGGCACCAAACTAAGGAAATTATATGTTTAAAAAGAAAGAACGAAAATCACATGCAACACACCAATGCACACACGAAACACACAAACACGCACATGCAGCCTGAACTGAATCGTTTCGATGGTCACACTATTCTCGCCACTCTCGCCAATCTTCTTAACCTGCCACCCACAAACGCACACATGCAACTCGTAAAGGCCCGCAGATGTCACACGAGGCCACCGAGTTTAACAATATTTTGTGATAGCATTGATAATGCAAATACTACTCAGTGAAGAGAACGACTTAACAAATGCACTTAAGCTGTACAAAACACATCATGCTCACATATCACGCAGTGAAAAGCGAAACTGAACAAGTACACTCAAACTGTACTAGGCACATACTATGCCCACAAATTATGCAATGAAAAGCAGGACTGAAATAGCGCGCTAAGCTGTACTAACACATACTGCAACAGCAATCACAGACTATGGCGTGACCCCAGCGGCGACAGTCTGCTCCTCGCATCCTTGTGACGCGCAGCCAGTGTCAACAGCTCGGTGATCCACTCCGGCCTGTATGCTCGCACGGTCCGCGGCTGGACGGTGCGAAACAACGTAGCGCGGTCGGCAGGACCGCGGTTAAGAGCGACACCGAGACAGCCGCGAGCGACGACGAGCGGAACGAGCAGTTTGCGAGTGCCACACCGGCGCCGCATCTGATCCCGTCCAGTGCCACACCGGCACCGCTGATGTTAAAGCTGGACGACGAGCGGGCGCGGGCGCTGAGGTACAGCCCACAGGTCTCCACCGACGCTGAGGTACAGCCGACAGGTCTCCACCGACGCTGAGGTACAGCCGACAGGTCTCCACCGACGCTGAGGTACAGCCGACGGGTCTCCACCGACATTGAGGTACAGCCTGCAGATCTCCACCGACGCTGGGGTACAGACTGTAGGTCTCCACCGACGCTGAGGTACAGACTGTAGGTCTCCACCGACGCTGAGGTACAGCCTGCAGGTCTCCACCGACATTGAGGTGCAGCCTACAAGTCCTCACCGACGCTGACCTTGAGACGATGCTTGGCACGATGAAGTCGAGCCTTCACGGTCAGTGAGCGTTTATTATTATCCGCCAAGACTACTACTCTCTGGTTCAAGACCCTGGCAAGTCGTTTAAAATGTATGCAGGTTAAAAGAGATTGCTGCGCATTATGACCAGTTGCGCCTCGCGCATAGACAATTAGCATCTTGATAGGATTGTGGCCGGCACGTGCGACAAGGATGCGCTAAGCTGCATGCCGCATGAGTCGCAGCTGATTACAGAAGGTCCCCATGATTCAGCTTCACAGCCAGAAGGCCTCCGTGATTGACGGCCAGCCAGATGGCCCCCTTGATTCAGCTTCACAGCCAAAAGGCCTCCGTGATTGACACAGCCAGAAGGCCCCCATGATTCTGCCGCGCGAGAGAGTCTTTCAGTACAAAGGGTGTGGCGCTCCGCGGTAGGTCCGCCGCCGCGAGGCGGGGTTTGGCCCACCGCAGAGCGCGAGCCCCTGCGTGGTCTAGGTTTGGTTTGCTTTTTGGATTAGAGCCCTTTCGACCAGAAATGATCACTTCAGGGCTATGGGATGAAGGAAAATGGTCGACGGTGGGGCAGACTTGCATGTGGCTGGGTGGGCCAACCGCCGAACTTTAACCCGCGCATGTGCGCTAGGTACCCGGTCGGGGTTCCCCTTCCCACGGGGTTCTGGGCCCACTCGTGGCTGACGCATGCAGCCTGTTCATGACAAGCAGGGTGACGCGAGGATGCAGAATGAAGCAAGATAGAGGACGAGAGGGACAAATGACACGGCCTAGGCCGGCCAGCGCGCCGACGGAGCACTAGTCCGCGCTGCGGCCGGACTAGCACGCTGGCCGTAGACGCTGCCTCGTGGTGGACGCGTGCTGTCCCGGCATGGCGCCAGGTCACGTGATAGCTCGCCCGGGCGCTGGCCGACCGACGGCCACGGGTCCGTTTCAAATAATGATGTCGCAGTTCACAATATCTGTAGTTCACGATGAACACAGTTCATAATGCCCAGTTCATAATTTTCACAGTTCATGATGTCTTCAAAATAGTTTCAACTCTGAGCTCTACGCTACGATGCCTCGGCCTCATCCCGCGCCCGGCGGGGGGGGGAGGGGGGAGTTCACTTCCCCCTCTACGGTTTTTTGAGCACAGGTCAAAAACGATGGATTGCAGCAGCACGAAATGTCCCGTACCTATTTATCAATTTGGCATCTTTTGAACAAACGTGAAGTTTTGATCTACCAAGATCAGTGACACATATCAGGACAAAGAGGCCAAAGCCTCCAAAAAACGCTGACTGCTTATAATTTTTTGGTCGGTAATTTGTCATTTTTAAAACTTGCGATGGTAAAAAAAAAACACGATAGTACCTACAATTTGTATGTTTCAGGTTTTTTGGAACGTGCGAGGCCAATGACCTGAAGGCAGGTAAATTTTTGCTATTTTGCGTAAATAATGCAAATACGTACGCATTTTTGTGTACTTTTGGGGCTTAATTGTGGAAAACGGGTGCTAACTTACATGCACAACCATCATATGACCACAGAGTATATAGCCTTGACCCAGGTCATGACTTATCTTTATGGGTACTTTCTGCAAAATACATGGTAAGCTCAAAGTAGGCAGTCTTAAGTAGTCCCAATCTATAATAAGGTCACAACAGGTCATGTGAAAGCATGCAAGGTCATATGAAGTCATCCAAAGTTAATGACCTATTTTGCAAGTAGCGGAGAGAAAAGATGAACGATATGGCCAGGCGAAAAATAATGTAAGCAACAGCTATGCAATCTTGAGTACCTGTAAAAGTACAATGCACCCTTCCTGACCACAGAAAAGCATTGTACTGGTCACCTAGACCCGGCTAGGACATCACATTTTTCATTTGGATGGTTTCAAAACTTCTAAGTTGTCCTCAAATGATCTCTCGCTCGCCATCAAATGGTATTTTTATGTCTGAAATACTTTTGTCCCACAGTTACATATAACAAAATCAACTTAGAAGCGCATTGTGAAGAAAGTTACCGTTCTTGTAGGCTACCAGCAGAGCAGTTTTGAACGGTGACTTGATCTGACCTGATCCATGCGGGGAGTAAAAATGGTCGGAATGGACTCCTCACAGTCCTCACGCCTATTTTCGTGCCTTCAATAGCCGTCTGGACGTCTTAACATAGGTTTTAACTGCATCTATCAAAACGACCGTTTTTGACCTTTTGTGACCTCTGGTGATCTCACCTTTGACATAAGGTCAAATGCTTGGTGTGCATTCTTCATGATTTGACGGTGCCTTCAAAACATTATCTCTGTTTTCTCATGCGACGTTTGAAAGTTGGAGATCTCAGGAGGGTAAATCAACTTCCCCAGGCGGGCGCGGTTGTCTCAGACCCCGGCCGTGCGCGGGCTAAGAGTGAGAGGGCAGCGCGCGTATTTCTTTCGGCACATATGAAAATTCTGCAGCAGGCAAAAATGTGCTTCAAAGCTCTCAACTTAGAGAAGGTTTTTACTCGCGTTCAGAAAACTTACTGCGGACCCACCAGGATTGCTACGCAAAAATACGTCCGTCGAGCACGGAAGTGACATTGATAATGTACCTGGGTCCCCCAGATATATAAGTAAGACGGGACGGAACTGGAATGAGGCAAGGCTTCACAAAATAAAGAACGCGAGGTGATTTCGAACAACACCTTCGGCTCTCGTGACGCTGTGGCTGGGCTTGGATCTGGGACTGCGGCTGGGTCTGGGCCTGTGCCTAGGCCTGGGCCTGGACCTGAGCCTGGGACTGGGACTGGCACTGCGGCTGGGTCTGGGCCTGGATCTGGGCTTAGGACTGGGCCTGGGCCTGGGACTGGAACTATGGCTGGCACTGAAGCTGGGGCTGGAGCTGGGACTGGAGCTGGGAATGGGGCTGGGTCTGGGTCTGGGCCTGGGTCTGGGACTGGGACTGGTACCGCGGCTGGGTCTGGGCTTGGGTCTTGGCCTGAGACTGGGCCTGGGACAGGGACTGAGACTGGGACTGGGACTGGGACTGGGACTGGAACTAGAGCTGACACTGAGGTTGGGACTAGGGCTGGGGCTGGGACTGAGGCTGGGGCTGGGGCTGGGGCTGGGAGCTGGGACTGTGGTTGGGCTTGGCATAACATGGCTGAGGGCGGCGGACCTGGGGAAAGCGGAGTGCAGTTCCGTTCTCCTGGCAAATCCGGGCAACCTTTAAAATGGTGGCACAGAATGTGGCACAGCCAAGCGTTATTCGTCAAAATAAAACGATAGTTAGCTGAAAGACCATTTCAAAAGATGTTTCCTTCACCCCAAAGGCTATAACATGCACGAAACTCTTTTCTTGCACATCTTGCACATTTTCGCTTAGGTTAACGACGTTTACATACAATGCCATTCGAGTTCCTGGCAATTTTAAGATGAACATGGTGAGGGACCATGCCAATTTTAAGGTGAACATAGTGGGTGACCATGGTGATTTTGAGGTGCACTAGCGGGGGAACATGGTGAATTTAAGTTGCACAAAGTGGGGGAACATGGTGAATTTAAGGTGCATATAGTGGGGAACATGGTGAATTAAATGCGCACAAAGTGGGGAAACATGGTGAATTTAAGGTGAGCATAGTGGGGAACATGGTGATTTTAAGGTGAACATGGCGATGGACCATGACAATTTTAAGGTGAACATAGTGGGTGACCATGGTGATTTTGAGGTGCACTAGCGGGGGAACGTGGTGAATTTAAGGTGCACAAAGTGGGGGAACATGGTGAATGTAATGCGCACAAAGTGGGGAAACATGGTGAATTTGAGGTGGACATAGTGGGGGAACATGGCGAATTTAAGGTGAACGTCTAGCCAACGCTCGCAAACCGCCTGCATCGGGTGAAATCACAAATGTTTGAAATCGCGCCTTTTCAGCTTTACATCATGCATACGAGGCCCTGCCTCATGGCAGCACAATTTCTAAACAGGTGTATTCCTTGTTTCATTGTGAGAGCAGCATTGTTTAGTTTTACGTGTTTTGACCACATGCTTATGATGTATGACTTTGTTACTGTAACGGTGTCGTCCCGCCTCGCGCGTTCCGCGGCATCGCCGCTTGCCCCCGCGTCCCCCCCCCCCCCCGCCAGCCGACATGGATCGCCGTGCGCTGTTCCTCAAAAGCAACCGTGCCTACTCCAGCACTAAAAACGCAAGCGGCGCATTTCTGATGCAAAAACACGTGTACAATAGATGCTCAATAGGCTACCGAAATTCGGGCGCGATCGCCCGACATCCCGGGCAGGTATCCTCAAAAAACCTCAGGAGGCAGCATCGGCCCCCCTATCAAGGTGAGGGGTATGACACCAGAGCGAACCAATTTTTGAGCACGCCTCTGTCCCATTTCAAACATTCAGAGAGATAATTATGCTTATGTTCACCTTACTGACATGACTCCCGACACAAGCTCAAATTTGTGTCAGACCAGGTCTTAGTCACAACCTAGTCATAAATTAGGACCACTGGAAACCAAACCAGAAACCCACGCTTCATCACACTTAATGAGTGACAACACAAATTTTGCTCACCGTGCCCAGTATTGTTGTGACGTTTTGACTATTGCATGCGGAATAGGACTACACCACGCTTCCGTTCGTATGCGGCGGCATTTGCTGATGTGTACGTGTGTTGTGGTGTGTAAGTTTTGGAATTTCGCGCTCAGGTGAGTCAACTTTTCGTATCTGGTGGCTCTACAGCACATTTTTTACTAGAAGTGAAATTTTTTATATCCGCGGAAATAAATACGCGTAGAGGATGGGCTAGCTCACATATAGTAATTTCACTTGTCGAAAGTTGGCGCGTTAATCGGTTCGTGCTGCAGAGCCCAAATATCCTTACTTGTGCTTGTTTTGGTCATTGCCCGTAGTCTTGTACACGTGTCCATGATTGCATAAATTCTACTTGCATATGCAAAGTCGGTTATGGTACTTTTCTTGAAGCATCCATTTCCAGTCTCATTTCCGTCATTTCTAGAACTGGTACACAAATTTCTCTATCGTTTGCCTCAGGATGTAAGTCGTCTTCAAAACTTCTGCTGATTTCATGACATCGGTTGAGGACTGACTGAGGCCCGGTGATGTTAGCAATGGTGTCGACATATGTCAGAGACAGAAACCTCCGACGATTCACAGTTAAACATTCGACGATCGCTTCCATTTTCCCGCCTTCGGGCTGCGTTATATATTTCAGTTATTGAAAAGACTGGAAAGGCTCGCGTTGGTAGGTACCTCATCAGCAGCGCGGCATTAGCTTGCGCAAGGGAGAGGGGCACATGTTTAAGAAAGGGCCCCCTGATGGTGAAAGCCCCCCCCCAAAAAAAAGACCGGCAAAGGCCGAATTGTTTATGACAGGCATGATTTGTTTGTTTTTTATTGTTTATCTTACATAGTCGCAACAGAAGCCAGAAGCTACCAAGCCATCAATTTTCCTCGAATTTTTAAGTCGAAAAAAAGAAAACTGATGAAATCAAGCGTTGAACCACTGCGTGTACTTAGCTGCCGGCGCACTCAGCTTCACAATAGTGTATTGAACTACTGACGAATCAAACTAAGACGCTCATTCAAAACTTTGATCTAGGTTCTATAGATGTATCGAGGGACCCATAAACATAGACTGAAAATGAAAGGGATCACAATTTACATAACCATAGCCAACTCTTGCTGACCGGGAAATGTTGGGTATTCGATCAGAATCGATTAGTGATACAAATATTATAACGTAAACTTGGACACCAGACGTTGCAATCTCAATAGGCTGCTCGGCGTCGGTCCCGCGGCTAACAGTAAGTGGTGGGTAATGGGCGGACGGAAATCTGGTGGTGGAACTTCAAGAGAAAGGTGATGCTTCTTTTCTGTGTAGCTGTAACTGTTGATCCGTCCAGAGGACAACCTCAAAACTGAAAAAAAGGATGTGCTAGAGTCTAATTCTCTTACCGAAAATGTTTCTGTTGAAAAAGTTTCGAGGGCCACAATTCAGGATGGTCCTTCTCGGACGCAGGGCCTTTATCGCTCTCGCGCGCGCGCAGCGCAGGTCTATATCCGGCCCTTTGGCCCATGATGCCCTCCAATCGAGGTCTTTATCGTCGATTTCGGCGGCTCCGAGGGCCCCTCTTCCGACCTCATCGAGCACTGCCCTCCGTCGACCTGGGGACACCTTCCAACACTAGCCACAGTGCCTAGCTACCTGCTAGGCACTGTGGCCCCTGACGGATATAGGGGCTCCGACCAGCGTAAATCGCTGGACCACGGCTTTGCCGCAGGTTGGAAAGTGGGCACTCACGCCCACGCCGACACGGAACCGACTGCGCCGTTCTGTTGCTGTCTGATCGACGTATATACCCCTTATCGATTCGGGAGGTCAGGAGGTCATTTGAATGCTACCTCTGGCCGGCCTTTCGGGTCCTTGGGGCCCCCAAATGGAGCTCTTGAATCTTCATTCCTTTTAATATTAAAGGGAATGCACCTCTCCCTCGTTGCCCCCCCCCCCCTCTACCTGCACCACTGTACCTCAATACTCCAGCCTCAAAGTTCGGCAGCTGTTCGACGTTTTTGTTCATTCATCTCTCCTTTTTTGAGAGCCGGCAAAGTGGCACAACCCATGCCATGGTAAACAGGGCAAGCAAAGTTTGCTTATCGTGGGCCTTATCATCTATGCTTTAATTTTTTCCTTTGGCTCCACCTGGTCAGATGTTTATAGCGGGTTCCGGTGGATTTAGCGTCAGCTACAGGCGTGACGACCGGCTCCCGGCGCCAGGAGTCCTATGTATGGTAATGCACTATTGGGATCAGTGCATGGTCCGTCTTCGTACGTAAGCCCAACAACATGTCGCAAGCTTTCTCAATGACAATGTTTACCACTACTGTGCGTTCAACTATTTCCAGTGTTTTCTTTTGTATTTTGGGATCGGCATATCTACTACACACACACACACACACACACTCATATATATACATATATACATATACATACATATATATATATATATATATATATATATATATATATATGTATATACCATATATATGTACTATTTATGCATATACAATATACACACACACATATATATATATATATATATATATATATATATATATATATATATATATATATATATATATATATATAGTATTTTCTTTTGTCATTTGCTTGCCCAGCACTTACCTTTGTTCAGTCTGTGGTTACTTAAAGGGAGTGTCCCAGTGAGGGGCCCGAAGGCCCCTTGAAGTGAAGTGAAGTGAAGGCACTTCAATGTCATCCAGAGGGTCCTGCGCGCTGATCAGTCGAGGGCCCACTTCCAAATCAGCAACGAAGCCGGGGCCAGCTATTTACACTGGTCGGGGCCGTGGTGTCGGTCAAAACCCGCTGTGCCTAACAGAGGGTCCTGTGTTCGCAAGGGGCTCCGAGCCGTCCAGGGGCAGTGCTCGATGATGCCAGAAGAGTACGGTCAGCGGAACCGACGATCAAGGGACTCGAAAGACTGGCTATACGCCACATGAAGACTTGCGGGCCCGTTTCCCAAGCAGGAGTAAGGCGGGGGCCCCTGAAACAATGGATGGGGCTCCTGTGTCGCTCAGGGGCCACAGTGCCGACCGGGGGTCGTGTGTCGGCTAAAGGCGTCAAATTGGTCACAGACTTTTTTCAGAAGGTCCGAAGAGGGACCATGTGCCCCTCGGGACCAAAGGTCAACAGCTTGATTGGAAGGCTGAAGAGTTTTAAGGGCTGGGTTGTAGGTCATATTTAATACCCCCACTCTTAAGACCATGATCTCAAGTGTCAGTCAGAGGGTCTCTTGTACAGAATGGGGATCTCTGAGACAGAGTGTTCCTCTATTTCAGCCAGAGGTCACCAACACCGAACAGTCGGTTCCGTGTCAGTCGGTTGTTTGAATAAGAGCCCTTTCGACCAGAGATGATCATTTCAGGGCTATGGAATGAGGGAAAATTGTCAACAGTAGGACAGACTTGCATGCACCTGGGGGACAAGCCGCCGAGCCCAGCCGCGTGTGCGCGCTGGGTACCCGGTCGGGGTCCCCCTTCCCACTGGGCTCTCGGCCCACTCATGGCTGACGCATGCAGCCTGCCTCGGACAAGCGAGGTGTCGCGAGTATGCAGGATGAAGCAAGATAAAGGATGAGACGGACGGATGCCGTGTCAGTCTGAGCTCTGGGGGCCCATTTCCAAGCAAGGACAAGGCCGGGCCCACGAAAATGCACTGCCCCTGTAACGGTCAGGAGCAGACAATGCCTAACAGGGCGTCCTGTATCAACAAGGGACGTCGAGTCGGTCAGGAGAGTATCTGCTCAACAGGGACGGGGACGGGATCACGAATGACAGAGGATCTCTTGCGTTGGTGAGACCCACTGTCAATGAAAGGAAACATCATAACTTGTGATAATGTTCACATTGAGACATTGGAAGGATTCTGGGCCAGTCAGTGCCCCTAGTGCTGAACAGTGGGTGCTTCAACCCAATTTCAGCATGGACTATCTGCCAATTATGTGACCACCTGCGGCGATCAGGGATGCTGCTGCGCCAGTGAGAGTTCCTTCGTCTAGCCGGGGCCAACTGTGCGGGCCAGAAGGCCTTCCACGTCATGAAGTTACGTCACGACATGAAGGCCTTCCACGTCTATGTGATATGATGTATCTTTCTAAGGGCCTCCGGATCGAGCAGGGGATCTCGCCCCGTGTCGCCAGAATGACAGCCGTAGAACACTTCGCGTTGGAGCGGAATGACCGTTCAGCTCCTGACCGGGGACAATTGTGAGATCTCGCGTCGTCAGCCAGCGTTTCGCGCCAGCCATCACCGCGAGGCAGCAAAATACACCAACGGGTTCAGGTAGTGCAGCGCAGTTCGGTGTAATTGACACTTGTTCCGCCTGCCACACGGTATGGATGTGCGGGCTCGGAAGCGTTTGTTTAGCGTTTACCGCAGAGCAAGTTCACCCCGGCACAGCGCACCAGGAAGGGGCAAATATGCTCACTGCGCATGTGTGTCGTATTAATTACCACATTCATATTCCGACTATTTTCAAACTCAACACTGGACCTTCTGATGTCAAACAGCAACACTCACAAAAAAACTCACCAGGTCAATAAACGATATCAAAACATACACACTTAACTGAAGTCAAATTTCAGTGTGCAAACATTTACAGCACAGGAAGGATCCCCCCCCCCCCCCCCCCCCGGTAAACGCCGCAGAGACCCGCCCTCTTGGCCCGTCCCCGGGAACAGACCCCAGTGGCCACAGTGTGGAGTACCTCGAGTGGCCGAGATCCACGGCTTTCATAAGGTGTGCGCCGGACAGATGCAAGCCTTTCCGCTGCGCATGCGCACCATCCAGTTATAGCACCTGCAACGCCTGATTCAAAGTTTTTCATCGCTCGACGGCCGGCCTCGGCTTCTCGGGTCTGCGCGGCCGCCGCCTGCCATCTAACGAGAGTTCTCCGAACCAGCTGAGCCTCGGCGCCGCCTACAGCCCAGGCCCGCGCCACACACAAAGACGGTGCCCGACTTCCGCTCCAAAAGCCCGCATCACGTCGACCGCGGAACGGCACGCGAGCGCCGCACGCCCCGCGTGAAAGGTGTTTAAACAATGATGCGACTCGTAGTGTTCTACTCAAGAGACAAACTTGCCCGGAAAGAAACAAGGGGTCACATAAGTACTTAAAATAGTAGGTCGAAGTGAGTTTAAAAGCCAACAAAGCAGCCCTGTGTTTGCCTGAGAGTGTTCATGCTTTTGCAGAATCAGTTAGCGAAAAAAATAACATCGAAAGGTTTGAGGCTGTGCTGCCGAAATTTCGGAAACAAGGACAGTGATAGCCTGGGTTGCAGTTTCCGTAACTCGAAGGGCATTCATTGCCAGTGCAAGTAACACCACGAGCACCGCGCGAGAATGACCACCACGAGCACCGCGCAAATAACACCACGAGCACCGCGCGAGAATGTAAAATAATGCTTTGGAACGCCCGCCACAATTAATTCGCACCACTCATAGATAAGGCCGGGCCTATCTTTTTTTACATTTTTGGGGTTACCTTTGGACATACGAACAATTTGAGCAATACGAACAATGAAGATTCTACCTTTACCCTTCCAGTTTTATCGCTACCAAAATGGCGATCCGTCCTTAGCATAGAGCTTAAAATCGCACCGGTCAAATATACGCCCAGACTACCTTCTAGATGTACGATTTGATGTCCTAAAGCGTAGAAAGGTACCTCTTTCAAATGCATCATCATTTTCGTCCACCTGTTGACCACGGCTTAGCATAAGCCACAGCGCCGGCGCTGCGCGGCCTATGAAGACTGCCACCCCTGGGGTCGAGGTTTTTGTTGGCAAGATTTGCGAGCGCGCATGCTCAACACTACGTACATAATTTTGATCACTAATCGATTCTGACTGAACATTCAACACTTCCAGACTGACGTGGCTTGGCAAAGGTAAAACAAATTTTTGATCCACTTTTGTCTACCGTCTACATTCGCGGCGCCCGAATGTGCCTTTAGAGCCCAGATCAAATTATGACGAAGCTATTAAGCTCTATCGGTTTAGAAAGAGCCCTCTGGTCCATTGTAAAGTGCAGAGCATCGGCGATTTGTTTCATTTAGTCGTGTAACGCATGGTTTATTCATTTTGACAAAAATTCCGTCGGAATCTATCTCGCGGTAGCTTCTGAATTCTATTCCAGTCATACAAGGAAAGAAATGCAATAATGTCAATAAAAATACGCCCTCATTAACAAATGGGCTATATCTGGCAATTTTGATGGATCCCTATCACTGCCAGGAGCCCATTTATCAACCCTGTGTGCCCCTCCATACCAAGGCTCTGGCTGCGCGACTACCCTTGCGAAACGTCAGGATCAGTTACGTGTAATATTAGCACTGGGTAGTGCCACTGCAGTACCGTCAAGACATAAAACAATATTAATTTCAACTATTTTAGAGCCCAAATAACGCTCCCAACGCTTTGTAACAGCACTACGCTCCTTCCCTGCAGTTGGGTGAGTGGGTGGGTGGGTGCGTGGGTGCGTGTGAGGGTGCGTGCGTGCAGCTATGTGTATCAATTTGAAGCATTATGCCCGGCTTGATTATGACTTCACCCTAACTAAGTATGTCGGCACCCCTGTCACCCGATGGACAACAAGCTTCCTTAGCCTTCCGTTGCCGGGAATGTCGGCATGCATTTGAGCACACCGGGGCCCGGATTGGTCCAAACCTGTATTGCGCATTAGCCAGAGGTAGTTTTTCAGTACTACAAGCCACAGTTATGTGATTTTCGATGATAGAAGCTTGTCAGTCGGCATACTTGACAATGACTACTTTCATTTTTTTCTCATTTGTGTGCGTCACCTTGAGATGTGAAACATTTCCTTCAACAGCATTTCGTCGGTTTGAGGCGTCGTGAAAACAAAAATTGTCAATTAATTTTTAACCAGCTTTTAGGATTTTGCTTTCTTAAGACGTCGACAAAAAGTCACGTCTACAAAATAGCATTCGGTCAAATGGATTCGACAAAAAGCCATTTGGCTAAATGGGTTTCGGTTATTGACCGGATGCAATCGTAACATACATAGTCAGCCTATCTGGATGTTGGTACAACTGATCCCATGTGACCTTGGCTTCACAGTTCACACAACAAAATGGCCTTGCACGACGACACCCTCACGATCCACTGACGTTGGCTTCACAGTTCACACAACAAAATGGCCTTGCGCGACGGCACCCTCAAGATCCACTGACCTTGGCTTCACAGTTCACACAACAAAAAGGCCTTGCACGACGACACCCTCAAGATCCACTGACCTTGGCTTCACAGTTCACACAACAAAATGGCCTTGCACGACGACATCCTCACGATCCACACCATCAATCGCACAAAGTGGGGCGGCCGCTGGCAACTGCTGCGCAGAAATTGAATGCGACTGAGCAACCATCTCGAGCCCAGCCAGATCTTACTCGCATTCTGCAACGACATTCGCGGTATGAGGCGCACTAAAACCTGAGTTGGGTACAATCAAAGGCGCAGCCAGAACTTGTGACGGGGGCAAATTTTTTAACTAGCGATTTCCAGCCCCATTGACAACACTTACACACTGTGAATAGACTAAAAGCATGTTCACTTGACTATCCGCTGGTCTTGTTACTAAGTTACAACTGTTGGACCGTACTTGTCGCTGTCCATGATCGTGTTTATGAGATCTAAGAAAGCAGAACAGTCTCCTGAGCACTGTGTGTTATGTCATGGTGAAATCTGCGCTCAAACCTGGGGCGGCTGGGGGCTAAAGCCACATATGAGCCCCGTTGGCTGCGCCATTGGATTAGGGCACAATCTGAGGATTTTCTGGGCACAAACATTATGGAACGCTCTTGCAAGCTTTCGGCTCCATCCCCTTACGACGTCCTGCCTATCTGTGCCTGAGCATACAAGCCACGAAGTGATAAATTAGCTCATGCATTTTGTTTTCATTTTCATGTGGCCAGGACGCAGCTGTTCATGCGGGTGGCATGTTTCTTAGCTCTTGATCATTTTTTCCTCAGCTTCGTAATTGTTCTCCTTCTATGGACCCAAGTATGTACCGAAAGAGGAATAATGCGTCCATAGATCAGACATCCTCGACATGCTTTGCTCTTGATGTACATGTGAACGTAGATAAGTGGGTATATTTTATTGTGCAAATTTGTGAACTGATTCTGCAGTTATTCACTCAAAATACGAGCTTGTACCACAAAGCTTTTTTATTGATCATAAAATGAGCATTATTCTATAAATAATTTGCACTGGAATTGTTTTCAATAGGTGTGTAAGACATCTATGCTGTAGAATTGCTTCGCCAAACCCCGCAGTCAGCTGATAGTGCAGGAAAACATCCGACGGAAAAATTCGCCTGCGGCTGTGGGGATTGTGGGGTGGATGGTCCGTGCGCCTGTGCCCTTTGTTATGAAAACAGGCTCCTAGCTCCTAGAGGTTTCAACGGTGAGCTTGTAGCATTGCTCCCAGTTATTTGCTTGGTCAGATGGTATGACCACAACCGTGGAATGCGTGTGTGGTCAATGATCCTGATGTCAAACTGGCGCACCTTTACGTCGATCGTGGTGTCGATGACCTTGGCTGTGTGGGAATGAGCTTTGGCCACTTTACTTTCACCTGTTAATGCTTGTGTCTTGCTCAATTTTTGTTTGATATCATCTGGTTGGTGCAAATTTTGCTCCTCTAGCCTTGTATTTGCAATGCTTGGGCTATGAATTTTTCACTCACCTTAGATAGCTACCCAAAGTACATTTGCTGTGTGTCATGCTCACCTATTATGTGTTTTGTGGGACTGCCAAATGGCTAATATGATATTTTAGTTGTTATGAGCGGCATTGAAGTCAGGTGACCAAGCTTGATAATTCTTTGATGGCTGCATCTAGCATTTGTGGCAACAATTTGTTGAATGTCACAAATGTATTGCCTGCCATGGACCAGGCTATCCTGTCCTTCAGTGAGGAAATGGCCTGTTTGTTCAGAACCTGTCTATCTCCAAACACAAATAAGCAAATATGAAAGCACAATCTGTAAGGGATGATTGCAGTCAATACAGACATTGGTAAACACATAATGCTGACATAAATTTATATTCCTGGTCCAGAAATTATACCCAAGGCTGGCTGCTTGCAACAGTCAAAAGTTTAACATACTTTTCAAGGCTCCAAGATTGTAAGAAAGTTGCTCTAAAAAACCTAGGGTGGATGTCTTAGATTTATCATGATTTCACTAGTCAAGGGACTATACAGTAAATATAACACCACCCAGTATTTCACTTACTATTATAATCATTATTGTGTGTGGGAGGTTATGATCAGAACAGAGTACAGAAAAGAGCACAGGATATATTAAGCTATTTTTTTACTTTCAAACATCTAGGCATGCTTGAGGAATGGCAGGGTAGGGTGTCAAAAACTACCTGGGTCAGTTGCATGTTATGTTTAAGGCTGGCAAGTCATTGCAAAATAGAGTAAGGCTGGGTACCTTGGTCTAGGTTCAGAGAAGGGTTCTTGGACAGCCAGTTGAAATGAGTGATTTTAGAGTATTTCAGATGTAACAGATGAATTGATATACCATTGCTGGTAAGGAGTCATTATACTCTGTTCTTCAGCTGGGGAGAGGCTAAACATGTGGGCTGGCCATACCATTCACACCCAAACAGAGTCTTCCTAGATCCATGGTTTGTGAGAGTGATGCATGCTTTGATGCCAGTGAGCCTCTGTGATTGTTGAAGCCAGGATTGTTTGACACCTTATGTGATACACATCCTTGTATCCCAAAATTTTGACTCTCATGACAGAAATGTCACTAGGTGCCATCTAGTCATATGCTTTTACTTCATATTGTGTTATTTTCATAGATTCCCATTGTCTCGAATGTTGCATTGACTCTGAAGGATCTAATGTTGTTACATGGTATGAATAAGTAGGACATTTCAGGTACACTTCACATGATACAGTTATGCTTTTGCAAGACAAAGTACTTGCTATTGCATCAGTAAAGTACCTTCAGTACTCTCAGTTGTAATATAGCATCCTTAATCTGATAAAAAAAATGCATGTGTGATGGCACTCCGAATATTGCTGCATTTCTAATGTTGGTGGCCGACAGATGGAGCTGGTGCCACCACCAGAACGCGTGACCCTGCCAGCCGGCGTGAACCTGGTGCAGTGTTTCGTCTGCACGGCAATGTTCTACACCCAGGAGGAGCTGGAGAAGCATGTCAAGCTTCACAGGAAGACAGACATTGTGCGGGCCGTCATCGAGCACAGGTGAGCTTACATGAGGTGTGGCACTGCCATCGGCTGCTTGTATAGTCAACCCGCTTGATATTCTCACAACACAAACAGCAAATATTTTGGCACAGATGGTCCAACATGGTGGTTTACCTGTATAAGCAACAGTTATGCCTCACAAAACCTCAGTTAGCCTCGAAAGCTTTTGATCTGAGGAAGTCTGCAAGACCACATATTAAGCATGTATGTTGGGCGAAAAGTGAAAATTTGCTAATGCAAGCACTTTAAAACACCTATTAGTATCAGTTTCCGAACAGTAGCTGATTCCGTTTGCTTGCGTTTTGACGTCATCATCAGTATCATCTGTTTCGATGCGGTCTGTGCTGCGTCTGTTATGTTCGCTCGCGCTTCGCTGCGAAAGGCGTCCCTTCACTGGCACGTGCCACGTACCATAACACTGCTGTGGTGAGGTTCTGAGGTGCTGGCGTCTTGGAAGGTCTGCTGGTATTGGCTCGTTAGTTGTCACTGGAAAGGACTTCGCCCCTCCTTCAGTGGTGTGCCTATGACTCCGCAAGATGGAGGTGCGGTAGGCTGCCAGCATTGAGTGCAGCTTTTGTTTGGGTGATGCTGTTGTCGTTTTTTTTTGCATCGTTACAGCCTGTTTCACACACGTTTTCCACATGTTGTAATCTGTTCCAAACAAAAGCCAAAAGCCTGTGCCGCAGGCCGCCGCAGTCCCGGTATCTCAATTACCTGAAGATTTGGGGCACAAGTCTCCGGTTTGCGTTCACGTGGAAGACACCATTAGTGGGCTATGCCTGGTGTTTCCACTGCTTTGTATTGGAATGCTGCAACTGGTTTTGTTGGAGGCCCAAGCGATGTTTTATTCTTTATATACGTGGGATATTTGACTAGAAGATAGTTAGGTACTGATGAGTGACCACCGATCTAAATGCTACTGACTGATATGCGTGCGGACCTGTCACCATTGCCTCATTTTGAGAGATTGTCACAATTTTTGGTGATGCGACTGCCTTAAGATTGCCCAAACATTTACCGCATTGTTGGAGGCTGTCAGTCGTCTGGCGTCAGTCTGGGCCGGCTGGACACGGCGAACCCCTGGCCGTGCTGATCCCTCCCCCCCTCCGCCCCGGGCCCACCGGCAGCGCCATACCGGCGGCCGCCGGATTCGCAGCATTGGTGCGCAGTTTGGACCGACCGGTCACGCTGGCCCCACACAGCCCTGTGTCAGAACACCGCAAAGTGAAGGACGTTGGCTGTGCTAGACGATCGATGGTCACACCGCCGTCACACTGCACGCTAAACGATCGATGGGTACGCCGCCGTCACACCGCACGCTGAGCAATCGACGGTGACACCGCCGTCACACCTCACGCTAAACAATCAACGGTCACACCTCACGCTAAAAAATTGACGGTCACACCGCCGTCGCACCCCACGCTAAACAATCGACGGTCACACCACCGTCGCACCTCACGCTAAACAATCGACGGTCACACCGCCGTCACACTTCACGCTAAACAATCGACGGTCTCACCGCCGTCACACCTCACGCTTAACAATCAGCGGCCACGCCGCCGTCACACTGCACGCTAAACTCGAAATACGTTACTTATGAAGCGCGAAACTACTCGAAGCTATTCTCGGATGGCACGGATGCCTACACGGGATGCAAGCGTTGGGGTGTTACGACTTGCGCAAGGTGCATTCTCAATCTATCGCTCGGTTTCGAAAGCTGACAAATAAAAAAATTCAGGTCCAGTGAGAGATGCAAGCATCACATAGCGGTAGGCGCGCCGAACAGGCCGTCTACCTTGTGCTTCCTGGATAGGTGTCATCCTGTAATACCCGGGAATAACGTCATTTTTCATTCGTATGTGGTGTTGGTTGTGAGGGCGACCCTGTGTGTGGACAGGGGTGCTCCGTAGGCAGGGGTACATGGGAGCCTGTGCCTGACACGTGAGTACCCAGGACAGCGTCGGTGTCAGCGTCGTCGCCAGCTCTCCCCCGCCCCGCGTAGCTGCTTTGGTGAACGCGACCATGGGTGATTCATGAGTACACAAGCCAATCGCTGTTATCAGAAGTCTGCGTGAGAGCGAAGGATCAGCAAGATCGCAACGACGGTAGAGGTTACGCGGTATTCAGTGGCACGAGCCATCAGTAGGTCACAGTGCGGTCAACAAAAGACGGCTGTGAACAAACTACGGAGATGCTTCTAGCCCTCGTCGCTCTTTAGATTGTTAGCGTGTTATGTGCGCTAGCTTTTCCAGTCAGACGTACTTCGTTTGAAAAATGGAGAAAAGGAAAGTATGCACTTTGCAAGACCTTTTGCCTACTGAATCACTGTTGTGACTACGTGACGTTTCGTACTGTGTCAGCCGCCGCGGGGTGGCGCTTTACACCGACGCATTGGAGAGGGCCGGGATTCGTATGCCAGAAGAGCGTCCCCAGCAGGACGCCTATTCTGTGCTTCTTGGATGGGTGTCATCCTGTAAACACCGGATCGTCCCGCTTGATCGTGGGTCTTGATCAGTCCCTGCCTTACCTTGTGCTGCGCACTTTTCCAGCCGGCTGGCTGGCGGCAGCTGCAGCGCTGTTGGTCGGCAGGCTGGGTCCCGGACTATGGGTCTGGTCCAGAGCATTCTTATGAGTCCCGCAGGTGGTGGGTTGGAGCCTCAGCTGTCCCCGTCCCGTGGCACATGCGGTGAGCGTCTGTGTGTCGGTCCGCCCGCGGTGGGCGTAGTGACGGCCGTGCGCTGACGGACCGCCGCCGACAGGGGCGAGCGGCACCACCGGCCGTCGGGCAGCTGCCTGCGGCCGCCCGCCGACCCGGTGGCCGGCTACAAGCTGGAGACGGCGGCGGCGCACGAGCTGGCTGCCCCGCACCAGGCCTGGCTGCAGCTGCCGACCCTGCCCGACCGGCACCTGGCGCTGTCGCAGCCGGCTTTGCCGCCGCCGCCGCCACCACCTCCTCCGCCACCGCCGCCGCCGCCACCGCCGCCGCCGCCGACCAGCGCGCCGGTGCTCATATCTGACATGCATGGGTGAGTCGCGGCCCGTGGCGCGCCATCGCCGACGATGTACCAAACCGGAGTTGCAGTGGAAAACTGCTGTGTCCAAAAGAAAATTGGCAACATGCGAGGGCTGTCAGATGTCGCATTCTGATATACATTATGGGATGTTCATGGCGGATGTGCAATCAGTTTTATATTTAAAAACTTTCATTTCTCCTATCGCCTGCCTGAATGGCTATTCTAATGATGCCAATTGTCCGGAAATGTTACCTGACGCGGCAAAGCAATTTTATTGGGCTGCGTTCAGACAATCGATGGTGGACGCGGCCTAAGTAAGCGAACAGTGCAGGTTGAGTCACATTTCAGGATTGCATAAGTACGGTGACGGATCAGCTGTGGGGCAGCAGTGAGCTGTTGTCGGGCGCCCGCCGCTGTCGGTGCTGTGCCGCTCTGACCGGCGTCGGTGTGGCGGCCAGCGGGCTGTTGTCCGGCGCTCGCCGCCATCTCCCCCGCCGTCGGTGCTGTGACTTTCTGACCGGTGTCGGTCCGGCGCCCGCCGCCATCTCCCCCGCCGTCGGTGTCGTGCCTCTCTGACCGGTGTCGGTGCGGTGGCCAGCCTGCAGGGCTGGAGTGTGGTGGGCGCCGGCGGCTCGGCGGCCGTCTACACGGACCTGGACGCCGGGCCGAGCAGCGCCGGCGCGTGCCAGCCGCTGGAGCCGCCGCCGGCCGAGCACGAGCTGCCGGCCGCCGAGCTGCTCTGCACCGAGGAGTCGCTGCACAGCAGCTGCCCGTCGCCCGGCGAGCCGGCCGTGCTGCGGCCGGCGCCCGAGTACCACGGACAGGACTTCAGCGTGAGTGGCGGGCCGCGGCGGCCACCGCCGGGGCCGGCTGGTGCCCCGGAGCAGCGCTGCATGGATGACAGGCAGACGCTCCAGCGCGCGGCCTTCACGAGGAATGGGGACCCTTGGTAAAATGGAGAAGTAGGGAAAACAGGATTTCATCAGGAATGAGGTGTAAGGTCAGGATATTATCGCGCTGCAAATGGCCTGTGCTGACGCCAGTCTAGGTTTTTGAAGCCCGCCCACTCAAAATGTTGCCATACCACTAGTTCCAGCAAGTTTTGTATTCGTGTGTACCTTGGTTACGTAGCCTTGACTCCAATTTCCTTGCTTTGCGACGCGTCTTGTTCAGCAATGACTGTATGGAACCTCGTCGGTGATCGACTACGGGACAGACACGACTGGCAGTCCACTGTCCGGTCCGGTCTGGTCTGTGTCCAGCAGACCTGTCAGAGTCCCATGCGTCTGTGCGAGACCACTGGTGCCGGCCGAGACCTGACCTGCCGTGCCCTGACCTGACCTGACCTCGGCTGACGGCGCGCAGGTGTACAGCGGCGAGGTGGCGACGTACCAAGCGGCCGGCTGCGGGGTGTCGCCGTCGCGCCGGATCCACCTGACGCTGCCGCCCGAGGCCGGCACCGCCGCCGCCTCGGCCGGCGCCGACCCGGACTACGTCAGCTTCAAATGCATCCACTGCTCGCGCGAGTTCGGCACGGCGGAGGATATCCACGTCCACCTGTCGTCGGTGAGCGAGGCCAGCCACGTGTGCCAGGCGTGCCACGAGGTGTGCCCCTCCACGTGGCACCTGGCCGACCACATGGCGCTGCACAGCTCGCCGCGGCCCTACAAGTGCGGCGTGTGCGCCAGAGAGTTCCGCACCTCGGCCCTACACCGTCAGCACATCCTGCAGCACATCCCGGCGAGGATCCGGGACCAGGTGGGCAGCGAGCTGGCGCCGCCGGCCGTCGCCGCCACTGCCGTGGCCGCGGAGCTGGCGCCGCCGCCGCCGCCGCCGCTGCCGCTGCCGCCGGCGGCGCTGGCGCCGAACGTCGAGCAGCGCAAGCCCGTGTCGTGCGCCACGTGCGGCGCCACGTTCGCGCAGCCGCTGTCGCTGCAGCGTCACACGCTGCAGCAGCACCGGCAGCCGCGGCGACCCGTGCGCCGCATCTGCAGCTGCGACCACTGCGGCCGCATCTTCTACAGCTACAAGCAGCTCAAGTGGCACGCCGAGATTCACGGCAAGCGGCCGCACACGTGCTCCACGTGCGGCCTGCGCTTCCTGCACCAGTCGTGGCTGACGCGTCACATTCGGTCGCAGCACAACCCGCGCTTCGTGGGCCGCAACTCCGGCGAGTCACGCCCCTGCCCCGTCTGCAACAAGGTGTACATGCGCACCTCGCTGCGCGCGCACGTGCGCATGATGCACCAGGATGCCAAGCCGTACCAGTGCGCGCGCTGCGGTCGCCGGTTCTCGGCCAAGTGTAACCTGCAGTCGCACGTGCTGTCGCACCTCAGCTACCGCGACCGGCCGTTCAAGTGCGACCAGTGTCGGAAGGCCTACACCACCGACCGCGACCTGCGCGTGCACAAGGCCACGCACGAGGGCAAGCGCTACCCGTGTAAGGTGTGCGGCAGGGAGTTCAGCCGTGTCAGTTCGATGAACGTGCACCTGCGCGAACACGACGGCGAGAAGAAGCACATGTGCGGCGTGTGCGGTAAGCGGTTCGCGCGCAAGGCCTACCTGATGGCGCACGTGCGCATCCATACGGGCGAGCGGCCGCACGTGTGCACCGTCTGCGACCGCTCCTTCGCCAGCCGCAGCAACTACAACGCGCACGTGAAGAACCACGGGCGCCGCGAGCCGGTGAACGCCGAGCTCTGAGGTGGACGCGCGCTAGGCGAAGTCGGGTGGGGCGGGCGGCTCCCGCGCGGCGCGACGCCGTGCGGTGTTTCGGAGCGGCCCGGGTGGCCGAACGGGGCGGGCTGGGCCGCAACGGCGGTGACCGCTGGCCGGCGGCTGCGGGGGCGCCCTGCGTCTGGACGCGCGCGCCGGGAGTCGACCCCCGCCAACGGAAGCTGGCGGTCGCGGTGCGTGGCGGAACAGGGTGTGCTGCGCGTCCGTGATCCTGTTGTTGGTATCCTCCTTTATATGTACAAGCTCCGCGCCCCGCCCCGCCCCGTCGTTAGAAGGCCTTCTTGTGCGGCAGACCGCCGGACTGCGGCGTGCCAGCATGGCCGGGCGGTGCCTCGCTGACCGTCGACGGGGTCCTGGACCGTCTGCCGACATGAGGGGAGGGCGAGGGGGACACCCGCGTGCCCGCGCTGACCCCCTGGGATCTCCCCGTTTGTGTGTGTGTGGCCGCCTACCCGGAGCACTACGCGTCGTGAAGTGCGATACGTTGCGTTGCGTGCTGTTTACAAATGGCCATGTCCCATCGAGCAGCCCGAGCGCCGCGATTGGTGGGCTCTGCTCGTTGAGGCTGGTAAGGCATTGGCCTGCCATATCACTGCTGATTAGATTTCTAGTCTCCGCTATGCTGGCAGTAGCGCCAGTGGGGCGCGGCCGCCCCGGCACCCTGGGCGGCCGCCTTCTGACCCGTGTCGTCCCCGGACGGCGCCAGCCGCTGGGGCGTCGAAGGGCTGGTCCGGCTGGGTCAGTACCGGCCGACGTGGGCAGACACGCCGGCCGGGCTGAGGCGGGCCGGCGGCCGCGCCGGCTGGGACGCGCCTCACTGGCGGCCTCGACCTCAGCAGACGTCCGAAGGCGGCCGGCTCTGGTGGCCGCCGGAGGTGGTATGACGTGGGGGGGGGGGAAAGGGGGGGGGGGGGGGGGGGGGGGTCAGAGCGCGCCGCTTCGAACAGCGTCGCTTGTTTTCAGCACGGTAGGCGCAGTATTTGTTACGTTTGCTAGGTTTGGATGGGGACACGCTTTCGTCTAGCCATGCACCTCTTGGATCGTCCTCGCTCTTTGCCCTAAGCGGAATGGCACCTAAGGCTCCAGCTAGGGCCGTCGTGCTTGTTCGCGGAATGTCCGGCTCCAAGGTTATTGGACGTTCCGACAAATTGGACGCTGGTGAAACCAGCCTAGAATTCCGACGTCATTTGTCGGTGACAGCTTTTTCAGTAAACGGTCAAGCATATGACATTGACTTATATACATATACAAACGCGATTTCAGACTGGGTGGACGAGTGTGTGATGTTCGTACATGTTGTGTTGATGGAAATTTTTGGGACAGTAGTGAGCTACGCGTATTATCGGTGTACGTTGGCCGGCTGCCGTCTGCGTCAGCTGATGGCGCGGCCCGGCGCGCGCTCGTTGCCCAGCGCGCGCTCGTCGTGTGACGTGTTGACCGGGGACGCCCGGCTCCCCGGCCGTCGGGCGGCGCCAGGGGAGGCCACCGTTTCTTGCCGTGGCGGCCGCGGCCGGGCTGGCGCAGCGTCGCGAGCCGGCGGGAGCGCCGCGGCCCGCCGCCCACGTGTCCTGCCAGCAATACTGCATAACCGGGCGCGCCGATGGCATTACACTGAGCTTTACCGTCTGTGTGGTCGCGGTCCGAACCCTCGTAGATCTCGCGGACGCCTCCCGGGAAGAGCGGCGGCTGGAGCGGCGCCGCTCCGCCGGGGAAGAGTGGCGGCCGGTGGGGCGCCGCCAGGACGGCTGTCGGCGTCGCCCCGCCGCCGCCGGCGGACAGCCGCCCCCCGCCCCCGCCGTTCAGCACTGTATGGTAGCGGCCCCGACCGTAGTTGTTTGTGCGTTTTCCTGTGTTGTCTTTGAGCATGCTTTCCTTGCCGTATGGTGGCGCTGAATGGTGATGCGAGGCGGGTGGACGCTTGCGTGTGGTGTGTTGATTTATTACAGTTTGCTCTGTCTTTGCGGAACATAAAATACACTTTGAAAAAGAGGCTGGTGATGTCACTTGACGTGCGTCGGGATGGCGGGCAGCTCCCCAGCGCCGCCGCTGCTGGTGGAGCTGAAACCCGTGGTTCGCCCGAGAAAGCAGTCAAGTGTCCGGACACGGACATGCTAAGTGTTCGTTTGCGCACGGCTAAGCCTCAGTCGCCTGTGCGATTTGTAGCATCCTCGGAGACAAAGATGGACTTAAAATACAGTATATTAGCACATATGACGGAGCGCGGGCAGCCAGCTGGGTCACTGGGACGCCAATGCCGGCACCCGCCGGCGACCATGATTGAAAGACACGGATGGGACTGCCCCGGCTGCGCGAGACTGTCCGAAGCCGCACCGCACACTGCACACGTGCACTAGCGAGCGCCCCTGCACTGGTCGTTCACCTTTTACTCCCTAAGTGGCAGCACTGACAGGCGCTCAGCTTCGCAAGCCCGTTTATCTGATTGCCCGGAAAAAAGCGAGGACAGTTGTTTAAAAGCATCCATCATTCTGATGACAAATAGTATAAAAACGCTAAACGATCCCGAACCAGTGCTAAAGGGGCACAGCTAAGTGTAGAGATTCCATGCACTACCGTCAACAAACAAGTAAAGATGTCCATTCGTGATAACCACTAGGTCACAGAGGTCACAAAGGATGGTCCCGTTCATGGCGTATGTCGTGGAAATGTGACGGGGCGGGCGGCATCATCGGCTCTATTGCCATGGAAACAATTCCAACCCGCCCAGCCCACAGAAGTTCAACACACACGCCGGATGACACGATCGGTACTCGCATCGTGCCCTGCAAATCTCAAAGGTAGCCGCCACTCGTCTCGGCACATGGACGTGCGTCAGGCACCGCCTCAGCCCCTGATAGCCGCAGCTTCCGTCACTGCAAGACGCGAAGCATGGCCCAGGACAGGCGGCGTGGTGCACGTCAACGGTGGCAGCAAGTGCTCCAGGCACGCCAGAAATATAAACCCCGCTGTCATTGGCTGCGCGTGGTTACCAGAGGCACAGAACACCAAAATGGACGGGCTTACAGAGCAGAGCGCTCCCTACGTCAGAAAAATGGTGTCGCTGGCCCCGCAAATCTAGCTGAGGCCCCATGCCCGCCAACCTCCGACCAGCCAAGTCCGTAGATCTTGCGTCACTCCCGGTGGAGGGGGAGGGAGGGGGCACTACATGACCGCGGGCACCACCGGCCACTCGGCAGCGCTCACAGCCGCGTGCGCTGCTTGTCGTCGTCGCCCGGCTGGTCGATGCTGACTGCGGTGAAGGCTCGCCGGCCACCGTCGTCGGCCGCCTCGTCCCCGCGCCGCCGGCTTGGCCGGCGGCTGGTTGGCGGCGCGGCCGTCAGGCGGCGCCTCAGTCGCCGTCGGCTCACCGTCCTCGCAGATGGCGGCGGCTGCCTCCAGAGGCGGCGAGCCGGCCAGACGACGGCGCAGCGATGAACGCAGAGAGCTGAGCCCAGCCCGGAATGAGCTGGTGAGGGAGCTGCGCCGCGGCGGCTCCGTGTCCGGCCCGTCCGCCACGCAGGGCACACGGGGTCAGGTCAGGTCAGGTCTGTGTCTGGCCTGTGCGCCACTGCAGGACACAACGGTCAAGTCAGGTCAGGTCTGTTGTCTGTCCTGTGCGCACTGCAGGGCACACGGAGTCAGGTCAACAGCGGCCGCTGGCCGTCAGGCGACTCCAAGTCTGGGCCCAACCGCCACTGCAGGGCACAAGGTGTCAGATCGTGTCACGTCAGGTCAGCGGCGACCGCAGGTCTCGTTTCCCCAGCCGCTACCAGGTCTGACGCTCAGAAGTAAACCGCTCAACGGAAAATATGTAAAATATTTGAGTGAGAAGTCAAAGCAGCATCATAACGCATGCCAGCTCAAAATGGAAGGCAGTTCAGCTTACAACCGCACGACAAATCGAGGCGCGCTATACAGGAAATAGACAGGGTGGCATATGACTGCTAGGAGAAAGCGGATGTTGTCCTTTAACCGAATTAGCTGGTTGGTGGTGGGAGAGCGCAGCGGTCGGAAGCAGAGGTCTGCCAGCCGACTTTTGTCCGAAATCGCTGCAAGCTACATTTAGAGCAACCACGCCACGCTGTGCTCAACCGAGGGCTTCCAATCACCGTCACACTCTCGCACTTTGTGTTGTTGATCACCAGAGCCTGTGGGGGACCACATGCCCCGGTATCTGCTTCCATACCATCGATTGGTGAACCGGCATCTGCCGCCACTCCACCGACCGGTGAGACAACCCCGCTGACCGGTGAGCCCACTCTTCTCACTGGTGAGCTCCCCCACGGACCGATGAGCTCAGTCCAACCGACCAGTGAGCTCACGGTACTAAAACCGGTGATCTCACTCTGCTAACCGGTGAGCTCACTCCACTGACCGGCGAGCATACTCCACCAACCGATGAGCTCACTCTGCTAACCGGTGAGCTCACTCTACTGATCGGCGAGCATACTCCACCGACCGGTAAGCTCACTTTACTGACCGGTGAGCTCACTCTACTGACCGGTGAGCTCACTCTACTGACCGGCGAGCATACTCCACCGACCGGTGAGCTCACTTTACTGACCGGTGAGCTCACTCTACCGACCGGTGAGCTCACTCTACTGACCGGTAAGCTCACTCTACTGACCGGTGAGCTTACTCTACTGACCGGTGAGCTTACTCTACTGACCGGTGAGCTCACTCTACTGACTGGTGAGCTCACTCTACTGACCGGTGAGCTCACTCTACTGACCGGTGAGCTTACTCTACTGACCGGCGAGCATACCCCATCGACCGGTGAGCTCACTCTACTGACCGGTGAGCTCACTCTACTCATCGGCGAGCATACTCCATCGACCGGTGAGCTCACTCTACTGACCGGCGAGCATACTCCACCGACCGGTGAGCTCACTCTGCTGACCGGTGAGCTCACTCTACTGACCGGCGAGCATACTCCACCGACCGGTGAGCTCACTCTGCTGACCGGTGAGCTCACTCTACTGACCGGCGAGCATGCTCCACCAACCGGTGAGCACACTCTACCGACCGGCGAGAATACTCCACCGACCGGTGAGCTCACTCTGCTGACCGGTGAGCTCACTTTACTGACCGGTGAGCTCACTCTGCTGACCGGTGAGCTCACCCTACTGACCGGCGAGCATACTCCACCGACCGGTGAGCTCACTCTACTGACCGGCGAGCATGCTCCACCGACCGGTGAGCTCACTCTACTGACTGGTGAGCCCACTCTACTGACCGGTGAGCGACTCGGGCGGCGAGGCGTAGTGAGTGTAGTCCTCATTGGAGATCCAGGCAGGCGCGCTCGTGTTGTGCCACTTGAGCGGCCGGTGGCAGACGAGCACCTCGTCGTCCCGCTTCCAGGGCAGCACGCTCTCCGTCTCGGTGATGGGATGGGCGGCTGCGGGCGGCGCGACAGCAGGGCGTCAGACACCGGCCTCAGGCGGCGGCCGCAGCCGCTGTCTGGCAGGTGAAGGGGGAGGCGATGGGGGGGGGGGGGATGGCATGCGCCGCC
>NW_023596818.1:27876852-28026852 GCF_011947565.3 Pollicipes pollicipes | reverse complement strand
CTAAAACCTGGTTAATGGATGCAATGGCTCGTGCTGTACCTAAAATTTACCGTTGGTCAGCAGGATAAAGCATCTTTATGATTTATGCTAAATCTTGTGCTAAAATAACGGGGTCATTTAGGATATAGGGCTAACAACTTTATTATGGCATTATAGAATGGCTGTCTGTGCAAGGGAAGATTTCAGAATTGCAACATTTGTAGAAATTGAAGTCTTATGTCAAATGTTACAATATCCTGAATGCTCAGCTGTAACCCAATCCTCAGCATTGTGCGTGTTACACAAAACCATTGCATAATTTATATCAGCCCAATTTCCTTGTAAAAATATGAGCAAATGTTGAGTGCGAGATGGTGCAAAAATATATCAACACTGCAGGATGCATTTGAATAAGAATGTGCATAGTTCGGGCATGGTTTGGGGCAATCTAAGGTCCTTTCAATGCTCTTATTCCCTTGAGCCAATGCTGCGTATGTTTCGGATAATGATGCATCTTCTAAATCTGTCTAAGCTGCCCATCCCACGCCAGCTGCTTTGGTGTACTTTTCCTACGCTGGGATCAATTGATGGAAGTTTAGGTTATAAATTGCAAGGCTCGGTGAGTAAAATGGAAATTTGTGTCAGAATACTAAAGCTCCAAATGTTTAACGTGCTCGTTTTGTGATATGAAAGCTAGCTTTTCAGGTTGGGTTATTCGGTGTAGCCATTGATAGAATGTTTGCATTCTCCCTATACCAAAAAAAAACTGTTTGCCTATAATTTTGGGGAGCATGGTCACTTAGGCCGTAGGCCTGTGAGGTGTTCAAGCTCTTCAGGATCAGTCAGAGTAGTTCTCAGTTTTTTACATATCAGGGTCACTATGCTGTACCAGCTCGCCGTCATGGCACTTGTTAAAATGTTTACCATCCTGCTTTTAAGCACAACTGCTTCCCAATCAGGGATGCTTGCAATGTTGCTGTGCCATCGTTGCTGTGCTGATCCTGAGGCGGCAATGCCGGCCCTGCGCAGCAGTGGGCGTCAGCATCACAACTTAAGCACCTAACACAGCGCTTGGTCCTACCTCTGGCCGCGTTGGGGACGGCCAGCTTTGGACCGCCACCGTCGTCATAGGTTCTGTGCGTCAGGCACAGTAATGGTATGCACCACAGCCACAGGCTGTTGTCTGTAGCCTGGCGGCTACATAACACTTGTGAGGTAGACATCATGGATACAAAAAGATCTCATGTGTATTTTTTGCAATAACTCGCGGCATGTCAGCACAACAGCTGCATCTTCAGGTTACACATTATATATATATATATATATATAATATATATATATATATATATATATATATATACATATAACCAGAAAATCTTTGCACTCAATAATTCTATGCCAGCCGGTGTCCGTATTCACTGTGTGCTCCATCCCAATTCTGCTGAAAAAGTTGGCGGCAACATGATCCGATCCCATGCCTGGACATTGTGGCACGTGCATGTGTCTACACCCTGCCTGATAGCTTAAAAAGTAGTGCCAGGACGCACACTTTTGATCCCGGAAATTTAAAGAGAATTGCTCTAGCTTTATTTCTATGCACTTTTTGTGCATATATACATTCCAGATTTGGAAAGCCGGGGCCAGAAGACGAGCATTTTAACACGGGAACCCTATGGCTAGTCGTAAAATGTGCGCCGTTGCCGCCATATTTTATACTAGACTTTGGACCCCCCCCCCCCGGCCCGACTAATCCGTTGACGAACGAGAATCAAGGGATTCGCGTGCATAATCTGGTCGTTGAAGCGCGCTGCTCATCTGACGGCGGACTCCCGATTCCCGGAGGAAATTTGCGCCGCATGCGGCATGTCGGCGAGGAAATGAACACGTGCGTTGTCGCTGCTGCGCGGTTGGCTTCGGGGACCTGGTTCTGTGCGAGCAAGCCGAGCCTGCGACGATGCATAATATTCCCTGATCCGCCCTCCACGTGAAGTGCGTCTCAGGCTGCCTCTCGGTTGATAACTTCAGCACTGGTGCGTTAGATAACTTCAACATCGTTGCGTTGGATAACTTCAGCACTGGTGCGTTGGATGACTTCAGCACTGGTGCATTGGATAACTTCAGCACTGGTGCGGTGCACAATGTGAGCACTGATGCGGTGGACAGTTTCAGCACTGATGCGGTGGATAACTTCAGCACTGGTGCATTGGATAACTTCAGCACTGGTGCGGTGGACAATTGAGCACTGATGCGGTGGACAATTGCAGCACTGATGCGGTGGATAACTTCAGCACTGGTGCATTGGATAACTTCAGCACTGGTGCGGTGGACAATGTGAGCACTGATGCGGTGGACAATGTGAGCACTGATGCGGTGGACAATTTCAGCACTGATGCGGTGGATAACTTGAGCACTGGTGCGGTGGATAATTTGAGCACTGGTGCAGTGGATGACTTGAACACTGGTGCGGTGGATAATGTCCGCACTGACGCGGTGGATGACTTAGGCATTGGGGCGGGATGTGCTCTGTTGCTCGAGACATTCACATAACCCTCGCTGGGCCACACTGCATTTTC
Source organism: Pollicipes pollicipes (assembly GCF_011947565.3). Taxonomy (NCBI): domain Eukaryota; kingdom Metazoa; phylum Arthropoda; class Thecostraca; order Pollicipedomorpha; family Pollicipedidae; genus Pollicipes; species Pollicipes pollicipes. The sequence goes on along the minus strand of NW_023596818.1, from coordinate 28,024,300 downwards.
CAGCCCGCTTATCATGGGCCACGAGGCGACGAAAAGCAGTCGACAAGAGCGCTGCCACCGGCCGGTGACTGGAAGATGGAGGGTACGTAAGGTCTGTGCTTTCCATGCATGACCGCAGCCATAATGTTACCTTTCAGACGCGGCTTTGCCACCCCCGACAATAGGATGCTTCACATTTGATGGTATTGAGGCAAGCATCAGATACCATGAAACAAGTTCACTCACAACCATTGGTATACTGATGCGTGGAAAAGGCTGTTTTACGCAACGCAAATTCTGTGCTCAGTAAATGTGCTCCCCAATGCGTCATTGCTTGACTACGTCATTGTCCCTCGCACAACATTCACTGAGAGCCATCCAAGGTGACTTGTACAGCCCATTGCGGGGAAAATATTTCAAGATCATCCAAGCATCCATGGCGCCATAATGTCATTTAAATCCTGACATTACATTGTCCATGCGGTGATCAAGGCCAACAAAAATAAAACGTTGAGTTGCTCATATTTGATATTTGTGAGTACGATTTCTTGATGTACCTGCCGTTAATTGGTTTTTAACCAATGTTGCGTAAGGTATGGTGGTGAAGTCAAACCATAATGTATTGAGAAATACATTTACGAAAAAGAGAACCAGTGTTGTCCAGAGCAGTCTTTTCCACATAAAAGCATATCAAGGTTATAAGTGAACTTATCCCACCATACCTGATGTTTCAATATCTTCAAATGGGAAACATTCCTCCTAAAGGGAGTGTTCCACATTGATAAGCGGTTTGGAACTGAGTCACCCTGAAGACCTTTCGGTGCTGTTCACATTCCTGTCCTGAAGACCTAAGCCCTTCTAGTTTGAGCCACACGTCCGCTGAAGCGGAGAAAGGTATATCGGAGAAGGTATTTGAAAGTCACCTTGGCATCCATGACGCCATAATAACGTCATTCAAATCCTGTCATTCCATAAGCCATGCGACGATCAGTGTCAAGAAAGATATAAATGTCGAGGCGTTCACTTCGGGCGTTCGTGAGCGTGATTTCAAGATATAACGGCCATCAACTGGCTCTCAGTGACTGTTGTGCAAGGTACAATGATGCGATCAAACAATGACGTATCGAGGAGCATATTTAATAAACAGAGCAGTTGCGTTGTCTAGAGCAGTCTCGTTCCACCTTTAAGTATACCGATAGTCACAAGTGAGCTGGTTTCACCACGTCTGGTGCCCGCTTCAATATCTTAAAATGTGAAACATTTACTTAAAGAAAGCAAAGCAGACTATGGGTCGCTTGTCCCTTGGATCGGCCGGTCACACGGCCGGAAATGTCCGAGTGTGCCGCAGCGATCTTCATGGGTAGAAGAGCCGCCGCAGTTTGGCGGGCGGTTCCGCGGGTCGCCGGGACTGTCCGGGTGTTCGGCCTCGACGACAGTCCGTCGAGCACCGACGCCGCCCCTGCGCCCCTCGGGCGGGGCTGACGTCGCGGCGACCATCGGGGCAGCGCTGTCACGTCGATATTGCGTCTGGGTACCGGCCGCCGTGCCGACAGTGACCGACGTGGGCTGGCCGCGCGCAGAGCCGCTGGTCATGTCGCTCAGACGATTGGGATGTGCGATGGTCTCATCGGCAGCGTCCGATCTGGTGGGGTCCAGGAATGGACGTCTGGGTGGAGGTCCAGGGATGTAGGTCAGAAAGATCTGGTCGGAGTTGGGAAACGGCTGATGGCTGTGGCTCGTATGGCTCACACGGTTGTGGCCCCCACTGCCAGGCGAGTGGCTGCATCAGGTGTGGTAGCTTGCTGGGTTATTAGAGGACGTGACGCCTCTGCCTACCGCCCAACAGTGACCAAAGCCAGGAACATTTGTCAGAGCAGAGTAGTGTCGAAACAAAATAGGGGCGACTGCCGAATAAGCAGGCATCTTATTCAGGTCGCACGTTCCCGGTACGTAAAAATGAATTAAATTATTTTGGCACAGGGACTGGTCGATATCGGATGTCGGAGCCTTTGGGGGGGGGGGGGGGGACGAATGGTTTATCTATGACGTAGCCGACTCTGGGGAGCAGCTCGAATGGCGCAATAAAATGCGCGTCGAGCGCTGGCACAGGTGGTGCGCACATGGTGCTGTTTTCGTCAAACCGCTGAGCCGCTCTGACCGGCTATGCTAGCAGGGCCAGATGAGATGTTCCCTTGTATGGTGCACCTCACGCACCGCTTGGCTTCGAACAACCGCTTCCCTCGTCCAGACGTCGGACGTATCGCAACTGGTGCGCTTTCCGGCCTTTGCAGGCAGCAGAGCGCACATCGCTTCAAGAGCACTCGACTGAGAATACAACGGGTGAGGTGCGCGGCAGGGGCGTAGAGGCGGGCGCTCCAAACCCCGGTCTTCGTATCTCTCCCCACCCGCATGCCTATTCAAGAGGTATCGCTTAACCAACCTGGGGTGTGCGGACCCTTCTGCAGAGGTGCTCCACTGAGAGAGCCATCTCCCTGGGTTTCTCGTGGCCTTTGGACCAGTTATTGGCGCTCTGGGACCGTGCATTATCTTCCTGAGCCCCTCGGCTGTCCGCGGGCGCCCACGCCACGCGGCACCACACCCGGCCAACTCTGCCTGCCATCTGTTGGCGTCCACGGGAAGGTCCTATCGGCCGTGAGGGCCTGGTCCCATGGTGGCATGGTCCCCAGCGGCATGGGAGATCAGGCGTCAGCCCTCGGATCCGCAGCTGCAAAATTCGATCCTCTCCGTAGAAGGAAATTACATTTTGGATGCAACAACGAGCTTTCACTGGTCCCGGTGCGCAGTGGGGATGGCTGCCGACGACCCGACGAGGCGCCCATGAATAGATACCCAACATAGTAGAAAAATTACTGTCAAGGCCCAAGCGCCCAGGATATTACAGCATATATGTATGCTGTAAACTGGAGATATCATAAAGAAAGGTAAGTGGGAAACGGTGGCGTCCATGCAGGCATCAGTAACAGAACCTCTCTTAGCCAAGCCACTACAGTCCCATTCATGACCTTCGTGGCCTATTCATCCCGACCTACGCAGTATGCGTGACGGCGTCTGGCTATCCCAGGGCCGACACCAACATTTCTCGCGACACTATTCGTGACATTGGTCTACCGTACACAAAGAGTGATTAGTAGCCAGAAATGTCAAGGATAGCATGATCTCGACCATGACGTCAGGAGGTATAAGTGATATGGGTGCTATCACATCGAGTCCGTCCGTCCATCCTTCAGAACATTGTAGGCTGCGTACCCCGTAAGGCTTGACATTACGAATACTGCTTAGCTCTCAATAGTCTTCATGTGAGTATTTTGGTGCCCCCATTAGCCTCTCTAGACATGATTACCTATGATCACGACAACCTATCATTTTGAAGTTGCTATGCGGGGCACCTAAGCTCATGAGTCACCTTCGGACACCGTGCTCGTGTCGCGCCGCTTGCTCCACGACGGCAGCCTCCTCACAACCGAGGCCCATATCTACGGTCGTGCTCCGGGCGTGTTGATGCGCTGCGGAGCGCGACCGCCAGTGAAACAGCGGCGGCGCGGGCTGATGCGCCGCCGCCGCCGCCGCCGCCGCAGGCCGTCGGACCGCCCCGCGCCGCGTCAACACGGGCGCCGCTGGGGCGCTGTGCCGCCGGCGCGCCTCGGTCTCCCAAACTTATTAGATCAGGCCGTCTCACTAACGACCAGGCACGCGCGTGGACTCCCCCTGTGGGCGGCCTGAGCCGCACCGGCTCGCCCGTGGCTCGAGCCACTGCAGTCGAGCCGGCGCGACAGCGACACCGCCACCATAACAGGTGCGCCAACGACTTCAAAGGCGGCGGCGAGCTGAATGCGTGGACTGCGTGGCGAAAGTACGTTCCACTGGTTTCTTAAGTGGCACCTTCGTATTGAGCGTGATGGGCGATGGCAAAATGGTCAGCTGCGATAATAATTGTTTTACTCCGTTCGCACATTGAATCCAGCGCGAAATGAGTCAGCACCATCAGGGTGGTCGATTCTTCTGGAAAACGTCGGCGAATCAGAATCGCACTTAAGGTGCACAATTTGGCGGCTGCGTACCGATGTGAAACTGTGCTGAAAAAGATGTGTCTGGCTCATAACAAACTCCGTCTGTTCTCCGACATCTCACTCGCGACCTCCATTTCCACTGATCCCCTATGCTCAATGAGGGGACCCGTCACCACTCTGACCGTGATGACAGCGCGGGACGCACGAAGCTGCCGTGCGGGCACGCTCTCAATGGTGAGGCACCCAGCAGCGGGCCGGCCCCGGCCACCGGGCCAGCCGACTGGGCGTGCGGCACCCCCAGATCAATGTGCTCGGTGGCGGCGGTCGACTCGTCATGCGCCTCCGCCAGCTAGTCGTTCGCGGGGCATGGCGGGGCGCACGCTCGCGTGCCACTTGATGGAGGGCGTCCGAGGCTGTTCCCCGGCCCGGGGGGGGGGGGGGCGGGGCGGGGAATCAGACCAGGCAAGGTCAGATTTCGGACGATGTTTGTGTAGGCCTATCGTTCCTGTTCGAGTCGCGTTGCCCAGGCTGTTTGTTATAATCCACACTGCCAACAACGGAGCTGCTCGCGCAAAGGTCCTCGCATACAGATACACCCGGGATTTTTATATAGGAGGCCTCGATACTTAAATGGCACCAGGTTTTGAAGGAATAACATTTTATTACCAATCCACCGTTCAGAGTATTCAGACTGATCTTGATGACCCAGTGACAGTGGGAAAGTGGGAGGGAGGGGACCGTACAGCTCCCTCTGTGACAATCAGTGTCACATCAAGACTGCTACTACAAAAGCCAAAAAAACCTGTACCGAGAAATTGGTTCGACAGTTCTACAGACCGTAACTTGCGTGATAAAAAATTTCAAACACCTTCTGCGTGGCCAAACACAGAAAAAAACGCAAAAAAGGAAAAACGGCATTCAGCGGTGCCTATTTGTTGGCAAAAATGCTGTCTTGACTAGTTTGCTTGTATAAACTTAAACCAGCTTTTGAAGAAAATGTAGTTTGGTCAAAATTCTAATGTCATCAAATGTCAAAAAATTATTTGGATTTTGTATTATTGGATCATTGGATACTATATATATACATATATATATATATATATATATATATATATATATATATATATATATATGTGTGTGTGTGTGTGTGTGTGTGTGTGTGTGTGTGTGTGTGTGTGTGTGTGTGTGTGTGTGTGTGTGTGTGTGTGTGGTGTGTGTGTGTGTGTGTGTGTGTGTGTGTGTGTGTTTGTGTGTAATATCCAAGATCGAGTCCACTTCTAGCGATTTCAAAAACGTTGAACCAAGTGGTGCCGATTTGCTCGGTGTGGCTGAAAAAATGAATTTGTTTGCAGGGTAAAGCCTGTACCAGTTCCTAGAACGCTGAATGGAGCGTCACCATTGCTTTTTAAGCATTCTTATTACGACATCCTTTGGCATTCAATTGTGGAGGAGCATCCTTATGTCACGCACCAGGGCCGGTCAAAGGCGAGCACAGTGTGCCACACAGTGTCGCTGACCGGCCGCGGTGTGCCAGACAGTGAGGAAGGCCTGCCCCGATGTACCGAACAGTGTCGATAACCGGTTCCGATTTACTGGACAGTGCTGCTGACCGGCCCCGGTATGCCAGTGCCGGACAGTGCTGCTGACCGGCCCCTGTATGCCATGTGCCGGACAGTGCTGCTGACCGGCCCCGGTACCGGTATGCCATGTGCCGGACAGTGCTGCTGACCGGCCTCGGTGTGCCGGACAGTGCTGCTGACCAGCCCCGGTGTGCCGGACAGTGCTGCAGACCGGCCCCGGTGTGCCGGACAGTGCCGCTGACCAGCCCCGGTGTGCCGGACAGTGCTGCAGACCGGCCCCGGTGTGCCGGACAGTGCCGCTGACCAGCCCCGGTGTGCCGGACAGTGCCGCTGACCAGCCCCGGTACCGGTATGCCATGTGCCGGACAGTGCTGCTGACCGGCCCCGGTGTGCCGGACAGTGCCGCTGACCAGCCCCGGTGTGCCATGTGCCGGACAGTGCTGCAGACCGGCCCCGGTGTGCCGGACAGCGCCGCTGACCAGCCCCGGTACCGGTATGCCATGTGCCGGACAGTGCTGCTGACCGGCCCGGTGTGCCGGACAGTGCCGCTGACCAGCCCCGGTGTGCCATGTGCCGGACAGTGCTGCAGACCGGCCCCGGTGTGCCGGACAGTGCCGCTGACCAGCCCCGGTGTGCCATGTGCCGGACAGTGCTGCTGACCGGCCCCGGTGTGCCGGACAGTGCCGCTGACCAGCCCCGGTGTGCCGGACAGTGCCGCTGACCGGCCCCGGTATGCCATGTGCCGGACAGCGCCGCCGACCGGCCCCGGTGTGCCGGACAGCGCCGCTGACCGGCCCCGGTGTGCCGGACAGTGCCGCTGACCGGCCCCGGTGTGCCGGACAGTGCCGCTGACCAGCCCCGGTGTGCTGGACAGCGCCGCTGACCAGCCCCGGTGTGCCGGACACAGCGCCGCTGACCAGCCCCGGTGTGCCGGACAGTGCCGCTGACCAGCCCCGGTGTGCCGGACAGTGCCGCTGACCAGCCCCGGTGTGCCGGACAGCGCCGCTGACCAGCCCCGGTGTGCCGGACAGCGCCGCTGACCAGCCCCGGTGTGCCGGACAGTGCCGCTGACCAGCCCCGGTGTGCCGGACAGCGCCGCTGACCAGCCCCGGTGTGCCGGACAGCGCCGCTGACCAGCCCCGGTGTGTCCGACACGCGACATCTGTCCCCGGGGCCCGTCAGATGTTCCGACACGACATAGTCAGTTGCACAGAGGCCGTAACGCTTCGTCTCTCATTACAGTAATGACGGCGAACTGGCCACGGACGGCCGCCCCGACGGCGCACCCGCGTACACAGCGTGACGTTCGGGCCGTCATTTGGGGGCCGTTCATGCCTGGGGTTGCGCTCCTGGGCGGTCGTTGAGCGCCGTTAGCGGCGGCGCAAACACCAGCGAGACGACGGGCGACGCACGCGATTGGCGCGGAGCGGTGCCGCGACGAGTCAGGCGTGGGGCGAGGCCAAGGATTCTGGAATCCAAGTCATATCCAAGACAAGGACATGAAACCGAAGTCGAAACCAGAGCATGGGTTTCAGGTTTCGCAACCGCGCAGCCGCAGCAGAAGCCAATGGCTGTGTGTTTTAAAAACATGAAGCCGAAGCCAATGGATCTGTGTTCCAAAACGCGGAGCCGAGGCCGAAGCCATTGGCTTCGTATTTAAAAGACGGGCCAAAGCAGAGGCCAATGGCTTTAATCTTCGTACTGGCAAAGTCGAAGCCCAAGTCAGCGGCTTCGAACTAGGGAAGTATTGCATGCACCGAGCGCCGCCGGACATAAACGTGCAGCGCGAGCACCCAGCTGTCCCCAGTCATCGAGCACGAATTATGGGACGTTGACCCCACATACCTCTGACAGCGACCGTAAGTCCGAAAACAATCATGACCTTGACCGCAATTGGTAACTGGTAGCCACCTTAGCTTCACTGTCAACTATCCCGTTTTGGCCGAAGTTATAGCAGGTTGTTGTTACATCGTGCTCGTACATCAGGTTATTGTTACATCGTAGGTATGTGCCTTAACGCGCCTTCCAGGCGAGAGGCCAAAGCCAAAACGCGTCAAAATTATTTCAGTGTAAGGTGAAAATTTCCACGGCAGCATCCCTTTTGTCGCGGAAAAAAAATGAATGCACGAAAATAATCCGGACAGCATACCACAATCTCTATGCAGCTATTCAATTTGTGTTCGGTGTGGCCCAATCCATTAAGAAACGTGTATGCGACACGCGCAAGCTGCCCATACCCCCGCTTCTTACAGTTGGGAATCGTTTTGCGCAAAAGCATCTTTGGACCCGGGAGACTCAAGCCCAGCCGGAATAATGATCGTTTTGATGAGTCCCTCTTCCCACATCAGCCAAGATTTATGTTTGTAATCTGCCTCTCACCATCGCAAGCTTCCCTCCGTGCCGCTTTTAACTGCCACTCATGCAGCAAGAGGGGCGAGCTCCCATTCCACTTTCCGACGTATATGTCCTAACCCCAGTGAACGAGCAGTGCCATTTTGGAGGAGTTGAATCTCACTTTGGTATGAGAGTTGGCCAAAGAACACACGCGATACCCGTACAACACAAGTGCAGGCCCATTTGCTGAGCCCGTGATCTCGTTCTTGAAGGTAATCTCGCGTAGGGCCGGGTGTAGCAATGGTGAGCCCTCCCACGCGGCCAGTCATGTTGATATTGCCACTTCACTGCCGTGCCGCGCGCTGCCGTTCTGTGACCACCGCGCTTACACATTGCATCGCTCCGCATTTCCGCTGCCTTAACATGACGCTACGCTGCGTTAATACCACAAGGACAGCTCATTGTGGCTCAGCTGCATTTGCGCTTTGGCTGCGATGCCGTTGTCATGTCCCTGCCTTGCCTCCGCGCTACCTTTCGCGCTTCTGCCCAGACGCCGCCGTCGGCGTGGGGCGCGCTCCGTGCTGGTGACCATTAAGCTGAACTGCTGTAGCCGTCGTCGCTCCGTCATGGCGCTTATCGATGGCGTGTCACGCGGCGTGCGGCCATCCAGTTTTTACGCCCGCGACGGGACCGGCGGCCGTGTTGGCTGCGGTCGACGGCGGCCATCGGTCGCGCTCGCAGCGGAGTGTGTCCTGATCAGACCAGCACCGCGCCGTCGGGCGACGCGGGAACGCAGTCCCGCAGCGGAGTGTGTCCTGATCAGACCAGCACTGCGCCGTCGGGCGACGCGGGAACGCAGCCTCGCAGCGGAGTGTGTCCTGATCAGACCAGCACCGCGCCGTCGGGCGACGCGGGAACGCAGTGACCACGATGTTGCAGCACGACTGTAGCTGCCGTTGATGCCGATGATGGTGTCGTTCTGGGTGTCATATTTCGTGCGACATGCCCGCCGGGTTCTACGGTGAACATTTGGGCTGTTCGGTATCAGTTCACGAGGAGGCGTTAGATCAGCACACACGTTGGCAAACGTAGCCATCGACTGGCTCTCCTATCTCACTCGCTGTTTTCACATTTATAGCCTCTGTGTGCTCTGTCTAGAACGTCATCACCGCCATGCCTGTTTGGCTTCTGTCACCACATTGGGGCTGGTTGTCTCAAAAACGGAACCGGTTCCCTCGATCGGGAGGATATATCGGCCTTTTTGGCTCTTCTGAGCCATTTACTGATTAAAAAACATCCGTTGTGTTGTCGCCATCGTTTCAGGACGCGGGGGAGTTGTATAGACGCGTGATAAGCAGATTGAGGCCGCACCACCGCCTCCCAAAAGCCACCGACTCATTTCGCGATTAGAAGCCAGTCGCGACTTATCTGCTGTGATACGGCCAGTGCAGTCCATTACTCTGCTGAAGTTCGACGCTTTCCCCACGTATTTTGGCCCCCCAGTTAACCCAATCATAGTTGGGGCCAGTCACAAAGAGCAAGTCATTAGCCATTCGCTAGAGTTACCCGTCTGGAGGTATCTCCAGCTCACCAGTCTGTATATCTCCTCGTCAGGCGAAGCTGTCCGCCATGGCTCGTGCTTCCCTCCTACCATTACACCGAGCTCAACGATGTGTTACCGTCTCACGCTCCCCCACACGCCCTCCACAAATAGCATGTATTGACTGAGGAGGGCGAGGGCAGGATTTCCACCGCCACTGACTGGGGACGGGGTTCCCAGGATGACGCCTACCCCTTTCGCTCATTATGTAGGTAGTGCTCCACATTTTAAGATACTGAGGCAAGCATCCGACATGATGAAAAAAGTCTACCATAATACTGCGCAGTGTGAGCACACCACCATCAAGATAAACTTAGGATAGGAATTTTGCTTATTTCCGAGTCCAAATCACCCTGTCGATGCTTTGTAACAGCGATTCTTGGAACCCCTTTTTTGAAAAGCCCCCTTTTGAAAGGGGCTTTTTGAAGCCCCGTTTTCTTGGAAGATCCATTGGGTCCAGAGTCCGCATGAAATGCGAATGAGGACGGCCGTCGTCATGACGACGGCAGAATTTGCTGAGGGCCGCAGTCAGCGGTTACGTGCTCGAGGCACCACTTTTGAGCTTTTAAGCCGCACATTGCGGGCCAATGGGCTTAAAGGTGGCACCTCTTCGGGTATGAATGACAACGGTACAGATGAACATTTGTGATTGACATAGCGGGCGACAACGGCAAGTTCCCGAGAATCACGCTTCGTCCTACAATGTAAGAAGTTGGACAAAGTTTCCTCACTCGCTAATTATCATGATAATAAGACTTGTAATTGAAGAGCTTAAGTAGAAGGCCATAACTGAGCGTGGAAATGCAGTTAAACACCTTAAACTCACGGATAAATATCCAAGGACACCACGTCTTTGACGCGAAACGCTCAAAATAGAGGAACGTAACGATATTTGAGGACGCTCCCAAAAGGTTGGCCCTCTGGAACGCTTCCACCTTTAAGCTATGCTATTCTAGGTAAAATCTGCGCACTTAAAACTGCATGGACTGTATTATGATATGCCAAAACGAGCGCAGAAACCATTTGAGTCGAAGCCATGAGCCGGATTACCTTTTTTCTGGACGTTTGACTGTCGATGAAATCACATGCCTTACAAAATGGAATACTGCTTTTTCATAGCACAGCTGATGCATGTGCCCCCTCCCCAGTAGCAGCCAATGGATATGATCAGGAAATCAGCCTGTTGCGGCGTCTGCAAACAGAAGCTAAGCAAGCAATATAACCTTAAGATTGATTTAATGTTTGTTGTTTGAGTGCATTGGCATTGTATTGAATGTCTGAATGATTTCATTGTTTTTTATACTAACGTGCACAAAAACTAAGAATTAGGGGGTGGGGCAGACTGCATGAACAACATGGAGTTTTGACAATTCAGTTAACTGCCAACCATGTAGAACATTGTGACTAGCCACTTGTGAAGATGCGAATGGTGCTTAACATCATCACTGATGAATGAAATGCAAGAAATGTGTGGCATCACTACTGAGAAGTGCATACCAACTGGACCAAATGTATGTATATAAGCCGATCTAGTCTTCAGGGCTGGCTGTGTGTTGTTGCACAACAATCTCTGTAGCCAGTTATTGAATGCATTAGCACTGAAGATGGCCTATGGCAAAACAAATGACATGATCCTTATTCGATTCCCTACCCTTTTAAGACCTGCCAAAACTCTATGCAGCATACATGGCAACAAGCATCGAAACTTAAAGACATGCCATGCTTTCGATCTATTCTGTACTGGGAACCGATGAACATGCGGTAATTTAATTGTAATGTTCACTGATTTCAGTAATGGACAGTGATGAAACGTTTTTACATGTTATGCCAGTTTTAAAGATATGGTGCTAGACTGTAATGTTCTATGCTAATTGTAAAAATCTGATGCCTGACTGCAATGTTCTGAGTGATTTCTCACCCATGTACACAGACGCTTGCGGTGGACAGCCATGAAACATCACAGTATTACAAAACGAATTCAAACTAGTATTGACACAAACGGGCCATAACAGTTATCGCGCAGTGTCCCACATATTGCAATTTACAGATTTGAAACTGGGCAAGGGCGTCCTATACCATAAGCTGGCGAAATCGAATGAACAACTTTGGCGACAAATGAGAACCTACAATGGATGGGACCTTCCTGAGCCTGGCTCCTTCCCTCCCAACCAGTGGTCTTCAACAACTGAAATACATCTGTAAAATGGAAATGAAATTAACCTAAACTTGGTTTTAATTTTAAGGCAGCAATCTTTGCCATTGATCGCAATTGTGCTTGACATAACTTGATGGTTTACCGGCTTGCCAACTTGTTTCTTGACTTACTTGGCTGCATTATGTTCCTACTGCCAGGCATAAATAATGATAAGGAGTACATTATTTCGATTTCTTTCCAAGTCATTCACATACACAAAGTGAATAACCAAATAGGTAACTGGCCTTACCGTCCACGGCGTTACCAGTAGCCTGTAGAAGCATGATAGGAAATGCAGTTTGTGACGCAAAGAGCATCAATACCGTACCTTTGATGAGATCTGCCAACCGCCAAAATCGTGAAAACATCTTTCGCAGATTACAGGTCTGCACCATTGCCATCGTTATAACTGTATGTTCTCTTCTTCTGTGTAACTGTGGGTATCATATTAAAAATTTCAGCGGTCAGATCAGCTTACTTTCACAAAAAAGTATGGTAACCTGTTTAATGTAAGTCGCAGCATGGGGCCACGCTATCACACTTGCACCTGCGCAACGCACTCCACGCCCTTAATACCCATTACAACGGCCAATTTTGAGCCTTTTTCGGCAACGGGGTTTTGTCGAAACGAATAGTAGAAACTATTTGTTTCGATGAAGACATGTCGCCGAAATATCAACGCATCTCTTTCTCAATTCTGCTGGTTTTACTCCGGGAAATAAGGCTATTACTACTGTCATAGCTCTGTACATGGCGTTCTTCGCATATCCACTTAGAAACCTACGGAATTATCTACCAGGTGATTTGAACATGAATCCAGAACTGATATGACCATGTTCAAATCATTGAAAGGGACATTTCAAACCTGACATCAGTTTTATTTGAAATCCTCAATGCACAGTTCAAGTACTCCAAAAATAGTTTAAAAAGCTTTAAAAACATCAAATTCTCAAGGGTTTAAATAGGTCAAATGATCAAAGTATTTAAACACATTTTTTTAAAAAACACGAAGACATCAGGATCAAGCAAGCACTGTCGAAATGGCAAATGGGGGAAACGCGCTATCCGTTCTCAATATTTTGGCTTCAACCATAGACACAAAAATAATGTATCACACTGCGTACTGGGATGTGGCGGGCTCGTCTTGACAATGCATAAGAGAGCTATCTTAGTGGGCTGTGTAAAGTGCATAATGCTAGCCTACCCAAGTGGCAAAAGGTGGAACTGCGGGTAAATAGTTCAAACTAAATACGGCCTCCTTTCAGCCGTATGGGTCAGTTTTTGTTTCTGGGAATGATCAGTGCCCTGTAGACCAGATTTCACCCCGCAATGATAGTTCTCCGGGTTCTGCCACAGACATGCCATTAAGTACAAAAAAACAGCGCAAAATATTCACGTTTCAAACCCTAATAAACAGATAGTCGCAGTCCATAACCTTTTGGAAAGCACGCATGGCCAGAATTTCGGTGCAGTGGCAAAAATTTGTTAACAAAATGCACAACAGCCAATACTACTGCAGCAATGATCGTGCAGTAGCAAACACGCCGTGCTTACATTAAGTAAAGAAAAACACAAGGCAATACCGGAATTGCAACACAATGTTGAACGCCCAGTATGTAAGACTAAGCGGCAGGAAATCAAAATGATGCGACTTGCCACTTTAAGAAGTACACCATCTACGAACCAGGCTGGAAGCCATTGCAACAAAGCTCACAATATCCATAATGCACAACCATGAAACGGTGCCCAGCTGGTGAAGCTAAATGCAAGAAGTCAGACAGCTCAGCTAATAAGTTGAAAGAGGCCACCAAAATTTTTAAAAAACCTCGGAGGGCTGAGCCCAATCAGGCCATAAATATTCCCTTGCAAGGGAACCATGCGGTCTGATTGAACCTCCCACTGGCGCTGTCACCACCATCTTCCATCCCAAGCCCGCATTACAGCATTCTGGGTAGCGATGCTGTGACGTCATCATGGGACTGAGTCATATGACACCAACGCTACGGCGGCGTGAACACACTGTTTTGTGCGGGCTGGTTTAAACAGATATGTCCAAAAACCGATTTTTTCGACCCGCACATTCAATGAAACATTTATAGCTGAGATATGGCGCTGGTTTGCAACAGGGCCACGAAATTAATGCTGAAATGCGCTTCCAGCCTGCTCCCGGCAGACAGATGAGGTTACCCATTCGCCAGTGATTTATCCCGAAGAACTCTAGCCGGAAGTGCTTAGAAACCATTTGTGTAAAATAGTACAACATGCAACAACAACATAGGATAGAAATGAGATACAGCGGGCCAGAAAGGGCTCACAACACCCTGGGACGCGCATTGAGAAGTTGGAATGCACATTCTGTAGCCTTAGGGTGAGCATTGTCAGGGTGGATGCAGGGTTGGCCTGCTCTTATGAGGTTAGCGAGAGGTGAACCCCGGGGGTTAAATATAGCGCGTGCCATTTCAGTTCAAGGTAGCAGAATTTCCTGTAAAATGGGCCGATTTCTGGCCAGTTTTGCCATTTCTCCCAGTCAAAGATTCAAGCCCCATATCTGAGCTCGGAAATAGTTTAAAGGGAATGTTCCACATTTGTATGGCGTTTTGAACTGAAACAGCCATCGTGATCACATTTTGATGCAGTTCACGGATATGCCCTTTTTAAGACTCGAAACGCTCTGGTTCCTGAGTTACACGCCCGCACAGTACGAAAAGGCTTATTTACAGCCAACTTCAAAATTGCCTTCTGATAAATGACGCCATAGAAACGTCATAAGATCCTCGTGATATTACAGGCTGTTTTTTTCTTGTTAATGGTCAAAACAGCATGGCCGCTTATACATTCGCAAAGGCGATGATGCTGCGCATGTCGTACAGTCCGCGGAATATGATTGGCTGTTAGAAAGATTTTGCTGCTGCATGCGTGTCGCAAACAGAAGCGTGAGCAATCTCAGGTTGTGCGGCACTCGTCGATGGGGCATTTTTCCCCACTCCCTCCTAGGAAGTGTTCTGTTTGCGTCGGTGCGAGATGCCCAACAGAAAGTGTTCTGTGTGTGGTGATCGCAGGACAAACGAGAATCATTTGACTGTGTTCGCGTAAGTACCTCGCTCCCAATCTGTTAAAAACACTTCACGCCGAATATCTCTGGCGTATCACCGACATCGCAGCAATAAGTTCAGGGTATGCACGTCTCAATATCGCATGCAGTTTCGAGTATGGTGTGTGGTCGCGTTAAATTTTTGTCACAGTTGGAGGAATGGGTATGGAATCATAGCAATGTCCAGCAAAAATGCCTTTAAAAAAACAAACTCAGTGAAAAGCAGATGCGCGCAGCAGCTGAATATCGGGTGCGAGTGCAAGGAAATGAGCTTACGGTTGCCACCAATTTGAGAAATGGTTCTGTTGATGTAGTTTACTGTTACAACCAAAAATATACAACATGTTAATTTTGAGAGTAACTGACTAGGCCCAAGTATGGCACATGAGCGCAGGTTTGGCACACAAAGTTGATGTTAGGTGGGTGTGGCAGAGTTGATGGGTTTTTCAGGGTGAGTAGAGAGGGATAACAATACTGCCACTACACAGCCCAATGTGAGTGATGACAAGCACCTGCACATGGGATATTTCCTACCCATGTTGTGTGTGAAATATGGGAGTAACTTTGTTCCGACATTTTTAAGGAAGTGAAAATACTTCTGCCTGTCCCATCTCCTACCTTTCTCGCTAAGTTCATGGAGGCATCATGGAGGCCGTATATACCTTGGCTACTCGATGTAACCACTTGCATAAACAGATAAGCAATTCAATATGAATGTTGCCGGTCAGGTCAGAACCAGGGATATCAGTCTCAACAATTAATCCATTGTTCCACATCGCAGATATCATCAGAGCGCTCAACCTACCACTGAACTCTATGGGCTGTAACTAGACTTGCACTGAACTGGGCACCCAGTTGTCATATTCTGGCAATGGCATTGCTGTTGGGATGTTCTGCCACCATTTCAAAACCTACATTTGCTCACCATTCACTGAAGTTGGTGCCAATCATGCACCACGCTCACAGCTCGCAGGCTTCATGGGTGCATGGCCTCAGCTTGTATTGCCTATTTTTTGGGATGACGAGCATTTCGGCATGTGTCAGGCATGTTAGGCAACCAAGATGTCATCTGCAGTCTGTACTCCTGATGAATCGCCACTTAACACAATTACTAAAGCACACCCTGTGGGCAGATATTTTCAGTTTGCATCACTTATTTGAAGTAGAAGATGTCCATTGTATTGTACAGTAATCCAGTTTCCTAATTACAGTGATCTTTTTAGATTGCCAGCTCAGCAAGGCCACCTACAGGAGTGACTTGATGCATGATGCATCAGTGTTCTCGCGCGTGGGCACGGAGTGTGCGAGGCATAATTTTCATTGGAAGCTTTTTCTAGCCTAGCAGCCAAAAGGAAAAAGCTGAGGGCCAATGCTGTGCCATCTCTGCAGGTCTGTGAATGCCAGGGTTTTCTTTATTTCTTTTCTGCCAGACCTTTCTTATTTAGCCTTGGCATTCAAGCTTGAGCTTAGTTAACATTAGAACACATGTGAAATTTCTGTGACCATCTTTTGTCTCATTTATTTTCATGTCTTTCATTATTCATTCATGCATTTTAGTGTGGTGCCTGTAAGTAAATGTCTACCAGTTAGTATACTGTGAAATGCATGGCAAGGCATCCAGTCGTTGGCAGGGTGTAGTATTGCTTTTGGTGTGGAATTGGGGTAGATTTATGAAATGTTGGTCTTAAATGGTGTAATACCAATGGTTCTTGTTAGCTTAGTTGACTGAGGTCTTCATTTCTGACATCAACAGTCGTATGATGTAAGTAAAACATTGTTCTGTGTTATACTTGGAGCACATGTAACATTGCTGTCCTATAACCTGTACATGGTGTGACAGTTTTGTGCACGGTTCATCTTACTGACGATGATGATTGATGTGCTTAATTGTTTTCAGCACAGGGAAGGCGTTCCAGGCACCCCAGTGCTTCCAGCGTGTGCACCACCTCCAAGACCAGAATCTAGATCAGTGTCTTCTTTTGGGGTTGGATTTTGAGTTTTAGTTCAAGTGTGAGTCAGTTTTCGTCAGTTCGTCAGTTTGAGCGTACTGCGAACATTACGAGCAACGCCGACTACCTCCTTTCCCATCCTGGTCAGACGGGTGGGCCGCGTGAAACAACGACGCCATTCCGGCGGCTGAGTCATCCGCTTTTATTTTTTGGGTCAGTCGTCATGCATAGAGATCCCAGGCGACGACTTATTTTCATACGTCGGCCATGAATATGCCTGCCACTGTATCCACATGGACCTTCAGCCTCAGTTATGCCTGCCACTGCATCCACATGGACCTCAGTTTGTGCACGCTGTCGCTGTTTCTAACGTACTGCCACCGTAGCCCCTCACGGAAAAAATGGACACATGCGCGGAAGTTGTAAAATTCGGACCTCGGTCGTACTCACGAGGTGTCCTCTTAAAGACCTATAACCTAAGTTTCTGGACGCTGTCGCTGTTTCTAAAGTACTGCCACCGTAATCCCTCACAGAAAAAAATATGGACACATGCGCGGAAGTTGTAAAATTCGGACCTTGGTCGTATTCACGAGGAGGTGTCCTGTTTAAGACTATGCCGTAGTACCCGCACTAATACGAAAGTAGCAGTATGTGGAGGCTACCATAAGCCAGGTCACCAACATAGCCCATACCTCTAAGTCCGGTTGTCTAGTTCAATAGCCACGGGCAGGTTAGGGAAATTCATTTCGAACCTGCTGTGTAAATAGCTACCACTCTGCTCATGTCTCGTTTGAAATGCAGATTTCAGAACTTTCAAATGGGTAGAAGTTTCAATTTGCAAGCAATAGAAGAGAGCAATTTTTTTGTAACAACTAGACAATGCCCAGTGCACAGATTACCTTTATTTATGCATGAATAACATACTCTAGCATGATTTCCTCAATACCAGGAGCAGCCATGCAATGCTCTTATTCTAAACATCAACAATGGGGCATAAGTAAAATACCTTGTCACAGCATCTCTTTTCTGTACAGGATGCACAGTTCTCACTATTGGTGACTTGGGGCACAGACGCTTGTCCTATATCTATTCACAGCAACACAGTTTTCTGACAGTTCTTCTCACTGTGAGGACTGCAGACGTCCCTCTTTCCATGCCTCCCTCTTAGGCATCCGCCTCTGACAATTTCATTGCGGGTTCCTGGCATGTCTGAGCAAAACAAGTTGAGTGCTGTAGTTATCGTCAGCTTTCAAGAGAAGAACTAGCCTTGATATAATTGTATACCTTTATATTTATATATAGCCTTTATATCATTTTACACCCATACCCTTATACCTTTGATACAATTGGACTCATACAACCAGTTATTAAGCCTGGACTTCAACGCACGTAATGAAACAGCTGCAAGAGTTCCATATCCGATCTCCTTCATGGAAATTATTTATCCATCACATAATGCTGCTTATGTGCACTTGCATACCTAAGGAAGATGACGTAATGATGAAAAATTGATGTGACATGAGATTCAGTTCGTAACAGCCATAATATGTAATCCGATGGGATTGCAACCCAGCCCTATCCATAAATATTCACAACATAGTAAGGTTTGCTAGCTGTCACTAATGTCACGCTAATAGGTCATGCCTCAAAGCGCTTTCAAATAAAAAAGTCAAGAATAGAGGCTAGCTATGTGAGCAGTGTCAGGATTAATTGAAGAGATGCATCAGCTAATAATATGGTGATATTATTCAGCTCAGCTCATGATAATCATCAGCTCAGCTCATGTATCAGCATCACCACCTCAGTATCATCAGCTCATGATAATAAGATGGTGTATTGTGCCACCAGGCTCATACATGTCTTCGCAAATGCAGCTATGGAAACACACAACATACACACAAGTAAAGTGCAAGACAGAAGGCAAAGCACTCACAACTCGCTGCCACTAGCGACCCAATGCCACCTTATACTAAAGTCATCAAAAGGGAAAAACCTGTGCCTTTAACATTACCAACAGGTTTCGATATGGCTATCGTACACCAAAAACAGCATCGTGCACAACACTCTTCTCTAGCTTTCGTACATAATGCACAAAAGCTTTAAACACATCATAATTAAATCCAACAAGCACTGCCCCAATCACCCACAAAACATCAGTAAAATGAACTGAGCAAAAACAAACGGCAAGCAGCGACGCGAGTCAGATTGATGAAACTATTTTGTCTCCTCCGTGTCACGCATTTGGCGCTTAGAAAAAATGAACCTATGGCGACGCACAAGGATGACAGGGGGTTGGGCGGGGCCCCTCAAAACAGGATGTTTTTTATGTTGGCGGTCGTGTGGCAGCGTGTCCGTACAGCACTACATGTACGTCTTGTTCTGCGGCCCCCCGCAACGTCTGCGCTATATTTGTCGCATGGGTCTGCGGCTGCCAGTAGATGTCCATCCCTGTAACACAAGGAGAAGACTGATAAGTGAAGCGTTCGGTGCCTTAGTTGCAGGCGAAAAATTTAGGCAGGATGGGATGCAGGGGCGCAGCAAGGATTCCTTTAAGGGCGGGGTCCCGAGCTCTGTGGGTATACATCACGGCGGTTTTTCTACCTTCTGCTTGGAAACCCATCACATGGACTTAACAGGCGCCGGCCTTCATTCGTGGCGTAAGGGCGGACACGTAGTGGGATGGGAGGGGCAGGTGACCATTTGCCATGCCTTAGATTACCCAGCTTTCAAAGGTCTGACAGTTGTTTTAACATGCGTTGGACCATAGTCCTGAAAACGTCGGAGGGCTCAGCCCAAATGCTTGTGTTGCGCAGTGGTTGCACGATAGCAGAACCTAGTCTTAACGATTGTCCTTTTCTGAGGCATGCAATGGCGTCATCCATGGTGTGCAAATGAACGCTCAGACGGAAGTGATTTTCTGGAGCAGGTTGCCCAATATCGGTCAAATTATCCCTGTCAAATAAGAATCAGATCGCTATTCGGACCCAGGTGGCAAAAAAACGTCGATAAATAGGAACTTTTTTGTTTCATCTGCAATTATCTGCTCCTCACAGCGTTCTTAGTTCGACGTGTGACATTACTTGCCAACATTCATGTGCAGCCGGGATATACAGGCTCCTATCATCTGAAGATTATGGGTGCGACAGCTTTGTATCAGCCCAAACCCAAAATTGTTGTCTAGAGCTTCTTTTCATCTGCCTCGGCTCTTTCCATGGTCGCTGGTTCTTCGCCGGTGCAGGAAGACATGACAGAGGCTCAGGTAGGGTGAGGGAGCGTTGGGGGCTATGTGCGCCCTTTTATTAGGCCGGAGGGCTCTTTGCGGATCTTGCCAATGGGCTCTTTCCAGAGGGTTCTTTGCGCCCATGGGGGTCCATAACACGGTAAAGGCCTCCAAGTTATTGAGGTACTACCTGTACCAAACAGGTGACCTTATGTCGGTGTGGGCCCGGGGGTCTGTTTACTAGAAAGGGACAGGGTGGGGGTCCCGCAATTTACACTGGTTGAGGCCCCAGTGTCCGCCAGGGGCACGCAGTGACAACATAGAACATCGTTTCATGGCATGTATACAAAGCCGCATCTAAATCATGTTTCGGGATGGCGGGCGTTGCGTCAGCGCGATGTTGCTATGTGCGTAACAAGCCATGGCGCCCCTGGAGGTAATCTACCGAGGCTAGAATGTTGCGTCAGCGCGATGTTGCTATGTGCGTAACAAGCCATGGCGTCCCTGGAGATAATCTGCCGAGGCAAGGCATGTTTCGCATGTCCTGACCATCATGCTTCAGCCTATGTTTTAGAAATATGCCGCATGCAAACCTTATTTCCGGCTCGCAGGCGGTTATACCTACGTTGCTTTGGTCTGAGCGCACGCCGCGGTGATGTATCCAAGAAGACGCTTAGGCTTTGTTCGCTTATGCCTACCACCAGTGGGCCTTTCGGCGACTTTCAGTGGACTCACCTGGATGTTTTTTGTTTGTTCATAACTCAATTGGGCCTCCCTGCAGTGGTTTCTAAATGCAGCAAAACCAGATCATGCAGTTAAATTCGAGGCTCCATCGCGGGCGCCCGCAAGATAAATGGACTGGTTGTAAAAGGTGCTTTGTCGACTGGCGCCCTCATCCGCAAGTAAAATTTTGGTTTATTTCCCCATGCCTTCTCTTCTCTGTTTCGTCTTGCATGACCACTATCGTTGAATTTGTCAAATAAACACATTTCATGGTAAATACGTAAAAGGAAAACAAGCTAGGTTTCAGGCTAGTAGGCGGTTGGTGATTGCGTGGACCTAAACACTTGCTTTGCGCCCAGTAGGCCGTGGTAGCCGTTGTAATAATCTTCAAAGGTTATTTTTCCATTTCCCTCCAAATAAGTTTAAAACGGTGCGCAGTGGTGATTGTGCGGATGGAAAAAATGCCGATAAGTCTGAAATAGACGGACTGGCGGCCGGATCGTATAAAGTCGGCTTATGCCGGCTGCCGGCCCTATTGGTAGCTCACGAGTTGACTTACCTGGATGCCACTTTGTTCATAAATCATTTGGACCTCTTTACAGTAGTTTCTAACTGCAGCAAAGTTCGGTCATTCAGTTCAATTCGAGACTTCGTGGCAAGCGACCGCAAGGTAAAAATAGGTTGGCAATGGTGGCTCGTCGGCCGGCGCTGCCAGCGGAAAGTAGAATATGGGTTCATTCCCCCGTTCCGATGTGTTGTTTTTGGTCACCCTCTTAACCAGTGCCTCTGAGTATGCCAAAGGTTGATAACTCGGCAACGGAACTTTAATTTTGGCTTTTGGGCACATGCATCTAGTCAGCAAAGCAAATCTTACACCCACGCTCCCCAGTCATAAACCTCAATTTTCCCTCAGCACAGCGCAACAAGCCCACAGACGGCTGCCAGCTTCAAACTAATTAGCTTTGGACAAGTTAATTAATCTGTCCGGAGCGGCTCACGCAACACGTGCGAGTCTCGTGCGTGCAGTGCCAGCGGCGACACAACGCGACGTTTCCCGGGACGGAGCTTCGCCACCTGCTGCAGGCAGGTGGTGCGCGCTAAACACCACGTTACGACCGACTGCGTTTTTCTAGCTGTCACCTTGTCGATGTTCATGTCAGCTTTTGATCATGTTCATGTCATCCTCGGGCGCTCATCTGGTAGTACACCGGTCTGCGCGCGGCTCGCATGTGGCTCATGACGTCATGGATTCTGGGCGCGGTTCCGGATGTATGTACGGTGTGGGTATACGAGTGGTCCTACTTTATTTGTCACTCGGCTTGTTAAGGGCGAACGTTGGAAAAAATGATTGCAGATGAATATCAACTCCCACCCTCTCCACCGAACAAGGGATTAGTAATCCCCACGACACACCTGCCTGCGGCGCAGGACCCGCTACTAACGACCAGGCAATGGGCTCCATTAAATAGTGATCACCTCGCGGTGGTTAGCACTGCTGGCTCTAAAACTATGTTTGATTAGGCCAATGCATGTGAACTTACGCCTTCTATCGCTATAACCTGGCCATTTTGCTTTGTTGGTCATAACACTCAGGGACAAATGGAGGTTTGTGCCTTAGAACACTGGCAGCAACGGTTTATATTACCAACACGCATCTTGCATTTATGATGCAAGACGCATGCTGGTAATATAATCTTGATCTCGGGCCTTGAGTTTAATACGACACGACACGACACGACACGAATACGAAGGGGCGGATGGGGATGTCAGATATGACATTCGGTTTCGGCAGATTTCAGTCAGATCACGGCTTGGACCATCTTAGGTCATCAATCCGGCTAATTTTAGCCAATTTATCAGTCGGACGATATAGGCAGCGTCAGCCTTTTTGTCGCTAACTCTTAAAGGGAGTGAGACCATTTTCAAAATATTTTAGCGCAATTCACTGTAATGCCTTCATGCAAGACGTAAAGCCATCTCGTTTCTGAGCTAGACTTCCGTGAACTGTGCAGACATTTTCGTGCAGACTTTTCATCAAGATCGCTAAGGCATGCATGGCACCGAACAAGCATCACACTCACGAAAACTGCCATCTCATTGACCATGTAGCGCTGAAGGTCAAGGGAAATATCACAGCCGGTCGTGAGTCAACACCATTGCTGGCATCAACGGGCTTTACTTGGCCCTCAGTCGGTCTAATGTGTTAAATGCAAGTTATGAACCCGGATCACGTTTTGTGCTACATAATACGGGAAGGTGAGCATTGAAACCATTTATGACGGCAAGGAGACTGAGAATCGACAAACTTAAAGGAAGTGGTCCACATCTGCATGGCATTTTGAACTCAAATAGCGATCTTGAAGACCTTTTGATGCAGTTCACGATCATACACTTTTTAAAACCAGAAGCGCTCTGGTTCCTGAGTTATACGCCCGCAGAAGTGCAAAAAAGTTCATTTGGAGCCTATTTCAAAGTCACCTTGGCATCAATGACGTCATAGAAATGTGATGCGATCTCGGTCATACTACAGGCCGTTTTCAGCTTGTAGTCAAAACAGCATGGCCGCTGATAAATTCCAAAAAGCGATCATGCGGCAAATATGATTCAATGCGCGGAAGATGATTGGCTGTTACCAAGATTTCGCTGCTGAATGCGTGTCGCGAACGTGAGCGTGAACACTTTTGGGTTATTCGGCACTGTCGTGAACGGCACATCTTCCTTATTTCCTGGCCATAGGTCAATGTTACAAAAAAACGCCACTGTTTGCAAAAAAGTACGGCGCCCAAAAAACAGGCACGTTCCCGAAAGGTATGAATAAAGAAAACGCAACGTCAAATCTATCTTTTTTCCCCTACTGGCGTTTTTTTTTCTTCTGCTGCTTACAGACAGCTCGGTTGGCGTCCTGTGTACCGGAGCACAGAACCTTGCACGGGTTTATTGGTTGGCAAGGCATTGTAAAGTTAGTGAAACATTACAGTAACTTGGGTATGTATTTTACTAAATATTTCACACATATTGTACGAGAAATTAAAATCTTGAACAAAAATGTGTTCTACAAGTACAGCCTCTTGAGCCGCATCACCAGGACTACCGTTGGTACTTTGTTTCCCAGGAAGGTCACGGTAAAATGCAGTGTTGTAACCGAAAACTTGCGCGGAAATTGCGAGAAAACCCGCAATTTGATAGTCCCGCGAACTGTGCAAGTGTGGGATCACACTTATTTGGCAAAAGAGTGTGAATCGCGGTATTGAAATGTGTGTGATCACTGGCGATGCGTGCCAGTGGCTTGTTCTGATCTTGATGTGATGGGGAGTGTGCGTGCGAGGTTTGTTCTTCTGAGAGAGAACAATGTTTTGGTATTCTTTAAGTCTACTGACCCTCAATAAAATGTGACATACCAATACCTGCCTATACCTTTATGTTTGTGATTGAACATGGCAAAGGAGTGCCAGCAAACTAAAAGAAACACTGTCAACTATGTTGCAAGGGCGTACAAAGGCAATTTGGTACTTCATTGTGATTTTTACAACATTTTGAACCTCTTAAGGTATTACAGCATGTAATTAATCCTTTGCATGACATTATATCAGCGATTCATGTTGGCAGTAGGGGTTGGTGCGTGCAGTTCATTAACGGACATGCTCAGAATACGCCACATGATATGGCTTTGCAAAATTGTCTTTCCCTAAACAATTCTGAAAATATAGAGCAGTATTATTACTAATGCATATCCTACTGTCTTGCAAATTTTGCATGCAGGAGAGCATTGCTTTTGAGGTATCAATGACATGGTCACTGTAACTTGCGTGAGATGCTGGGTGCTGAGAAAGGTGGAAAATTATTGCTGTTGGTGCCTTGGATAGCACTCAATAATATTTTTATCATGGGCCTTGTGTGCAATGGCAGCTTCATCGCTCCCTTGCATTTTGCCCATCCAACCAGAACTACATGCACTTGTCATGTACTCAGCCTTGTCCAAGGTCGGCATGTTTGCGGTGTCATTTTACCACATGCAAAATCTCCCTGCTATTTTTTAGTAAAACAGCCTGATGGCTGCAACATGTTGCGTGACCATGAAAGTGGAAGGTGTGTTTGTATCTTCCTGGCCTACGCTTATAGACTCCCAAAACAGGCTGAGGAAGTGATGCCATCTGCTGGTTGCTTGGCTGAAAGTGATTTGTATATTGTATCGTGCGTTTTTGGTCAGTGGTATGTCAGATGGGGAGTCAATACAAAAGTGCATGCTTGACCCATCTCTTCATGACGGCATTTATTATGAAAGCAGCATGGACTGCAGTACAAAAACTATATCGTTGTTCATTATGGCATGCCACGGTACCGCACTGAGGTAGTGTCACAATGACGCTGTTGACCCGTGCCATTACACAATGTACCACATCGGTTGACCACTCTATGTTAAGCATATGATACAGCAGGTTATAAATTATGAATGACTGGTAACAACTGATATAACAATGGCAAAGGACTTCAACAGCAAGAATGCCATTGCACCACACAGGTTATATCAGTGTTAACTATAAAATGCATAAATAATCCTAAGCAATAAAAATTTTATTGATGGTCCAACCTTACCATCTTTACCATAGCAACAGGAACGTTCCGGCAATCAGGTCATAGCAATGATACAAATCTACTCATTGTCGCATGACACCGCATTTCCAGCTACAAGCAATAAGGAAAGCAACTACTGTGTACATCACGTGATATCATTGTCAGGGCTACAGCAATGCAGGCAAGGATGGGTCGACGATGCAGCATTGACAAAATAATTATCAACAGCATAGCAGCAACAGCAACAGCGCAGTATATCGTGCTTTGATATTAATAATCTGCCGTAAAAGCTGGGGATCATTACGTTGCGTATGTGAAACAGTCCGCCAAAGCTTTTCTTACGGCCAGCACCCAGACAAAAAAAATGCACAAACCACCCACTAATCGACCTCCCGACACAACCCCCGCGACAGGCATGGCTGGATAGCCTCAGCTTTCGTGCGTTTCGAGACATTCTTTTGGCCTTGCTGACCGGCATTGCTGTCGTCACAAAACTATTTCATGACGTCATGAAACAATGACGTTGTGGGGCGCATTGCTACAAACTTTGAAATTGTGCTACTTAGCGTCGTTTTTGAACCTTGAAAGCTTACCAACAGTTACAAGAATGCTTTTCCCATCATGTATGATGCCTACCTCAATATCTTTAGGTATGAAGCATTCCCTTTAAAGGGAAATTTCCACATTTGAAGGTTTGAGCCAAGCATGAGATAAGATGCAATACATTCATCCGTAAGTTTTGGTTTTGCTTTTGGAATAAAAGACTACTCTAGACAACGCAGTTTCACCATGCAGTAAATATGACCTTCGAAATGTCATAGTCTGATTACGTCATGGAACGTCCATGAAACTCGAGTCACTGGCAAACTACCCATTAGGGTGTGCCATCAGTAGCAGAAGCAAGTGAGACAAATATTTGCCTTGGCGCCGGACCCCAAAAGCGCAGGGAATAGCAAAAGTTATTCCCGAAAACCTAAATTCGTGACGCGCGAGCAAATCGAAATATCGCTTTAAGCCGCCACCTTCTACCATGCGCGGTGCAGTGTCAGAATCCGTTATCTATTTAACCGTTATCGCCCACACATCAAACCTTACCCCGGCCTGCTGGACCATTTTCATAACTGCAGTTTTCGTTTTTACCAAAATTTAATGTTTTTAGAAAAATAAAAATAGACTCAGTAGCTGTTTGGTAATCTTTTTGCAATTGTTCTTCGTGGTACATGTTGCATACTCCATCCACCATGTACCAGCAGGGTAGACAGTGGCAAGATTGAGACTTGGAGGTTGGGCCAGTGGTTCATGCGGGTGTCGCTAGTATCGAATACGATTTGCTTGGCCTATTGAAGAAAGATTGCTCTCGCTTCACGAATATCAATACTGGTGCGGTGCGACAGACCTGCACGTTTATTATTAATTCATGTGCCAAGGAAAAAGTTTGTTTAAGTTGATCTTGAGAAATTCACCCCCTCGATGACACACCCTGCTGGCCATGCCAGAATTGCCAATGGCAAACGGGCCGCGTATTTATTCCTGTAGACTTAAAAGCGCCACTTCTGACAGAAACGTGCTGCAAAGCTAGCAACATAAAAGGTTTCCTTGCTGTGCCCCGAGGCAACTATTGCTGTAAACACAACATTAGCAAGCATAATGAATACGTATTACACAGAACTGACGTGCATGAAGAACACGGAACGGGGCAAGAACAGCTCAGGAAACCGCAAAAAATCAACATGCGTTGCGCAACGTGTTGACAGACAATGTAATCCCGTATCCGAGATCGCGGGGACAAACAGAATTGGAGGCGTGGGACTGGAGGCTAGGGACGACAACCTGACAGAAGCTATAGAGTACACATCTAAGGGGGGGAGGGGGTAAAAAATTCACATTTTCCGTCCCCCCCCCCCATCCTCATAGAGGTTTCTCCGTCACTGGGCATGGCATGACAGCCAGAAGACAAGAGGTGGGGGATAGGTAGCAAGTATTTGCAGGACAGAAAGACAGGGTAACACCTGGGGCAGGATGAGGGAGGACAAGGTAGGACAACATAGAGAAAGAATGTAATAACACGTGGCAGAACAGGAAACAAGATAAGGGAGGACAAGAAGAGATAGCACGCCAGGATAGGACAGAAAAGAACAGAGCGGTAGAACAGCACAGCACATAATGAGGATGGACGAAAGGAAATTCGCCGAAATAAGTCGGGAAGAGATGCATCATCCTTCCATAAATAACAACACGAACTTCGACTCTTATACTTTCCCCATGCCTCCTCTTCCATCCAGCACTGACCAGTGTCGTTATCGCTCCGCATATAACGCCGCTGCGTTTCTCTGACCGTGGAACTCTCCACGGCGATCTAAGCCCGGTGCGGAGGGTGGGCGGCAATCGATATCTTCGGGGATCGCGCGACGGTCGACAATGTTACGTTAACCGAGCCATACCTCATAAATGTATGCCACAACGCATACAATCACACAACATTATACTGAGAACTGAACAAGGAACACGCCTGTTTTAGTGTCTTGTCGCTACAGGACATGGCCTAGTAGCATGTAGAGATGAACAAGTTAGATGTTGAGGAAGATTCGATTTTTGGCTTAGCATAATGGGATAAAGTATCGACCTTATAGCTAAAAAGGTATATATCAATTGCGAAATCTCATTGGAGACCAATCCATTGCTATTTTCCGCTAGTCTTTGTCCTTCTTAGTTGGAAACTTGGCTATCTTCGCTTAACCTATCTTAGCAAATCAGAGCGAGGTTTTGTACGGCTTGCGCTCTACCTTTCAAGTCGCTAGCCGTCTTCATGTGCGGTGAGTACGCGCGCAATAAAACAACTACCTCAGTCTGCAGAGGTGTAGTTTCCCATTCAGTAGAGGTCTCCCAGACTTAAACCTTAGTCTCCCCAACTTTGCGAAGAACGTGGGTTAAACCCCCGGAGACAACTGTTTGGTGGCATACTTTGGAGGCTGTTCGCGTGCAATGCCCTTCAACAGAAGATATAACCAAGTCCCCGCATTACTGCATTCTGGGTAGCGATGCTGTGACGTCACCATGGGACTAAATCCCATGTCACTAATGCTACGGCCGCGTGAAAACGCTGCTTTTTTGCGAGCTGCTTCAAACGTAAATCTTTTCATAAACCGAATTTATTTCTCACCCAGCACGTTGAATGAAGCATTTTTAGCTGGGAAATGGCGTTGGTTTGCACTAGAGCTACAAAATTATTGCTGAAATGCGCTACCAGTCCGCCCCCCCCCCCCCCGACATAAAGATGGGGTAACCCATTCACCAGAGATTTATCCCGGAGAACCCTACCCGAAAGTGCCTAGATGTTCAGCGAATACATGCTTTGTAAATTTTGCATTAAACCCTTCCAAAGGCAAATCAAAGCCAAGGATCTGTTTCCAATTTTTTTTGCCATGTTTTCTAGGTCCCGTAACCGCGCCACAATCGTCGTAGTCAACGCGCCTAAATATGTATATGTAATACATTATTTGTAATAATGTAAAATGAATATATCTGTGATAAATAAATGGATATTGTGTATAATATTCATTTCAGATTTGTAACTGGGCAATGGTTGCCCATTTGTCGCCGTACCGCAGTATATATATATGCAGTGAAATGTGAAATTAGGGTCAGGTCATCATGGCGGGTTCCAGAAATTTCGCTGTTACTGTTCTATGCCTTCCTAAACGTTGGTTAACGTGCAGATTCTGCCGGATGGGTTAGGTGAAAGGTGCACAGGGAATGGTACCCAACTTCCCCAACATGTCCCCAAGACTATTTCCGAGCTGAGACATATGCTTTGACTCTATGACTGGCAGAAATATTTGTTTGTTTGTTGTATATATACCATTTGTCCGACCCATTTGTCGCCGTACCGCAGTATATATATGCAGTGAAATGTGAAATTAGGGTCAGGTCATCATGGCGGGTTCCAGAAATTTCGCTGTTACTGTTCTATGCCTTCCTAAACGTTGGTTAACGTGCAGATTCTGCCGGATGGGTTAGGTGAAAGGTGCACAGGGAATGGTACCCAACTTCCCCAACATGTCCCCAAGACTATTTCCGAGCTGAGACATATGCTTTGACTCTATGACTGGCAGAAATAGCAGAACTTCCCAGAAATCGTCGCATTTTACAGGAAGATCTACTACGTCGAACTGAGGTGGTGCGCTCTGCACTTATCCCCCCCCCCCGATTTTCACCACTCCCACCCCCATTTTAAGGCAGCCCAACCCTGCATCCACCCTTTACAACGCTCCTGCTCAAGCCACAGGACGGGTATTCAAACCTCTCAACGCGCGTCCCAAGGTGCTGCGAGACCGTCTGTCCCGCTGTTTCTCATCCCCTCCTTTTGTTGCATTCCTGCATAGATTGTTTGTACCCAAGTCTATTTCCAAGCTGGAAGTGCTTCATTGAATGTGATAGGTCGAACAAAAATTCGGATTATGGAAATGTGTATGTTCAAACCAGTCCGTAAAGAACAGCGTTTTTACGCCACCGCAGCGTTGGTGCCACATGAGTTAGTCCCATTATGAAGCCACAGCGTCGCTTCCCCAGAATGCAGTAATGCAATGCTTTGAGAAACCTACTTGCCATCGTAATTTGGTTGTAATTGGAGTTATTTCTCACTGTGCTACTGTTCTCACATAAGACTAATTTTGTGAAGCTTCACCCACGTAAAATGCACAGGTTTGTTTTTGAGGAGTCATGTAAAAGTCACTGTGTACTATACTCTCAACACTGTTCCTCACCATTATTGACCGTGATGGACGAGAAATACGCATCTCATGTCAAATTCCAAGCACTCAGTTGAGGGGCGCTCAGCGGTGGTAATCTGACACAGGCCGTACCGTGAAGGCACTTGAACTTATAAAGGTAATTCGCTCACCTCGCTCAACAGCGTCGCCGTCTGGTCTCCAAGATGACTTCAAGAACTCATGCGACTACGCTGCCATCGCGATGGGTGCTGGCTGCCACCCCGCCGCGCACCCGCAGAGGCGCATGTTGTAGTTCCTCCAACACCCCTAATAATCCACCTGGAAGTAGCGTTTTCATCACACCAGCACGGTTCTGCATTTTGCCGTCCATGCAAAATCAACATGTAATATATTGCGCGCGTCTGTGCTCCTTTATCCGTTGCAGTGCGAACATTACCTGGGATAACTGATTAGACTCAATGCACTTGTTTACCTTCTGCTGGTTTTTTCTTGGCATGGTTTACGGTTTTAACCGCACCGGTTTCTATGACAGACGATCTAGTGACGTCGCGTTAGGCCCCCAGATGTAGCACGGCGTAGAACCGTGGCGCCAGAATTCGCATATCGCCTTTTAAGCATTTTTTGGAATAGAGTTTTCGGGGCGAAGTTACTCCCGCAAGAAACGTTGCGCTGGGCGACACCATGGGTTCAGTCCAACATAGAACAAGATAAATGAACGTGCGCTCGCGTGGTCGTCAGCACCTCTGACTGCGGACAGCCTGGTGTCGACGCAGTCACATCCGCCCGTCTCACGGCTCTGCCGCACCCTTGGCTGGGCGCGCTGCCACCTCCGCAGATGGCCGTACCCCGCCCCCAGCACGACAGGGTGGGCGGGCGTCTGTTCCGCGACTCCGACCGCTCTCAGAATCAGACACGTCAGCTGGCAGAGCCTAGATTAAATGTCCCGAGCCATTTGTGCCGACTAATTGCCGGACAAAAGCTGAACTAATTGCCGGACAAAAGCTGACCGGCGAGATAATTAGTTGCGACGCCGGGAGCCGGAGACATTCCGGGGCCTCGACGCGAGCCTCCTCGCGCACGCGCCCTCTCGAACGGAAACCAGACAAAAAGTCAAAAGCCAAGAAGTCCGAGGACAAAGAGTGTCAAATGTGCGAAACTCAACTGTTAAAGTCACAAGGCATTTAAGTCAAAAGAACAAAAGGTCAAGTGGCAGAGGGTTGAAGAGAAAAGTGAATAGGGACAAAGGCCAATTGGGTCGAAAGTAAATTAAGCCATAAGTCAAAAGGGGTAAAAGTCAAATGCATCATACAAGTTAGAAGCCAGCAAGTAAAAAATAATAATTGGTGCAACTCACGGATTCGGAAGTCGACCGCGGGCCCCTGCCGGCAAAGGAACCCACAATATGTATTTGCCACCTTCATCTTTGGAGCCCGCTTCCACCCAAGCCTCGTGGTTACAGAGTGTCTCGCCTTAAGGGCCTTTTCAAACATTTTCCCACCTTTCAAAAGCACGATATGGTGAAACCTCAGGACTAGTTTGTCTAACAACAGCACTGAGTAGTGCCCCTGCAGCATCGACAAGAGATAATAAGCTTGTCAACTTTTTTAATTTCCTAGTCCGATCACGCTGTCGACAGCGCTATGTTTCATCCCTGCTATCGCGACAGCTGTCAAGACAACTACCGTGCGCACCGCTACTGGTGCGAATAAAAGATCGCCTGTGATCGGCCCGGACCTGTCAACGAGAAGCGCATTCTTTGAGGTTTCAACCAGTGCGTCGCATGGATCATGTGATGCTTCCAAAATCAGTGTGCGCATCGAGAAGAGGCTGGTGAACGCCTTAGGGGAGAAATCAAAGCCATTGTACAACGATTTGTTGGATGCGCGAGATAATAGCTTATGCTCAGTCCAATTCGGCTAGTCCAGACCCAATGCGCCTTTTTCCAGATTTCTCAATCCAATACGGTCCGGTTCGCCTTAACAGTCCATTTTTGTCTTCAAACGAATCCATGCCAGTCCATTTTACACGAACTTTTTGAAAATTTTAGTAACTTTGGTGCATTCAAGTGCGTCAAATTTGATGAATTTGTTGACGTGCACTGGAAGAAATGTACACCAAATTGCCAGTGGTCAGTGGGTGTCAAAATATATAATTAATTTTGCCTGTTAGAAGTGTAATTCGAGGCAGAATTTGAATGCAGTTAAAGCAGCAAACGTAGTTTGAAGCTGGCGTTTAACTCAAATTAGGCCGACCGACTGTATTGGATCAATACATAATTTCATTAATTTGGAGGGAATGGGAGCTCCTGCTTTCCATAGCAGCATATCTGGGTGGTACTTATTCATCTCGAGCTGTCAATTTGATGTTTTCATAAAAACCTGTCTATAGGATATATGTGATATATGGCCTGTTTGTGTATTGCCTGGAATTGAAAATGCTGCACTTTATTAGTTCAGATGTTCTTTTCTAGGGTGATGTTTTCATTGAATTCCCAAAGGACTGACATGATTATTTCTAAGTGATTGATTTTCAAGCCGTGTGAGCTGGCAAATTTGAAAATCCGGACCAGTTCTAAGCCATGGTTTTGTGGAAACTTCTCCTGCGGTTAAATCCAGTCCGCGGATTGATCCACAATCCGTGGGCTTAACCGATTCGTGAACAGCTCTACTGCGTGACGAGCACGAACGCGTGCGGCATTACTCGGCATGCAGTTCCCCCACATCCACCGGCAGCGGCCATTGACTTCCAATAGCCGATCCGCTCCTCGCGCAGCATCGGGATGGCCTGTGGAGATGTCCGGACGCATGGGCTGACGCGGGCCGCGAAGCAGCGTAGGCGGGCTGCCCGCGTGACGTCCCCGATGGCTTATTATTTGGCTGCCAGGGGTGACGGCGCGCAGTGACGGATCGCCGTCATTTGCCAGGCGCGCCATTGTCGCCCTGCCGGTCACGCCGGCAAGCGAGTGCGCTTGGCAGCGCCGATTGGACGTGTTCATTTCCGTCCGCATACCAGCGGAAGGCGAGGTAAAAATCGCACCGGAACAGCCGACTGGGAGGTGCCGGGGCTGCTGTTGATTGTCAGACCGCTCCCACTGAAGCTGGTGAGAGAAAGACAGAAAGAAGCTCTTGGGCTTTGTGAGAGTAACTTGACTGATCGGCTACTAAATGAAAATCCCATCATCCTCTCGGCCTTTGGATTGACGTAGCAATCCAAAACAAACAAGGCACTGCACTACATCACTCTTGGCCTGGTGGATGGAGGGACGAGTGATGAGCGGGCTCACTGATCATCACAGCTACAAGTCACACTGGCGCTGGACTGCCCGGGTCTTCAGCTGGCCCCTCTGAGTTCGGACCTCCGCTGACCTAGCGACCTCGTCCCTGCCTGGGTACAGCTTAGTGACTGCCCCGATCACCCACTTCGTTCTGGGTGCTTGGTCCTCCTTGATCAGGGAAGACCCGCACAGAGAAAACGAGGCAAATCTGTTTCCCGGCACATCCGTCGTAATGCGTGCGCCGGCATCCTTTGCATATTCCGAAGGCGTTCAGCGCTGTTTTGCGGCATCCGCGTGCAATATTATCATGCTGACCCGAGAGCACGAGAGATTGTGCTTACCAGGCACCGCTTTGTTTCCCCTATCCATAGATATGGGATTTCGACGCGAACGCAAGGGCAGCCAAACGTTCGTTCAAGGAACCAAACAAAACTGCCGAACCCACTGCCTTTAACAGGAAATGTGATGCCGCACAGCTAGCCGCTCTATCCACTAACTCGGCCGACGCGCGCGCGTTGTAGGCGGGGGTCCCCCCGGCCCATCAGCACCAGCATCGAGTTGTTTACGTCTCTGCGCGCCGAACGGACGCCTGTTCGGCGAACGGCCGCGAAGCACGCGGCGCATTTCAACAAAGTTCGCCCGCTCCACCCCGCGGCCAGCTTCACTGGTATCAGGCTTTTTCGGCCAAGGGGGTCAAGGGCAGAGGTTACGCGCAAGCTGACCTTTTGCTGTGATGTGACGCGGCGACGGAGGCAGCCATTTGCCGACGCCACCCTTCGAGAGCATATTGCGGTGGCTGTGGGTGGGTGAGGGCACTTATCACACGATGTGAATTATGTATGCGCTACCCACGCGCTCCCAAGACCGGCGACATTGCACTGCATCGTACAAGGGATTATAATTGTCTTGGTAGCACAACCGCGCTACGAAGTGCTTCCCTTCTTGGCCCATACAGTTTGTGTATTAAAGTCTTGCTTTTCTCGGGGCTGAAAACAAAATTGCTCGGCACCAATTTCAATGAACACTGCGGCGCGAAAAGGATCGTTTAAGTCATACGCTGATCCATTGATCCCAGTGGCAAATGCAAGTTAACCGCCGAGGCACCGCGGCGGCCCGCAGCGTTCCAGCGGCGCCGCTGGGTCGAGCGCCGCACAGAACTCCGCAGGCCTGGCCTGAATGTTCGTCACCATTGTATGCAACACACGAGAAGGGTAAACCGTTTGTAACTTGTCTAAAAAAGCCAGTCTCAAGGCGTGCCGCGTTATGTTTGTGTGCTCGGTACCTAACCGAGAGGGCAAATGCAAGGAACAGCATCCCATAATAGATAAACATACATGAAAAACAGCACGAGAGAGGGTCAAAATACGCGCACATAAATATACCTTTTCTGGTTCATACACACAAATAGACAAAATACCCTTAGGCGAGAGTACTACAAGCCAGCCCGTCCCCTGCAATGGCCGTTCGGGGACGGCCAGTCTGGCAGCGACTCGGGCGTCATAACAAAGTCCCATGACAACATCACCCAATGACGTGTTGAAAAATATTTATCAGTAAAGTTTTGGTGTCCAGAGCAGACTTCTGCACGCAGACATACCAATGATCCAGATGAGCTTTCTGATAGTCAGGTCAAAAGCATCGCTCGTAACAGTATGTACCTGAACACGTACATAGGAAAAGACATGCGCAAGGTTATGGTGCACCGCCAGTCGGCCCTGGCCGTGTCAAAAGCTACCCAACCCAACCCAATTGTCCAAAGAAATGGAACAACGTTACGAATTCTCGTCGAAGGGAATAACCACCTTTGGGAGATATAAAAAACTAGTGCGACCTATTGACGACTTATGCTTAGAAATAACACTGAGTAGCGCCAGCGCAGCACCATCAAGGTATTATAAGGAGATAAATTGTATTCGTCTTCGAGTCCAAATTGCGTTGCCAACGCTTTGAGGCAAACCTTCACCTCTTCCTTTCTTGGCAACCCCAGAATGCATCCAGAGGTCACAACCACTGCAATTGTTGCGACCGTGGTCGTCATGACAACTGCCACCGTCATAACGACCGAATCTGCTCGGGACCGTTGTCGTCTGTTACAGGTTCATGGTACCACTTTTGAGCTGTCAAAATCCGCAAATTGTGGACCTGCGGGATCGAAATGAGCGTTTCAGATTCGAAGACATTGAAGTGAGCTTTAGATGTGATGAAATAGACTTGCTTGTAACGATTGGTATACCTTTAAGCAGAAAAGACCGCCCTAGACAGCGTAATCTCTCTGCTAAGTACATATGCCCTTCGATAAGCCATCGTTGTATATGGTGAAAAACGAGTACGCCTTAAATGACTTCAAGCCCTCTCGTTCGGCAGCTAATTACCCATTAAAACGTGACTAGCAGATACGAGATCGGCCGCATTGCTCGATATCAGCTGTAAGCCTGCAGATGAGGTTTGTGCTGCAAAGACTGCAACGATGGCACATTGTACATTGCACATTGATGGCACATTGGGAGTTGATTTGGCGGGCTATTTTCGAATTCCAATGCAGAGCCGTGCTTTCTATTCAATGCTGGCCTTGGGTGGCGTTGTTAGAACATGTCCTATGTTGTTGCATCCATGAGATGCAGCCAGTGCCCACCAGCAGCCAGTTTCTCAAACCCGAAGTACAATTTCACGCCAAGCATTAACATGTACTTTCGATTTTTCAAACTGCACATTGAGCTAGTTTCTCAAAGCTGTCACTTGACGTCTGCCGTAGCCTGTAAGTTGTTCACTGGCGTAGTTTTCCTCCCTTCATCTCAACGTTCGTTGCCTTGGCTATGCCGGTGCCAAGCGATGAATTAAGTGCCTAGTGTTCTACGACTACACATCTTTTCAACATATACAGCTTCGTCACATATTTATCGTGTTTTAAAGGGAATGTTAAATAATATTTAAAGACATTAAGTTAGGCATCAAATATAATGGGAAATCCTCCCCTGTAAGTATTGATAAGCATTCAAAGTTCAAAAACCACGCTAGGTAGCACAATTTCAAAGTTTATAAAAATGGGCCCATTAAGTCATTGTTTGATGGCGTCATGAAGTGGGTTTGTGACGACAACAAAACCTGGCAGCATCTAACAGCCAGACCTAAAGAATACCTCGAAGCACACGGAAGCTGACACCAACCGGCCATTCTCGTCGCGGGAGGGAGGGGGGGGGGGGGGGCATATATTTTTTCGTACATGCGTTTCTGGGCAACCCATGCAAACAACGTGGGGAATAGTGCTGGCCGATTCCGGTTGATTCGTCATATTTCACCACATTTCCGGCGCACAAGCGAAGTATTGAAAACACGTTTCTATGGACTGGACTTTGGCATCACAGCATTACTATGGGGCACGGGGGATGTCTGCACGTTGTGGGGTCTTTCTTTGGTTTTAGTTGTGCTGCTATTGGCTGATCATCCCCGCGTGGGGCAGGCCTTGCACTCTGATCATGCTCACAGAGGTAAGTTTTGGGTGCAATCGGCTACATTGGGTCTCGTTTTAAAGTTATTGTGTGTCATAACATTTGTATTGGCCATGTGTATAACGGTACGGAACTCTAAGTGCATACCCAGTAATTTTCCTCACACTATATGGCACATTATATTGTAATATACAGTAGCGTTACTTTTTCTTGAAATACTGCTGTTTTGATGGAAATTGACTATTTTTATCAATCTGCTAGTGAATTTAGGAAAGGAGTGTACAAAGACCAGTGATGGGAAGTGATACGTAGGTTTACTAACCAAAGCCATCATAACACAAAATGTCTGCATTCAGTCAGAACAAATTATGTTTCGCTGGACACCTACAGGACATCTGTGCCTGGATCTTCACATTGCAATGTGCAACGCTGGCCAGGCCAAATCACACTGAATTTTCAAATTGTTGGTGTGTAGAGAGATTTTTCGGCGTATGTCTACCTGAAACTACCTTGGTGATATCATGATTCCTCGAAACATTGGCTCTCTTACCATTGGAGTTGGTGGCACCTGTGTGCTTAACTATGAGCTCTTGGATTTAGAGGGCGTGTACTGAAATTATTCCCATGTCACTGCTTTGCTGTACATAATCTACCCTTACCTCAGACATCTCAAATGTTATGTTTGTTTTGTGCAATCTGGGTTTATATTGCTGTTATCATCTGTTAAATTTAAGTAATTTTCTCTCACGAATAACTGGTTGAACGCATGTGCAATAAGATAGAACATAACAGACTTTCTCCAACATCCATTTTTTCAAGAAGCATAGTGCACTGAGTTTCTGCTGAACATTTTAAATGAGCACAAGCAGTGATGACACCTATATTTCATAATTTTGACTTGTGTGCTTGAATAATCAAATATCACTGACTGCTATGGAACAGTGTTCTAGCACCGGTTCGCAAAAAAAAAAACTCAAGTTCAGCAAGCTCATGGCTCCAGCATGCTTTTAACATACTTTCAAAGGAATACTTGTGGTCTCACGCGCCTATTTACAACTTAGACTTTATTACCTACAGACCTTATTAGACCTTATTTACAACTTATACTTCTTATTTACAACTTGTTAACAATAAAATAGGAAACTTTCCAAATCTGTGCAGACCCCGACAGCACATATTTTTTCGTACATGCGTTTCTAGACAACCGACGTAAGCAACGTAAGCAATAGTGCTGACGGATTCCGGTTGGTTCGTCATATTCGACTACATTTCCGGCGCACAAGCGACGTATTGAAAAACGCATTTCCCTCGCATCCGGTATCGCAGCATAACCATGAGGCCTCGGCTGCGGGCATTTGCCGCGTGATCTTCACTTGTGTGTTCTTGTGGTTAGCACTGAGTCATCTCCCCTGCGTGGGGATTTCAACCTGATCATGCTCGAAGAGGAAAGTTTTGATTGTTATTCGCTAGAGTTGATCTGTTTTGATGTGCTCACTGCGTTTGACAACACAATACGTGAACAATGTGCATTACAGCACGTAAAGGCTAAGCTCACACGCAGTCCTGTTCTTGACATTTGAAAAGGTTGGGGAAATGGTGAGTGGCTTTCCCTCACGCTGGTATCTGTTTTCTAATGTCAAGTGTCATTGAATGGTATGATGGAATATGCGAGCATGAAGGGTAGTTGATTGCTTTGACTGATCTGATAGTGAATTTAGCCAAGTAGTGCGCAAAAGCCAGTGATTGAAAGTGATGCATAGGTTGATTGGTCAGGGTATACATTGCTACCCCATGTTAAAAAAGAGCATTGTACGTCATTCGTCGTTTTTAAGGCAGAACATATCGTTATTAATCGTAAAACAGGTCATCTAAACTCTTACCTTGGAACTTAAATAACTACGATAGCGAACATCCGAGCGCCGTACACACGCAGCAACCGCGACCCCGGCGCCACTACTACGCGTAATCACATTACTGCGTGATCGCAACATTACTGCGCATCAAGAACCATAAAAATGTACGAGGCCAAGGTAACAAGAATCCAATGAAATATATTTCTTGCGTATCCAAGCAGTCTTGCGTATTGTTTGTAGATTGGTCGACATGGTGGGGAAGTTTGACGTTTTTGGGTGGGAATAGAAAGCAAAATGAGAATATGGCTGCTAAACAAAACTTCTCAATACGGTACATATATATGGCATGGAACATGGATGCCAATGGGACACTGGGTTGAAGGGGATAGGGCGGGGCGTTAGGTTAGGTTAGGTTAGGTTAGGTTAGGTTAGGTTAGGTTAGGTTAGGCTAGGCTAGGCTAGGCTAGGCTAGGCTAGGCTAGGCTAGGCTAGGCTAGGCTAGGCTAGGCTAGGCTAGGCTAGTTTAGGCTATGTTCTGGACTATTCTGGCCTGTCCGTTTCATAAACGTGCCTAGACGCGATAAAAAAACGTTTTTCATTCCATTATTATTGTTAGCTTGGCCCCGTACACTTTTTAAGGTTCTCGATAAGCAGAAATATTGAAATTACACAACGATAACGCAGAAACGGCGCTGGGGAGTCGAGGCGGCGGGGTGCGAGCGTGGGAGCTCGCTGTCGTAGTTAATAAAATTCGAAGGTAGGAGCCTGAATCCACCTGTTTTATGGTTATTGACGATATGTTCCGCCTGAAACACGACGAATGATGTACAATGATTTTTTCTAACATTAAGTACCAATGTATACCCACACCGGTTGATTTATTGAGGCCAAACTGTCTGCATCCAGTCTCCAAACAAATTTTCCACTGCGCTGGATACCTTCAAGACATCTATACACTGATCCTCATAGTCGTAGGTACGAAACCCAGGCCAGAAAAATTGCACTGAGGTTTTAATTATTTCTGTTTAAAGAAATGTTTTGTGGCATATTTGCCCTTGGCCATACCATAATTGTTTGAAGCCATGGCTCACTAAACACTGAAGTTGATGGCATCTATGTGCCAAACTGAACTCTTGGATCTAGAACAGGTGCTAAAATTGCTACCATGATGTCGTTGCTATGCCATACATGCTCTGACCATATGTCAGGCATGAAGAGCATAATACACTGTATTTGCAATGGGGCCTACATTGTGCATTGTTTGTTCCATTGAATATTATTTGCTATCACGAGCAACAGGTTGAATACGTGTGTAAGAAGATAGAACATGTCTGGAGCACTCCTCAACATTCATATTTTTCAGGGAACATGGTACATTGAATGTCTGTCGGCTATTTGAGATAAGCACACATAGTGATAGCATTTATGCTTCATAAGAATGGCTTGTGTGGTCACAGCCAAACATCTTTAAATGCTAGGAAATAATTTTATGTGCGTTGCTTTAGGAAAGCTCAGTCTTTTAACATGTTTTTTTTTCTGCATGCTTTTTGTGAGCGTGTAATTACCCAGTTCTTATTCAGCTATGTATGTTTATGTTTTTGCAGAATGAGCTGGTCCGGATCAAAGGCTTTGTGCTGTGCCTAAGGCTAGAGCTGTTTGGAAACATCCATGAGGTAAGAGTGACTTGTTTGTACCTACATGTATTCATGCTCATACATACAAGATAAATGGCTGCCACGGGAACATGACATTTGTGTTCTATACATCTGGTCGTAACCTTGGCTTCTCTGTTTGAAACATACCATTGTTTCTCATCCACAATGCATGTTGATTACCTCCAATCGTTGATTGTATGCACTGCTGCATTGCATTGATTGCAGTGCATGCATTTATTCCAAAACTTTTATTTCTAGTGTTTCTATCCTTGGTAGAAATGCGTCAAAATGTAATATTTTGATGTGCAGTTCTAATAACTTTGACAAGATAACAAATAAAAACCTGTGAACTTCCCATCCAGGTGCAAGTGGATGTCCCATGCAAAACAGGGTGACAATCATAAACACACGTGACATTAATTTTGGTGTTCCAGGTGCTTCGGAGTGGCTCTGCCGTGGGCTTCATATGCCATCCTACCAATGATAACGCAGCACGATTCCTGAGGCCCTACCAAGAGTAAACTAAAACAAATATAACCATCCGGGACAGTGTGCAAAACAAAAACTGCTAGGTGTACCAGGTAGGTATTCTTAATTTCCTGTAGGCGTGTAAGACGTGGGATACTGACCTACATTCCAATGAAAAGAGTTCAGGATCATTGTTTTGTTTTTGCCTTGAAATAGTTGTTTTTTATGTTCATGGTGCTTTCATTTATGTACTGAAGTAGGTTTGTCCTGACTGTGATGCTGTAACTGCCATGTATATCATCTTTGGATGCGTCAATGCCAGGAGCATTGAGGTCTTAATATTACCGTCAGCATCAAACGCTATGTTTTTTTAGATTATGGTACAGACAGGCCGCATTAGTATATAACAGCATGCGAACCGCTAACCAAGAATATGCCAGCATTTTGCACGGTTCTTCCATATGTTCCATTCCAGATATTCTAGAATATTTCATTTTGTTCTGTTTATTCTTCTAGGCATTTCGGAGGTGACTGGGGGTAGACAAGTTAAGTAACCATATATATACATATATATATATATATATATATATATATATATATATATATATCACATAAATCAATAAATTTGCATATATATAGAACCAGCTAGTAGTGGTATGGAACAAATATTGATCAGCTGATATGACTGCGTTTTTCCCAAGATAAAGCTCCGTTGGCGTGGCTTCCATGGCAATGTGTAGCGGCGATGCATTGCTGGTGTGCGGTCTCTGTGAGGTGTGGAATCTGCGGTATGGGGGAGGTGAGATGAACTTGCGTCCGATTTTATAGGTTAATATACATTGTGTTAATAGCTCTGCCAATTACCACCATATTCTGCAGGAACGTTTCTGGCAAATTAACTTAAGGCACTAATGGTGCGGAGATTTGGCAAACAAAGGAGTCGTAACTGCTCTCCCTGTAAAACCCGCGACAACCGGGAACCGGGCTGGATGTTACCGGGGTCTGTGGTTGTGCCAAAAGTTATTGGAACCAGGGCCTGGCATTAGCGGGCAAAGGAGCTGAGGAATGTATGTCAGCTCTGGCTCAGCTATATGTACTTATAGCATGGATGACCAAGAAACAAGCAAGTTGCTTGGTTGCTTGAAATGACTATATATAAT
This sequence comes from Pollicipes pollicipes, assembly GCF_011947565.3. Classification (NCBI taxonomy): domain Eukaryota; kingdom Metazoa; phylum Arthropoda; class Thecostraca; order Pollicipedomorpha; family Pollicipedidae; genus Pollicipes; species Pollicipes pollicipes. Next base: position 27,982,444 of record NW_023596818.1, on the reverse strand, counting down.
ACCAGAAAACCTCCCAATATCACAGGTTATCATCAAAGCTCAGCAATAATTCTTTACACCTGCCCAGCCCCCCTGCAGACCAAAGTTAGTCCAACAATGATACTGCTTCGTCATGCACATAATGAATCTATATCTGCTTGAGCCTTGTGCTGCTCAGGCTTCTGGTAAAGCCGTACTGTTGTTACAGAGTGAGGACATGCCGTTTATATTGACTTGTCTGTGATGTACTGATCTGCTTTTTTAAAGCAAGGTATTTGGTTTATGCAGGATGACCTTTTCAGGCCAATATTTCCAAGGTCCCAAGACTGTCAGAGTATTCTATACTCTGACCTCAGGAGTCTAGTGTTGGTAAAATACTAGTGTGAACTGTGAGACATGGTGTTTGGTATTCATGGCATGTTGGTATTTCTGTTGCTTGCCAGAGCTTATGGGAACCTGGGGCTGGTATCGACAGAAAAACAAGGGAAACTGGGAGCTGAAGCCAGTGCTTACAAAATAACTAATGGGAACCAAGATACAGGTCTTGTGTTGTTGAAAGAAACAGTGGGAACCAAGATCCAGGGTATTGTCTTGTAGAAGAACCAATGGGAACCCGGATGCAGCATAATGCTTTGTCAAAAGATCCGTTGGGAACCAGGATCTAGTTTTGTTTTGTCGAAATAACCAGTGAGAACCAGAATCCAGGGTCTTGTTTTGTTGAAAGGACTAGTGAGAACCAAGACCCAGGGTCTTGTTTTGTCGAAAGAACCAATGGGAACAAATATCCAGGGTTTTACTTTGTTGAAAGATCCAGTGGGAATTGCATGCATGGACGCCCGCGGCTTTTGGCACCGGCTCTATGCGAACCAGCTGTGGTCTACGCGAGGTAAGACGCGCACAAACTGCTTGTCGTGTACATCCAAAATCCAACGTGAGATACGTATGCACCACTAGTGCCTTCACTAGCGCATACAATTAACGATTGCATCAGGTCATTGTCACAACTGGGCCCTGATTGCTGTCACAATCACCGAAATAAAGATTTCGTGTCCGAGCGCAGGGTGGCTCCTCAGGCAGAATGACACGCATCACTCGCTGTTGGGGCGTGTGTTTCGTCACCTTGCCCGCTGCACTGCCTTCCCCGGCGAACGTCGTCTGCTCACAGCGGCGCGGTCACCCAGCAGCTCGCGAGAGCACGTACGTCGGCTGCGGGCTGGAATTGTTGCGATCGGCGCGCCATCCTGATCCATTTCATTTGCATGGTCATACATACTGTGCTTATGGTACCGCACAACACCCACGAATTTGCTATCATCCTTAGTTTATTGCTAGTTACGCCAAATGAAGCGCACCGCCAACCACACCTTGGCAGGGAGCAGCTGGATAGAACCTACGCCGCCATAAAAAACAAGGATTTTAAAGTGTTTCTGATAAACCCTGTTTGCAGGTAGTGCTCGGTTCTAGTATACCAGTGAATATGTTTGCATTGTTAACTCTGGATTTAATTGGTAACGACGCAACAAATTGGACAAGTGCATGACACGGCGATGGAAAAAATTAGCGTCCGGGACGCCCATGTTTGATTCTTAAGCAATGACAGCCTAGCGAGCGGAGGGGGAAATATATACAGGCTTTGCGTTCGTTGACTTGAAACAAACTACGAAATGTAGGCTATCAGGTCCCTATCCCAACTGATCAGGGGAAGCACGGGGGGGGGGGGGGGGGGGGGTATCTTATCGCCTCTGCACATGGCGATGGCCTGGAATATTGCGGAAGCACTTGGTCACCTTGTTAGAGCAGGGCTTCCGCACAACTTCGGAAAAACATGCTTTCATTAGCTCCTATAGCCGATTACCGAGTTGATAGCCGGGAAAAAATCATACACATTTTGCGAAACCGCAGCCCTAATTCGGCGCACGGGACCTATCGACTATCATGCATATCATCTTTGTGCATTGATTCTTGATTGATTCTGGTGGTAAATGATTTACTGCATAATGATAATTTTAAACAGATTGCATCCAATCGATAAGCGGCAGCTAAATCGGAACCATCAGCATAAACGGCATTATGCTGCGATGAGCAATCACCATGGTCACTGACAGCCTGGTAACTGAATCCATTGAAAAGGACATCCTGACCCCAAGGAAGCTGTCAGGACGGCGAGGGGAACTGCACTAGGCGTTATACGGTAATACTTCACTGCATCGGTTTGTTCTCTGAAGAGCGTGATCTTTTGAGACGGAGCGGCGCCGGTGGCGATGACCAGCTAGATGAGCTGGATAATATCGCACTCAACGGAACTGGTGGGTACTATACGTTTACGCATAACGGTATTAGACGCACACCACCTTCATGTGGGCAACATGCGTTTATGATTTCTATTTATGAGGATCGCAGCTATCGATCGCAGATAGCCTCTGACCGTTGAGCTGATTAAATATTGTTCCAACGTGAATTCCATCGCAGTTCCAGACAGAGGCTGGCGAGGACCCCACGGCCGTGCCGGGAGCTTTTATCCCCATACAAGGCTACAGCGGCGATCACCCCTTGCTGGAGGCGCTACAGCAATACGCATCGGCACCAATGACAGCGCCCACTGACGCTGCGAAACTTCCAAATTTTGACAAAAATTGCTGCCCGGTGCCAGCCACGTATGCCGAGTCGCTCCACGCCACGCCTTACCGCAACGGCAGACCTGTGATGGGCAATCGCTCCATTCCTCGTGGTGCCCTCTCTCCCTGTGATACGTGATACGCGAGATACGTGCGTGTGACTGCGTGTTGTGTAAATGTATATGCATTACACATGTACACATAGCCTCAACAGCTCAGTTCATCGTAAACCCCCACAGACCATAACAAACAATGGAATAGTGCGGTCAATAGCATTCAAGAAGAGAATATTGGGCATAGCATGCCGTTCGGAAGGAACTGGTATCACACCATCGTCTATCGACTCGCTCATGGTGGCGCCCAAACACGGCTCCGCGACACCATCGACCTGAGCCGACCGTTACGCGTTTTTGTCATCGACGCGCCGTGTTCAGAAGTCTGCGTAAGAAACGGAGCAAGACTTGCAGATGTGTGTGACTACCGAGATTAATACAGAACGAGAGCCCAATTATCAGGGATGGGATTTATGCTGTCCATAATTTATCAAATTGGTGAGGGCAGTTATCTCCCATTCATCAGCTTTTCCAGTGCTCGGTTGCTTCTTAAAATCCTCCACCTGTGGACAGGTTTCATTTTTGCATTACACGATTTACCACAGTAGTCGAGTACTCTTTGTCAAGCTTATGAGATCACAGGTTATGATTTACGAATGGCTGATAACTGATCGAACACTATCAAAGGACTACCGCCAGCGAGAATACCGTAGCACCGCGAAGGTGCAACGGTATGACTAGTCAGGGCTAACTAGTGATTGGATATATAATCTTGAGCAAAAACAACATTCTTGGTACCTTAACGTTACCAACTTTACCATAGAACAGTGCTTTGGCAGTCAGTTCATAGTAATGTTACAGATTCATTGTTGGCTTTTGCATGTGACTGCATTTACAGTTACATTTAATAACGACAGTATTTACTGCGCACATCCCAAGATATCAATGTCAGGACTACAGCGCTGCAAGCAAGGATAGGTCTACAGTACAGTACTGACGCATTTTTATGGACTTCGAATTTTGCTGCTTACGGTCGACTTTGAACCTCGCATGCTTGCCATTGATTACGAGTAAGCTTTTCCCATCGTACCTGAATACTAACCTCAGTAATTTCAAATGTGGATACTTATTTTTAATACTTTTAAGGATACTTTCGGAAACAACCAACGTAGTCAGCAATACTCGCTCAAGGCCTTGGGGACGAACCTTGTCCGCAAGCAAACGAACCTGCGGCGTATTGCGAACCTGCGGGGCCGCAAGTGGCAGCTCTGTACATGCGGGCATAAAGACCGAAACAATGCTATGACAGCGTTTCTGTATGGGTGTCATCAAAAGATAGTATCCGAGCACATGACAAGTCTAAGGGGATTTTGGCCTAACCTGGGCTGTCTCGCTGGGCCCTGGAGCGTGACCTCATCCGAGGCTGTGACTCGGATTCACGCAAGATCGCGCTATCCAGATCCCATGCAAGACTGGGCAAAGATGTGCACACCGGCAGGTCAGCATTGTGTGGGTGTTGTGGCCGCCGGTGTCTGCTTCATTCTGCTCCGGCGAAATCAACGCGGGCAGGCGGGCGGGCGGGCTTGGCATTCCATTTGCCAGAGAGCTGATTTCGGCGTCAAAACCGAAAATCCAGTATCGATTCCGCTGAAAGTACTCTTATTTCATGCCGTATTTCGTGATTCGGCTCATTTCCATGTGTTTCTGTCTAACTCCCGTTCATTTCCGTGTCTTTCTGCCTAAACCAAACGCCCATCCAAATGTCCGCCGACCACGATCAGCTGGCCGGAGCAATGCCCTTCCCACTTTTCCGTGAAGCCCATTCCAGCGACATCGTTGTAGCCCTACAGGCCACCCAAAACCCCGCGCGAGGCAAGCTTGATAATAACGAAACAATATATCTGTACTGTGCAAAATGTGCTGCCAAGCTTAATAATGGATCTTTCTCTGGTAGGTATGTATAGCACATCCGATCTCTGGTGCTTAACCCTCCGGCAACCGTGGGCCAGTGAATTTGGGGCCCGACAATGGCCGTGACGTAGCATTGTTGTATCACTCAATGACGCCCAAAATTGCTGCTTTGTTTAAACATGACTGCTCATTGGAAAGTATTGATCAATCATTGATTCCAAATGAAGAACACAGGTCAAAAATCATTGCAGCCTCGCACTGAAACGAGCTGAGAATATGTGCTGGCCCGTGGTAAAAATGTTTCTTGTCGTGTGTACATGTCCGGATTTTGCTATCCGCCCAGATTCAAAGACACGTCGGCACGCACAGTGTGCTCCTCGAACAACGGGCAGCGACGAAGGCGAAGAGAACTACGGCTGCGGGAAGCCATTTTTTTTGTAATCGGACGGATCGAGCAAATGAATGGGCGGCGCGTGACAGTCGATGATTGCTATTGATTCGCTGGTCTGCGCTGCACCACAATGGGCGAACTAAGGCGGTAAACTTCCGCTGCTGGCCGGACCGGGGGATCACCGCTAATCCAATCACTTCGGTACTGCTCATTACGGGTCGGCCCCACGTGCTAAACGAACCGAACAATTGGCTGTCGACAGCAGTCTAATCGCGATGTTCTGAAGTGGCACGCACTGTTGTTCTGCTAAAACTCCCGAAATAGGCTGCTACAGTGGACGGAGGCTATTGTCATGTAGCTAAAAAAAAAAGATGTGCGGTCCTAGTACGAAGTAAGTTCGGGGAGGAATGCAATGACGTGCAGTTGAGTAACCCAACTACGCGCAGTTGTTCAGCAGTTGAGCTAGAATACAGTGAATCCGGTCACTGACCAACAACATAACAATTGCGTGCAACGATCTCTTGATCAGTTTATATATCTATATATATATATATATATATATATATACACACATATATATATAAATATATATATATATACACATATATGTATATATATATACACATATGTGCATACACACGCTTACATATACATAGTTGCAACCTTTACTCGCCATACATGTCGCCTCCTTGGAAATCTCAACGGCTTTACCCGCAATGTTTTAAGAAATCAAAACCAATAAATCAGCTGCTGCCTTCATCTAACTTATTTTGCTAGATGTGCGTGCCTGCACCCAATCGTGAGTCTGTTTTGGGCGGTCCCACAATGTTAGAGGTTGAGGTTAGATTCGCGCTACGTCAACCCCATTACAAGTTTGCACTAGCTCTACAGGACAGAATGTTACGGCTGAGGCAGGCCCGTTCGTCGTCACTTAGGTAACTACTGTTTTCCACACCAAATGTTCGGAACATTTTCCACCGCAGCCGGCCAGGCCAAACGGCAAAACCAGCGGGCAGAGATGCTCGCGCTTGCCCAAAGGCTCGGGCTGCTGCGCTGTACCGGAAGTCATTGACCTCTTATGGCAATGGTACAGTGGTCCTCGTAAATAACGCCGGCTAAACACTCGAAGACCCGCAAATCATGGATGGTAATATGAACGAGATCATTAGCTTCAACATGCCATGCACGTGTATTCAGATCGACAGAACACACCTTAGCAGGCACGAAACGACGACGGTTTAGACGTATTCCGCCTAAACCAGACGTAACACATTCCCTCCAAAGGACTTCTCATAGACACAATAAAACAACAATCACTGCACCAAGCGCAGCGTACCGTTTTCCGTCCGCAGGCGAACACATCGTCATCGTAAAACCATGAAATACAACACACCATCGTCGCACATCATCGTATCAAGCCACCTCCGCTTCCATAGTCACAACGAAGACGTCACGACGTTAAATCGGACTCCTTTCCAGCCCTACACACAGCAGCAGCTAGAGCCGGGCCGGCATCCGGTACAGGCATGCAGGGAGCGGCTGGGTGCCCCATACAAACATTCAAAGCTCCTGCGCGCGCCACCTCTTTTCCTCAATACATGTACACACCAGATATCTTGCACACACCCCCAAGCACATCTAGACTTAAATGTTATATATTACAACATAACGTACTACATAGTGTGCAGAAAATACTGTGTATGCAGTTACAATTTCCGTGCGGTTATACACATGGCCAATACAAATGTCATGTCACACATCAACTGTCTAAAACCAGACCCAATCCAGCATGTTACACCAATACACCAATACAAATGTCATGTCACACATTAACTGTTTAAAACCAGGCCCAATCTAGCATGTTGCACCCAAAACTTACCTCTAAGAGCATGATCAGACTGCATGGCTTGCCCCACGCGGGGATGATTAGTCACTAGCAACACAGCTAAAACCAAAGAAAGACCCACAAAAAATGCAGACATTCCCGACGCCCCATGGTAATGCTGTCATGCTCAAGTCCAACCTAGGTTATAGAAACGCGTTTTCAGTAAGTCACTTGTGCGCCGGAAATGTAGCCAATCGTTTAGCACTATTCCTCACGCTGTTTACATGGGTTGCCTAGAAACGCATGTACGCAAAAATATGTGCATGGCGATACACAGGGATGATCAAGTACAGGGAAATCCTGCTCGGATGGCGCGCTTCCGCTGCCAAGATCACTGATAGCGATGGATAGTTCGCCCCAAGATACGCCAGTTGCAGGAGGCGGATTATTGTGGGCTAAACCCAGCACACAGACTGGGCAGGTCTTCGTCCAATTCCGTTCAACGCAAATTCTCGAAGCCCTTAAGTTTGTAAAACTATCAGCGACCCGCTTCCCCGATGTCATCCGTGGCAATGAGCATTGCCAGCCGAGACCGCCACAAATTTTTCCGTGCCACATTTGCGCACAGCAGCATTTGGCAGGACAGTAGGGGCGGATCCAGGAAGTCAACGGCGGCGGGGGGAGGGGGGGGGGGAGGGGCGGAGCAACACCGATTTAAGAGCAAGTTACGAAAAGTGCCTTTCAATTTTTTTCTTTTTTCAAATTTTCCAAACCGCTTCATTTAAAAAACGACGGCCCTCTTTAACCAGAACCCCTCAGGGCCTCTATCAGAAAATATTGAACCCTGTCTTAGAAAGAAGTGTTCCAGTGCAAGTGTTCCATAAACAATGCAATGTAACAACATAACAATGCGAACATAGTCAAGACTCTTCTTGGTTAAGGAGCACCGTGGGCGGAACCATATGGGCACATCACCTTTCCCGGTCATGATTGAAGAATCATTCTGTCTCGGGCAGCGGTGGATGCTGGGTATAATTTCCTCTGAATAATGTAAAAATGCACCTGTTGGCACTGACTGCATCTAGATGTTCGAAAATTGACACTTGACTCACCAGCATAGCGGTCCTTTCGAAAATCCAGCATGCGAGTGCATGCGTTATTTCACTACTTCCCGAATTTTTGGTTACATGTGCTGTGAAGACTCCTTCCCCACTGTCATGATCGAAATGGGACTGAGTCACTGGTACTAAGTACTTCAACATACTACGTCCTCAGAAAAATGAAATCGGCCGCGGCGTTCTGAAGAGGACGGTGAGGACGGCCTCGACGAGCTGGACCATGTCGCCCTCGACACCATCGGTGCAAAAAGCTCTTTTTGCGTACATATTGTGTTGTCTGTACTCGGTCATTATGTTTGTCCAACAAGCCCTAGCGCTCCGTCGTGCAGCCGAAAATAGTGGTTGAAAATTATGACAAAATAGTGGCCCATTTCGAGTACAGGGACCGCGCAGCAGGGGGTGGGTGATGGGAGTAATGGTATGTTTTCGCCCCTGCAAATGTTTTGGGAGGCCACTTGTTCCCCAAACTAAATGCATTGCAGCCGCCCGCAGATGGCGGAAACTGAGATTAAAGAGGCCCCCATAACTATTAAAACTATTAACGTATCGTATTAAAACGGGCTCTGAATCCACTTTTATACGTCCAAAGATCACTTCATTCTCATTATGGATGACATTGTGGTATGATGCATGTAATTATTTGATGAGGGGATTTTAGGTTAGGTTAGGTTTGGTTTGGTTTGGTTTGGTTAGGTTAGGTTAGGTTAGGTTAGGTTAGGTTAGGTTAGGTTAGGTTAGGTTAGGTTAGGTTAGGTTAGGTTAGCTTGGTTCTGGCCTATTCTGATCTTTCTGGTCTGCCTGTTTCATAAACTTACCTACACGCGATACTGGCGTTGGACAGCGTGAAGAAAGTCTGCCCACAGCCGCGTCTTGTGGCGTTCCCTCCACATGGACTCATCGAGATAACCTGGGATTAATTCCAGGCTCGTGGCATGTCGCTTGCGAAGGAAGCGCTTTACTCGGCCGAAGTAGGCTTCGACGTGGTTGGTGTGTGTGCCGTCGTCCGCTACAAATGTTTGGGTATGGTTTACTGTGCGGTGAATGTAGCCGAGGCTTTCGAGCGAGCCGTAGCTTCGGTGCTCATCGGTGTTTACCCTGCTACCTTGCTCTACATGTTTTTGAATTTTCGGTATCATCTCTCCCATTGACCTATTTTGAATGAACTCGAGAACTCCAACTTTGTTTTCCGGGTCGTAAATGCCCATTATCCAACATGTTTCCCCAGGGACCCGTCGCCCACGATTATATTTTCGCCTTGATAGGGCTGTTTCGTCGACAATTATGGTTTTTCCCGGTCCCCCCAACTTTGACACGTTTGGGCCGCGCATTAGATCCTTAGACATCACGTCTCGATAGAACTGAAGCCAGTCCACTACCATCTTTTTACTGGGAGTGGTGCCGATTAAGTCCTTCATGGCACTTTCATTTACGCCGACCACAACGTACGCGTAGGCCATCTCCAGTATGACAAACGGTCTGAGGTGTGAACCGGCGAAAAAGCTGCCGTCTACAACACGCTTGATTTTTCGGCACTTGGTACAGCGCCAAGCCTTGCCAAACACTATGTCTTGACCAAACGCTCCTTCCACCATGCGCCTTCTTGCACAGCACATTTTTCCTACTTATCTTATGAGACCGTTTTCGCGGAGAAGTCTCAAAAGGTCATCTGGGTCCTCGGTCTCGAAATCCAGTTTTAACAAGTCTCTAAACGATTTCACTTCGTGCAACTCCATCTTCAGCTCTCGTGCAATACCGCTCGACTGCTTGGATACGCAGTAAATATATTTCGTTGCATTATTATTGTTACCTTGGTCCCCGCACATTTCTATGGTTCTTGATAAGCAGAAATGTCGTCATCACGCACCAATAGTGTGGCAGTCACGCTGGGGTCGAGGTTGCCGCGTGTTTGCGGCGCTCGGGGGCTCGCCATCGAGGTCATCAAAATTCGAAGGTAGGAGCATGATTCTACCTGTTTTGAGATTATTTACAATATGTATTGCGGTAAACACGACGAATGGTGTACAATGATTTTTTCCAACGTTAGGTAGGAAAGTACACCTACACCCTATCGATCTATATCTAAATTCTCCTGGTTTTTCTCTGAGGAATAAGGCTATTGACACTGTGTTATCTATGTGAATAATGCTATTTCCTAACGCACTCAACAGCTCCGCGTCGTGGCATTGTCCGAACTTCCCTTTGGCGGGTACGTATTTGTTGCGAACACCGTTCCCCAATCAGAAGCCATAAAAGTCCACCGCAAGGACGATACCACGCCGTCAGTTCTTACGTCAATGCATGTTTCAGGGAGAGGAGCTGACTTGGAGATGACCAGTATTCCGGGGTGTTACTCATCGTGCATGACAAGTAGAGATATAGAAGAGGACATTATTAACCCGCTGCCTGAAAGCGATGTACCCGTAGAAAAACCAGCCTCTTCGCCGGCCGACTGTACACCGTGTATGCCTGTAGAGGTAGCCAGAAACGATGCGGTAAACGGCACTCCACAAGCAGTCGTGGCACCAAAAGTGACTCCCTCTGCCACTGTCACGTGCTCAGAGGGAGAGGCTGCGCGCCGAGCACGACGCCCTTGTGGCCGTACCTCCTGCCGAGATGGCAAGGGACGAATGGGACATGGTCGAAAAGTGCATGCGTTGCAGCATAGCGGAACTTGTAGTGCAGCATCCCGACGCGGGCCAGCCAGTACCGCTGACTTCGCTTATCAGCATCGCCTCGCAGTGTGACGTGAAACGTTAGTTAGTGGCATCTCCAAGGACAGGTTTGGCTGACGCCATGGATTTCAATGTTTTTTATGTAAACTCCGTCCGCCATCCGCTGTGATGCGTTATCCATTCTGTTATCTGTTATCCGCTGTTCTACGTTATCCGCTCGTTGAACGCTATGTTGTTACTTAAGGGCGTTTCAGTCTGCAGAGATGTATGCAACGAATACTTTTTGAATGAATACTACGAATACGAGTTTGGGTGTGTAAAAGACGTGCCACATATGTGTGAAAAGTCAGGAGCATACGAGGAATCCTGCCCCCCGCGAATCTTCTATTTTACGAGGGTCGAGGAATATGCATTGCGTATGATCAGATACCCTAGAAGTGTATAATACAACTGAGAGTAATGTTTCATCAGACGGCCACGACCAGAAGTGCCGTTCCGATAGATTTCACTCTCGTGATACCACAAAGCCATGCACCGGCTGTTGCACGGTTGTTGCATGCAGCCTGCATGACTGATTATTTGGTCAACGTAGAACAGCCTCGGCATACCGCAGCAGAGGTGGGAAATGCACCATAGTTAAGCACACTGATTTCGTTGTGCACAACATTAAGTAAGAAATTCGAACGCGACGGGCTGTTTGAACGACTGAAATCTTGAACGAACGTTAACACAAAGCAAAAGTGATCCCAGCCCACAAACCGCCGTATATGCAAAGCTATTCCGCCCGACATCACAGGATCCGCCCCAGAGCGGCTACGGTCCGGAATGCCCTGATGGCCAAATAACAATCATGGACGCCGTCTGGCGGCCACAAGTCTATGCCGCAGCCCACCGCTGCCTGGCGGCCACACCGACCACGGCCCTTGTTACCACCTGGCAGCAGCACCTCGGACCTATTTGTCCCGTTTAATGGCACCGCCCATGGTCCCGTGGCCTAAACATCCTCACAACAGCGAAATGACACATATATGGTTTGACGACACGGAGAAAAGAGATATCCCAGCCCTGTCTGCCAGAACCGACCTCGGTTTCCTTTCGCTACCGCTTTTTTGCGCACACGTTTAACGCGCACGAAACTTGCACTCACTTGAGTCTACTACAATTATTGATTTGAAGGTGTTTGTGAGAGTTAATAATGATCGTGTACAAATCTAAGCTATGTGAAGTACAAAATAAATCCCTTGGACCATCCATAATCTCATATCGTTCACTCGAATTTCCGCAATGGCTGACGTTTGACTCAAAAATATTGGCGTATTTTGTTCCGCTTAAAAATCTTGGCGTTGGAGCGTCCGATATCTCACCCTAGCAGAAAGGGCGGGTACAGCGCGGAATCGAACCCTGTGCCTTTGGTTTCCCAGACATGAAGCAGCTGACCCAGGCGCGTTCACAACCACACTTCCGGCACCCTACGGCTACGAAGTGACCTAGAACCGGAGGTTGACATGAAAATTATATAATCTAGACGCATCGTTTTCAGGTGTGACCACGAACAGCGCGGAGTCGACTTGGGCGGCCATGAAAGCCAAGCTGAAGTCGATGCGAGGGACGTCTAGGGCCTCCTGGCCAGCCGCCTGGACGCGTTCATGTAGATGAGGCGCCGTCGTGGACAGGTAGAGTAGCTGTGGTGCCTGCACTGACTGCAGTGTAGGAAAGCTGATGCTACTAAGGCGTAAAACTGTGCAGTGTGCTGCCGTCAATATCGCTGGTTTCAAAGGTTTCATGCATTATGTCATTATGCACGATGCCATCCGACACTTTGGAAGCCGCATGTTGGGCCTGTTCCGCCTCATGCTTAGTCGAATATCAGTGACGTCATGTCGTCAGGTGATGCTTGATGTCCTTCAGTCAGCCCAAATAAAACCGTGGAAACTCATGACCAGTTACACCACATGCCCAGGCGATTTGGCAGAGCCTTCACGTAGCGCGCGAATACTTGCAGTAGAGAGGTGCGAAAGGTGAAGATGAAGCATGGCTGATCGCACCTGGCGTTCACTTGAACACCAGCGACGTCATATTGTTACTTGATGCGTACTGGCCTTACGTCGGCCCAAAAGGGCCCGTAAAAACTTATGACCAGTGACGTCATATCGTTAGCCGATGCCTTATGGCTTTCACTCAGCCAAAAGTAACATGTAAAAACTTACGACCAGTGACGTCACACACTCAGGTGACTCGGCAGAGCCATCATTCAACTCGCCAATATTTCTACAGGTGCGAAAGGCAAAGACGGAATATGACCCAGGGTGGGAAATTTAGTTTTTTTTTTGCTGGTGGCGGAGTACAAAAATTTTTGTGGTCGGAGTACAAACTTGCCTGCAAGCAAAGGTCTGTCTAATGTGGAAAGAGTGTCTGCACAATGGGCCTTGCTTGAAGTACATCACATACTGCCTTTAATGGGTCAACATTCTCCCAATGTTTTTCTGGCAAAAATTAGTGTCAGCATGCAATTTTGCATTTCCGTGGAACAGAGCACTTCTTGTGAGTGAGGGCGCCACACTGATCCCATCCATATCCCTGTAGTGCTACTTGCTCACCTACACATGCAAAGATTGATTAATGGTACATGTTAATAAGAAATACAGTTAGAGAGGTTAACAACAAAACTTTATACATATGCATTCACAGGTGCACCATACAAAGCTCAGTTACTTATCATTACCTATCTACATGCAAACTTACACAATATCAAAATGATAAATCAGGTGCATCCTCTGCTTACTGACAAACCGAATTGCAGACAATCACTGTGCATCACACCTTGGTTTTTTAATGAGTCTTAGGCAGATGCAACTGTTTATGAAAGCCTTATGTATGTGACATCACTAACATGTTGTCCTTTTGGCCTTTACATAATTAATATAAACGTACCAAAACTGTTCCTCTTCCTATCCTTCTCTTTCTGCTCTTCTCCTCTTTCAGCTCTTCACCTTCTCTTTCTGTCACTTTTCTCCTTCCACTCCCCCTCCGCTTCTGCTCCTCCTCTCTTCCTGCACCTCCTGTTATCCCTCTCCCCTTCTCCAAGTTCCCTATGATCTTATGTAGGGACAATTTTAATACTGTCACTGCAAGACCTTATGCCTGACAGCAAGGAACATGGCAGCATTGCCACCTGTCAGGTTACAGCAATTATAACCACAGACTGAAAAGAGGCCAGCCTCATATTTGATCCCACATGGGAAACCCAAGCCTGGCATTAATATTGTATATAGATACCTTAGTACCTACATACCTACCCACCATGCTGTAGGTAGAGCAGGTTATACCAAGGTGATTCTGCACCAGCCTGCAGTGGTAAACATTTATAGATCAGTCCCCTGGTATTTATTTACCTTTTTTGGAATGACTTAATAGCGGTCCAAAACTAAATCCCCAGTAACTTTAGAGGTGTGGATACATGCTGTGTGAAAATTGAAGACAACCAATTCCACTTTGCCTCACTGAATACCTCAAACTCGCAGCTACGATGCACATAATCCCAAGCAACTTCACTCACCCTCCGCCCTCCTCACTCCCACCACATCAAGACAAACAACTAAACCATGCACAGGAGTTCTGGCGCATTCACAGACATTGTGATGGCATTCTAGCACTCGTCAATGGGCAACCAAGTACAAGTACCACGGGTCGGTCCTGAAATGACAGGCTGTGATGAATAGTCTAAGAAAAACCATTTATGCAGTTGCGGCAACACAAATTGTCAAGTTTGTGGTAGAAAAATCATAGAGCTTTACAGTCATGCATTTATAGTTGCTATTTTCCACCTACAAATATATATTATCTTCTGGTGGCGCAAGACAACGCCGAGATAATGCAGTACCTGTTCTACAAATCTATAGATATTTCTCATTCTAAGGCATATCATGCCATTTCAACACCCTCTGAGGAAGGCCCGTATCTGGGCAATACCAAAACACGTAAATTTTTCAATTAAATTTGGCTAACTTTGCTAAAAACTTGCTGTTCTCCGGCTTGTACTCCGGCTTGTTCTACCCGGGTCTCCCCCTAGGCCCCATTGTGAGAAGGGCAACCAAGTACTGCGATTTTTTCCCACCGGGTTATGGACCATCTCTATCTTTCAAGTATAGGTACTGGTTGAGCCTGGAGACGTGATACCGTTGTTAAATAAGTAAGATATCCTCGAATCTTCAAAGACCGGCGTTTGCCGATTTCTGAAAAAAGTGGTTGACGTACTATCATTTATACAATAGTAATAAGTTCTGGAATGCTGCATGCCACAAACTCCCATTTTGGGAACGTAATTCCCGATGACATTTAAGAACCCAAAAGAAGCCGTTACCACCAAAAGTGCCGCCCACAAACGTGATATTTGGGTGCCGTTTAATGTCATGATTCTATCTCAAAAGTGCCGATATGCGGTGTGTTTGAATGCTATGATTTTGAGTTTAATTACAAGTTGGATGGTGATTGGTGGCTGGTATGGCAGGAGCAGGAATGAAACAAGCGCTTTGAAAAGGATGTGCAATGCTGCAATCTTTGGAATTTTCCCACCAAACTGTTTGCAAGATGCACGTCCTTTGGTAAAATCGCTGACATGTTATCGTAATATGAGGTAAGTTTAGAGCATAGTTGGCATGCTGGACTTCTTGCTCGGCGAGTCTTTGAATGGCCTAGTTGAAAAATATGTGCCAGCGGTGATTTTGGTGCTGCTAGGGGTTTCTGGTCGAACGAATATTGTTGTAGGTGTCTGTTGCGACGCGGACCCTCACTGCTCGAAAATGCACTCGTCAGTTGCAGGAGGCTGGGCTGCCGCTGGTTTCGGGTACGGGAGGCGATGGGTTCGTCGCGTGGTTGGAGCCAGGGCCGTGATGTTTGTCCGTTTCTTGAAAGGCACCGGTGGGTGTGTGCGTCGTGGAGAATGCGGTCTTCTTACTTACTCAGGTGCGCCATATATTTTCCCCACAGGTAATGGCATGCGAGGTATGTGGCAACGGTAGGTACTTAAAACAAGCACATTTCATATTTCAGTTTATTTCATTCCCACAGAAGTAACTCACATGAGTTGTCATCACCATTCAGGAGTTGCATAGGCTTGTACAAGTGCATCTGACCCATGTAATACAATGATGAAGGACATTGACATGAACGCCCTGGATTGGCCTGCAGGATTGCAAATGCTTGTCTCCATTTCTTGGTGCTCCATATGTTTGGTCCCTGGAAATCAAATAAAAGTTATAACTCACTTTATGAAAGCAAAGTTCATGCACCCTCCTGGCTATCAAGAAGGCAAAACTGCCTGCCTTGGTACTTATACTCGGGCTCATACATTTGCAATGGTGTCTGCTTTGTGGGGCGACTGCGTTTGTCTGGAGTACAACAATTGTCATTCTTACCAGTCAAGAGCCTGGAGTACAAAATTTCCTGGTGTGACATCCACCAGAAAATGGAGGTTTTCCCACACTGATATGACCTGTTGCACCTGATGTCGGGTCGGACATTAGTGACGTCATATCGTCAGTTGATGCATTACGCCGTATAGGGGGTTGAAAAGAGCCCATACAAACTCTTGACCAGTGACCTTACACACTCAGGAGGCCCGACAGAGCCTTCACGCAGCGCGCCAATACTTGTAACAGACAGGTACGAAAGGTAAAGATGGAACATGGCCTGTTGCGCTTGATGCGAAGTCGAATACCAGTAACGTCATATCGTCCCGTGATGCTTCACGGGATATGATCCTTTGTGGTATTGGGCGGCCAAAGTGAACCTTTATAAACTCATGACCAGTGACGTCACACTCAGGTCGTCCAGCATCGCCTTGATATAGCACGCGAGTGCCTGCAGTAGACGGGCACGAAAGGTACAGGTAGAGCATGGCCTGTCGCGCATGACTAGTCGAAAACCAGTAACGTCATATGGCCAGCTGGTATGGTACAGCCTATACAGCCTATACATATGGTACAGCCTATACATTCAAACCAGTCTGCAAAAATTCATATCAATGACGTCACACACTCAGGTAATTCGGCAGAGCCTTCTTTCAGCACGCCAGTGCTTGCAATGGACAGGTACCAAAGACGAAGGCGGAGCATGGCCTGTCACGCCTGAAGTTTATTGAAATACCGGGTGACGTCAAGTTCTCAGCTGATACCGTGCGACCTTTCGTCGGCCCAAGAGGCCGTAAGATCTCGTGACCGGTGACATCGCACAGAGTCGAATGCCAGTGACGTCACATCGTTACGATATGCTTCATGGCCCTCAGCTGGCCCCCAAAAATCCACAAAAACTCATAACCAGTGACGTCACACATACACAGATCACTCGGCAGAGCCTCTCTTCAGTACGCCAAAGCGAGCAGTAAACAGGTACGAAAGGTATAGATGGAACATAGTCTGATGTTCAACCAAATATCCATGACGTCATATCGTCAGCTGATGCCTCACAGCATCCAGCCGGTCCAAAACAGCCCGTGAAAACCCACGACCATTGACGTCACACAATCAGTCGTATAGCGGTGACGTCCTTAGTTGATACCATATGACCTCCAGTGGGCCCAACAACACCGATGGAACTCATGACCAGTGACGTCACACTCAGGGGATTCGGCAGCTTTCATGCAGCACGCCAATGCTTGCAGTAGACGGGCGCGAATGTAAAGATGAAGCATGGCCTGTTGCCACCAATATTTAGTCGAATACCAGTGACGGCACGCTACCTTGTGATACTCACGGAACATGATACGCTGTAGTCGTGGGGCCTAAGTGCACTCTTATCAAGTGATGATATCAAGTGATGATGCATTCAGGTGATTCGGTCAAACCTTTATTCGGCATCCAAATGCTATCAGCAGACAGGTACGAAGGGTAAAGATGGAATAATGCCTGTTGCGCCTGATGTTTAATCAAATACCAGTGACGCCATATCGTCAGGTGATGTCTTACGGCATTCATTTGGCCCAAGAGCCCAAAAGCGCACAACCCGTGACGCCACATACCCAGTCGAATACGTGACATCATATCGCTAGCCAATGCCTTATGGCCTTCAAACGGCCCAAAAGAACCCCGATCGATGCCAAACCCTTTTCAGCAACGTAACTATGTCAGCTGATGCGTAACAGCATTTCCCCCATCACGATACCACAGGAACCCTGCAGCCAGCGTAGCCCTCCCCCCCCCCCCGTCGGCAATACAGGCACCGAATGATAAAAAGCCAACAATGTTCCAATTAGCACATATTATACACACCTATTATGTATAGCCCGAAAATGCAGCTGCTGTGCTGCGAAACGTGCTGCGTTATTACAGGAAATACACATAAAATATCCTTAATATCTAAAAGATATGCCTGGCAGGTATTATGCAGCCGTCGGGCCACACGCAACAGCCTGTGGCTGGGGGGCATATCATTACTGTGCCTGAAGCATGGAACCTATCGCGACGGCAGCGGTCAAAACCTGGCCGTCCCCAACGCGGCCAGAGGTAGGGCCAAGCATTGTCAGGTGCTTGCAATGCTGGCGGCCGCTGCTGCGCACGGGCGGTAATTCCGCCCCAACCAGTGCAGTAACGATGGACAGTAACATTGGAAGCACATACGACTGGGAAGCAGTTGTGCCTAAAAGCAGGATGGTAAACATTGGAACGGTGTGATGACAGCAAGCTGGTACCGCAGGACGGCCCTGATGACAGTATATATAAAACTTCTTTGACCTTGAAGAGCTTTAACACCTGGCAGACCTATGACATAAGTACCCATGCTCCTAAAAACAGTCTGCAGTAAGGGTTTTTCGGCACAAGGAGCATACGAACCTTTTATCACTGGCTACACTGAATAAATGAACCTGAAAAACTAGCTTTCACATCACAAAACATGCCCGATAAAAATTTGGGACTTCAATACAATGACGGATTTTCCTTTTCCTCGCCAAGCCTTGAACTTCTTCCAAGCAGCTGGAGTGGAATAGGCGGCTTAGACAGATTTAGAAGATGCATCGGTGTTTGAAGCATATGCAGTGTCGCCTCAAGGCAATAACAGGGCTCAATGGACCCTACATTTACCCAAACCATGCCTCAGCTACGCACATTCCTGTATGAATGCAACAGGTTGCACTGATATATTTCTGTGCCCTCTTGCTCTCAACATTTGCTCCTATTGTCACAAGGAAACTGTGTTGATGTAAATCATAACTCATAAATGACGTCGCGTAGCAGATAAAATGCTGAAGATTGGATTACACCTGATCATTCAGAATACGGAAGTATCTCGCATTAAAAAATGGTCAAACATCCAACAAAACATTTCATAACAAACATAAAACATCAGCTTTTATAAATGCCACAAACCTGAAATCTTTCTTCGCGTAAGTAGCCATTCTACAACTAAGCTATCAAAATGAATTTAATAGCCCTGTGTCCTACATGCTCTCGCTAATTTAACATAAGACAGCATAAATCATCGAGCTGATCCATCGCGATGACGAACTGTAAACTTCACGTACAGCACAAACCATTGCACCCAGTACCTACATGAACTACACTTGCTGCCTTCACTTAGCACATTTATCAAGTTACTGTTCAATGCCAGGCTGATGCCGCATGTAGCTGCGTTGAGGAATTGCATTTTGCGATGGTGGGCTCCTCCAACAATTACGAAATGCACCAGCGAATGTTGGTTTGCCACCTCATGTTGTTGCAAGAATTACAAAAAAAAACTGAAGTGACTACCACACCACGATTGGGCATCTCCTTTGGGCAATATCTGATGACATTAGGTGGACTTTTGAATGAAAGACAAAACTACAACGTGAAAATGGCTCTTGATTAAAATGAAGTGTCCAGACACCATGGGAAACACACCTTACGTGGAAATCAGATGGGATCGCCCTCAGCACAGCCAAACAGTATAACGCACAGTTATTCTTTTCTGAACAACTTGCAATTTCACAAAGCTTACTTAGGACAGAAAACAGAAAACCCACTTTTGACATCAGATAATCCACAGTGCAGGCTGATCACTCCTTGGTTGAGTCAAGATGTGCACAACATTCAAAAATACAAAACATTTCCATTGAATTAAAGCACCTTTCATTTCTGAATATAATAATGCGATCGCCCAGCTGTGCTGAATTACCAATTACTGGTTGGCCCATTTTATGGGTGGTAACAACTCAATGGATAGCGGTTGCCATTACATGTGTTGAGTATTCCGATGTCAATCACAGTGATCATATCGAAAAATAGAAATATCCTTGGCTCCAATATAAGTCTACCTGAGCACACCTTGACCAATCGCTTCGCATGCAGCACTCAACAAGCACCCAACAGCCAGTAGCCAAGGCCACACCATTCACGCTCGCTGTGCAGTAACTGGACGATTACACGATCAGTTTTCACACAATGTTTAAATGAGTCATATGTGAACTGAGACATAACTTAGACTTCGCACATCTGATTAGCCTGCAGGTACCTGAAATTGCTCAAACACTCTGACCCTCCAACCACTATCCCCACTGTCTCACCGCACTGCAAGCGCTCTGCGACTGAGAAACCCGACTACACTTAATCGCCAAGATGCCCGTAGCTCATCAGGGCCAACTGGTGGTACCACGTACTACGTGCGCCTAGCGATAAGCCCGATTCTCGTACTCATAGCATATGTCGATACATACCTATCACAAAACCTCGGATTAACTGGTGTCCTGTTGCCCTCCCTGTAATAACCATATCCTCGCCGCTCAGGTACAGAGCGTGTCAACAGGCCGTGCTCCAGGTTGCCGAGTGAGCATCACTCTGCCGTCTTTCCCATTGCCCCAAACCAGTCTTCCGATCTTCTCGCGGGCACGCAACAAAGGGGATATGAGGAAAGCCAAGCGAATTTCTAGTTCATCTGGGAATCCAGTTAACCTGAGCAAGGCCAGCACCGGCTTGTCAATAAGTTCCTGAGGCCTTGGAAGACTGCCCTAGGGCTGCGAAACGTCGGTGGCATGAGCTTCAGGGCGCCGCTTGAAGGTTAAGCGATTCAATGTAGCACAATCCACTGAAGACGCGAACTGTCTCCGCAGTGAATATCTTGGTCTGGCGCGCCGGTGGAATTGGGTGCAACTCAGTGTCCTAAAATTGCTGACTGGGTGTAAAGCAGCACCCAATGAGGAATTCTTCTCTCCCTTTCCCAGTCAACGTGCATTTTTCACCCCTGCCTGACATTGTCTAATCACACATGTCAGACCCCTATTACCTTTCTGAGATTTTCAGATGTCATCCAAAACCGAGCTCACTTTAAATCACCACGCATAAACGAGGCTCCACAGAACCTGGACACCTATGGCTATGTCCTGCCTCGCCTGCATCTGAATTACGTCCATGCATGCACAGAGCAAGGGCGCCACGTACCTTTAAGCCCAAGATCCCCAGCGACTCCAGCTGCTCGCACGCATTGAGTTTGGTTTGTTCACAAAATGCATCACAATCGGCAGCTGTGTACCAAATGCAGGATTTTCACGCATCCCCTATTTATTTTTTCTTACCACTGCGCCACGAAAGCAGAGCCTGACGCAAACTCCAGCAAGGCGTGGCAGAGAACTTTACTCCACGTGTCTTTTCAAGGAAACTTGACCACTAAATTGCATCACTCTCGAAATGCGGGAGTGCAAAATTCAAGAAGTTCCTTCTAAATTAAATTTACAAGATTAATGTCACCATTTTAGCACTCATGTTAACAGATTCTAAGTCAAATCAGCAGATAATACAATTTTGCCAGGAAGTATCTACCTTGATCTGTATTTAACTTTTTTGTTTTTCCTGGTATCCTACGATTGTGATACCACTCTATTCTTCCGTCCTTTTCGATTGCCTTTCGAGGTACCATCTGTTGCTTAAAATGTTGACTAATTTCTATTCAAGATGCTGCAACTGCACCATTGAACGTGTTTAATACATAAATCGAATTAATTCGCCAGCCGCCCAAACATGTTAGATATGCACCCAAGAGTGAACAATTCATAGGGAATGAAGGAGACAATTTAAAGCACGGAACCGATTTTTACCGCCATTTTTGCCCTCGGTTAACCGATTTCTTGGTCCATGGCGGTGCTCAATAATTATCAATGTAAGCCTTTCGAGTGTCCCACCAGGTTACCTGACAAGGCTTTCCTAATGCTGCCATATAGAGCTTTGGGACAGACCTGACTCAGCTAATACAGAAATGTTTGATGTCGAAATTCTGCCCTCTGGAGATGTGTATTACGCACACCTCTTACTTGTTTCACATTTTAATCTCCTAGGTTGGTGGGCATGACTGATATTCATGTTTGGAGGGTGAGTGGGGTGACTGTCAGCGGACCATGCAAAATGTACTGACTTTGTTTTGGGAGCAGGAAAATGCTAGTAAGTCTCCTGTGGACCAAGTAACTGCTTACCTTACCTGCTTTCAACGCATGATTGGCAGCCAGAGTAAGCCATTTTCTGTTTTAATCCATCGATTTTTGTCATAGGATAAATTATGATGCCACAATGCATGTAATGGTCTCATTTTGTTTCATCTTCTTGATAATTTGCCCCAAATTTCTGGAGGTGGTCCCTCATGGCTGCTTTAACCAATGTTTCCTATAGCTGTCACGGTTTGCTGACCGGTAAATGACTACTGTATATATGCACTATATTTTTAACGCGGGGATACTTCATAGCATAGCACTCCTTACTTGCATAGCAATTATAATTTGAGTTAAATATTAGTATGTAACAGTCAGACCACTCCATTTAAAATGTGAAGCCATGACATCAAACTTTGTTGTTAAATCCGAAAAAGCCTAAATAGATGCCTTTGCTGCAGCTGAAAAGGCGAACAGCAATACTGGCATGGCCGTTTAAAAGTTATGTTACTTTCGGACAAGAGGAATGGTTTTGTGCAGCATACCCATTATTGCCCTTGAAATGGGTTAGCCATGGCAGTCAGAATAAGTTGTTCAAAGTGACTTCAAGTGTTTTGATTTGTGTGTTGTCACTTTTGTATGATGTCAACAAGCAATAAAAATAGAAGTTGAGCAATAAAAACGCTACAAGCAATAAACCAATAGAAGCAATAAAAATGAGTAATAAAGATACAAGTTGAAACCAGTCAAAAATTATCTTTATCATGCTTTTTATCACAAGTGCTGCTGTCAACAGATAGGTTAGTTGAGGTGACGTTCAACATATGGGCTACTCTTACGTAGGTTAACGTGGCTAAGCGCGTGTCAAGTGGCAACAGGAACTGTGCAAGTAACAGTAACTCACAACTGCTGCTTTGATACGAACAGGTTAGACAGGATGAGATGAAGTAAGGCCTCTTTACGTTAGGCATAGTTGGGACACTTACATGGAATAAGCATTGGTAATTTGTGATAAACAGTGAAAAAATGTTTGTTTCCTCTGACCCCATCTTAACAAAAGCCAAAGGTATGTCTATTGTGTTTGACTTGGTGATGGGCTGATGTGTAGAAGTCCTAGGTTTTTTGTTTGTGTTTTAGGCTTGTTGAATTTTCTGTTATTTTGTTATTCATTTCCTTTGCTTTCCTTTGAGTTAAAAGTGCTGTGAAAGGAACGTGCAAAGTGCAGTATCCAATTATTGGTGTTGCCTTTTATGCTCATTACACTGTCATGTGCTATGTACTAAGTGCTATGTGCATGTGTTATGTGCTAAGTGCTATGTTTTAATGTATTCTGTTTCACTTAAATGGCCTAAGATGTAAAAAACAAAGGAGTTTTGTCAGGTTTCTGAATGATGTCCACGCCAACTTGAAACAGATGTTTTTGCTTGCTGAAGCATTAGTCACGAGCTTAAAAGTTCCATCTTTTGTGAATTTATTTTCTCACTCCCGTACTGTCTTTTTGCGATGGAATTTTTCACCCCCACCCTAGTTCAAAACCGATTCTAGGTCCCTGGCGCAGCTTATGCCCCTAACGTGCGTGTGAATCTGCTAAACCAGCCCCCTGTCATCCCTGTTTCGCCATAGGTTCATTTTTGCGAAGTGCCACATGCATGGCGCGGAAGACAAAATAATTTCACCAACCTCGCCTCGCGTCGCTGCGTGTCGTGCGCTTTTGCTCAGCTCAGCAGTGCTGATGTTTGGCGGGGGGATCGGGCGGCGCTTGTTGGATTTTACTATGGTGTTGAAATGTTTTGCATAGTATGCACGAAAGCTAAGAAGTGTATTTGTACACGATACTGTTTGTGTGTACGGTAGCCATAGGTAAACCTGTTGGTAATGTTAAAGGTCCAGGTTTTTCTGTTTTCATGATCCTAGTGTGGGGTGGCATTGGGCCGCCAGTTGCATCGAGCTGCGAGTGCTTTGGCTGCCGTCTTGCACTTTTATTGTGCGTGTGTGGTGTTCTAAAGCTGCATTTGCGAAGACGTGTACGAACCTGGTGGCGCAAAATATACCATATTGTTAGTATATTGTAAATCTGATGCATCTCTTCAACTAAACGTGACACTGCTCAGATAACAAGCCTCTATTTTTGAATTTTGTTTGAAAGCATTTAGAGGCATGAAATATTAGCATGACATTAATAGCAGCTAGCAAACCTTATAATTATGTAAATGTTTATGGATAGGGTTGGGTTTCAATCCCCTCTGATGACATATTATGCTTCCTAGGGACTGAATCCCAAGTCACATCAATTTTTTTATAACATCATCTTCCTTAGGTATGGGAGTTCACGTAAGCAACATGATGTGGTGAAGGAGGTACTGTACCAATACCAATAGCGAGAACTGTACATGCTGTATAGAAAAGGGATACTGTGACCAGGTCTTTTACTTATGCCCCATTGTTGATGATTAGAATAATGGCTGGTATTGAGGAAATCATGCTAGTGTGTTATTCATGCATAAATAAAGGTGATCTGTGCATTGGGCATTGTCTCGTTGTCACGAAGGTTTGCGGTCCTCCATTCCCAGCAAACTGAAACTTCCACCACTTTGAAAATTATGAAATCCAGTGTTATTCATGCATAAATAAAGGTGATCTGCGCACTGGGCATTGCCTCGTTGTCACGAAGGTTTGCTGCCCTCCATTTCCGGCAAATTGAACCTTCTACCACTTCGAAAGTTATGAAATCCACATTTCAAACAAGACATGAACAAATGGCAGCTATTTACGCAGCAGGTTCAAAATCAGTTTCCCTAACCTGCCCACGGCTATTGAATGTCTTTCAAAAGTCAGGGCAGGTTGCGACAAACAACAGGTCTTGATGTCTTCAGGCACTGAGATGACATGAAACAAAACAAAAAATGATTGTATTGGATTCCTGTGGGATAAGCAATCCGGAAACATGTATGACATGACTGTTACTGTACGTCATGTTGACATCGTATGACCCCTACCTACGTCTACGTGCTGACCAGTGCAAAATTGTAGTGGACGTTTAAGCTGCATAGCGCGAATAAAAAGAATGTGAAGATGTTTTGGATCATTGGTCGCATGAATACATCAAATTATCACGCTAACCTATGAAACGGCCTTCGCCTGACCCCGTTGTGGCATCGACAAGTTCGTAACACAGCATCCCCAATTAGCCAAAGAACATATACTTTTTAAGAAATGAAACGCCTCAGTTGACCCAGTCCCTGCAAATGTGCAAAGGGGGTGTGCAGGCCTTTGCCCTGACCTTGACTTTGTCATGTCAGTGTGATTTCTAATTGTTGCTTCTTTAAGATGCCCCCATTAACCTTTCCTGTTTACATGTATATTCCCAACTTAGGCAGGAAATTCCTGAAAAAACTTTATGAGTTTTGTATCCCGGCTTTCCAACCCGAGGCGTTCGGTTGGGACACGTCATTTAATGATTAATAAACCTTGCAGCTGATATTTTGGCCTGTTCGGAAGATAGTCTTGTGATGATCCAACGAAAAATATTTAATGGATTTCAGTATTAGGACCGTTTTAAAAAGCCAGGCAAGCTGCGGTAGGCACGCCGTTGACCGTATCCGCCGTTGACCACCACGTGCCGATTACACTTGTGACGTCATCAGTCGAAGCAGCGAAATTTGGTCGGACGGTTATACGCTCTGTTCTAGGGCCTTCCGCTGGACCGATCAATTTCGTCCGGGCAGACCACCCCGAAATTTGACTTGTGCCATGTGTGCCTTTATCACTCGCGGGGGCACATTGTCTGATATGGTTGTCTCCGAAGCGTCACATCTGTCCCAGACGCCGAAGTGGGTGTTGATGTTCCTGTTGTCCCATGCGAGGTGGTGGGAAATGACTGAAGAACTGGCAGCCGCTGGTGAGCCGGAAGCTTTGAGCGCAGGGTGGGTGCCGCCGATAGCTGCGCGCGATCGTGGTCCGTACTCTTAACTCATTGGCGTTACTTGCTCCGCTGTCGCCGTCCGTCCAGCTGGATGTGCGGACTCGGGAGACTGGGTTAGAACCAAGGCCGTGTAATAAGGTATGATCATCCGGGAATTTTTCCCGCACTTTTTCCTCACCATTACAGTGACGCCACAAAGTCGCAGCCTAGCATCGCCGCCCCGTCTGCATTACCTCCGCGTCTGTCACACCGGTGTACCTGCGACCAAATGCATCTGGTGATTGCCGTGGGGCACTTCAAGAAGTGCGATGAGGAAATATGGAAGAGGGATTTGTTGCCACGCTGGGTTTCTACCAGCGAACATAGGCCTAGGAACCGGGAGCCCATGTGTCATGCCACTCGCACTTGCTGGGGATACCTAACTTTGAGTCTATGGCGATGCATTGAAATTGGCCAGCCCATTGCTGCTCAAATCCGGGCTGACGAACCTGCTCAAGGTCCAGCCACTGCCAAAGGAGGAACTATGCGGCACCAGGATCATCATCCGAGCTGTCGCGTCGAACCTCAGCACTATACATAATGGCGCGCCAGGTTGCACTGCTGTGCGATGGAGGCAGTTTGAGACGACGGAAGTGGTGTGCTGCCTGGTAGAACATAGGACATTGTGGACATTGCATATCGCGTCAACTGTACTACGAAGCCTTGTACCTCCGAAGGTCGAGGCGCGTAGCGTTTATCAATATCACATCAGTCACGCCACCCTGCCAATGCATCGTACACCCGTATGACTTTATACTACGAAGCCTCGGAAGGTCGAGGCGCGTGGCATTTATCAATATCAGACCAGTCACGCCACTCTGCCAATCCGTCGTACACACGTATGACTCCTAATTAACCGTCCCTTATTTAAAGCAATTCTTGCGCATGCAATTCAAACATGCACTCCATTGTGCACACTTGGCGAATACATAAAGCAAATAGGGGAGCGGGTGGAGGGCGGAGAACACAACAATAGACTTTCACCTTAACTCTAGAAATACACAAGATAACCCGTCTAAAACAACCCAAATGGTCGTCTGTGAACGAGCCGCCTATGTCTCGGACACACAAGCATACGAACCAAAAAAAGAAGGTACAACGATGCTCATTCAAGCTCATCAACGTATGTTCACGTAAGCACAACGATGCTCACATCGTGCTGTCCATGTGCTGTCGCACTTGTTTGGCCGCGCGCCTGGCAGCAGCCCGCTCAGCCCTAGCTTGATTGAGCTATCTGGGGCGGAGATGGATGCGCGTCGTCACCAGCTTCCGCGCGACCCGCTTGTCCAGCGCAGAAAACTTTTACAGCAGAAGCTTGGTGAGTTGGTCGACAATACCAATGTCTCGGTCCATGCCTCGGCCCATCACTAGCTCGAAAACAACCTCGAAAGCCTCGACAACGTTCATCCAGGCCGGCGACGGTACCACCAGGCCACCCCGACTGATCGTGCGTATCCAGGTGTCTGGCACACAGCTTGGTGGTGCTTCTGGGTCGACAATCCCATGCTTGGATCGAGGTGCCTGCACTTGGCTGCCACGAAGCCGGCAACGAGGGCCAGCACCTCGTGCTCGATGTTGACCTCGTCCGTGTCGGCGCCGCAGCGGTGGCCATTTTCGGTTCTTTCCCCGTCACCGCCATGGAGCTTGTGTTCGCCCTACTCGTTGACCCCGTCGTCCTCTTCGAATTCTTCCAGGACGGGCACTGGGGGAATCGCAGCTGCTTGTTGGTAGGCGGCCTCCACGACGTCCGCATGCGCTGCCGCTTCCACCACAGCTGGATCTTGGATCTGCGACACAACGAAAAGCAGTCATTTCGAAGTACCTGACAGGTGCATTAATCAGACCCTATTACAAGTCAGTAGTGTTGTTTGCTATTGCGACAACAAAGCGCCTTGGACCCAGACATGGCCATTGTTTTGTTATCGCATCCTTGTTTTTATACACCAACATTTTTTGTGGTCCAGCGTGACGTAATCCGAGCGCAAGAGGGACGGTCAACGGCCGACGAGCGCTGCGCTGCGTGCAGCGTATCGATATCTACGGCTTATGTTTTGTACGTGGCATTTAAACGTGTGATCAAACCGGGCCAGTTGAGGGGTGAGGCACAAATAATCATACCGAAATATTGCATGCGGATCCACCCAGCGTTCCGACAGACTCTCCGTGTTCCATGTAGTGAGCTCCGTTCCTTTACAATAGTACTACTGGAATTCAGTGACATTTTTATCATTATCGGAAAACAGTGGTAATGCATCTAAACAATGGTCAGCAATGCTTCCTGGATCTGGAGACCCTGCAGAGTTTCGTTTGTCAGGTTGTCTGCTTGGTCCAGGCGCTAGCCTGTGCTAAGGAAAGCTGTGTCTGGCTCCAGTCGAACAGCGCGGCCTTGCTTGTTGGCAACTATCATTGGAGATGGCGCCATCAGCAGCACTCGTATCCTCCATCGCGCCTCCACCGCGTCAGGTGCCGTGTTGGTGCCGCCAAGAGCATGAATCTGTGAAAAGCAATCCTGATTGAGATGTGTCAGGATGTACCCCAAGGCGGGAGTTGTTCGCTGGAGCTCTTCATACAGGCCGCGGAGCGACGTTATACTCCGCGGTATGCTCTTTTGGAAGGGGTGTAGCGCCACGCGGCCGTCAGGATGCCTTGGTGTAAACTTCCGCATCCCATTCACCAGCTTCTCCATCTCCGCCAGGGCCCCGTCCTGCGCCACCTTTGCTGCCAGCGTGATGCCGTAGCCACAGCGCTCCGGCTTCGCGTCGTAAGGCGTGCGGCTGTTGTTGGTGTTGGACCACCGGGCGGTGGTGAGTACTGCCTCGGCCTGCGCCCCACGACGAGGAAGATAGGTGGCGATGCCGGTCCCCACAGACTGGGAGAACAGCTGCGCCGCCAGTCGCACTCTCTGGGCGCTTTGTCCGGAAGCCTGGGAAGGGCAGTAAATCGCTGTCACCGTGCAGCACCGCGAGCCGTGCAGCGAGCTTCTCGCCCATGGCTGCGACCTCTGTTGCTTCGATATGAAAGAACCGGATACTGGAGGCCATTTTCTTTATGCAAAATTCGTACACTCCCTGACTACAAAAAATGTGACCGGTAATGTTAGGAGTTAGGCTCTCTCGGGTCACGGCTCGCTGCACCGTGACCCCAATGCCGCCGCATGAAGGCATGGCATGTTTCGATAAAGGCATGTTGCCGAAATAATAACGGATCTATGCCTCCACTTTCCTACTTCTCTCCGAGGAATACAGCTATTATTACTGCCTTATCTATGTAAATATGCTCTTTGCATATGCACTGAGCAACTTATGTGGTTTCCTTCTTCAGTTCCAACGTAAAAAATATTTGCGATCGCAAAAGATAAACATCCCGATAGTATTCTGTGGATCATTATTGTGGTACCGCTCTAAGAACGTGTCAATGGTTTAGGTACGTAAGAAAGCGTCTCGGGTCATATCTCGTGACCCATAAATCAGGGAAAATCAATATCGTGCCACATGAGTTATACGCATCAGATAACCCCTATTACCAATTTTCAGTGGAATCCGAGACACGATCGTTCCGGTCGTTCTGCGGTAGGTGGGTGACCACGCCAAACTGTGCTTGTGCTCAAAAGCAAAATTCGACATGCAGTTTCTGATCCCACCTCACCAGACCGATCTGACCACGGCAAAGCACGCAGATGGTTCATCTGTGGCTTCTCACCTCGAGGTGGAAGCTTGTCAGCTTCGGACAAATCCCCAGCTCGCCTCCGTCAACAGCCAGCAGCTCGCTGAATGTGGCCACTGAGCAGGGCGTTGCTACTACGTCCGTCTGGGATCAGTAACCCCCCCCCCCCCCCCATCTTCCGCGACGGCGCTTGACAAGGTGAGGGATGTCAGCGAACACCCACAACTTTCTGGAGGAAAAATACGTATTAACGTTGAGCCTGACGCTATAGGTGCGTGACCACAGTAGGTCTAGCGATTCGAGTACATTCGTACATGTGATTAGATATGGGATCCCTGATATTTCAGCAAAGATCAAACTGGTAATCCTAAGTAATCCGATATACTAAATATGTCGTTAATCCCTATTCTGGTATACTTATAGTATGTGTCGATACCTACTAGCCAAAACTTTGGAGTACCCGGTGTTGTATTGCCCTGGGTCAAATCGGAAGGTCGATGCCGCCTAATATTAAATACGCTTGAGTTTTCAGTTTCGCTGCAGTGTTTCATCACCGATGTGTTAAAGCGCGTTTGTCATGCCGATTCATCGCGACCCCCCTTTCGTGTAAATTTATTATTTGGTTTCATACGTTTTTATTAAGCTGCCGCTTTTTTGTCTCCACCGCTAAGCTCTTTCGGTATGAGTCTGTGTTTGTGCGATGTGTATACCATCGTATTCCATCTGTGCCCCTGTGACGGTTAGGAATATATATATGTATATGTATATATATATATATATATATATATATATATATATATATATATATGTATATGTGTGTGTGTGTGTGTGTGTGTGTGTGTGTGTGTGTGTGTGTGTGTGTGTGTGTGTGTGTGTGTGTGTGTGTGTGTGTGTGTGTGTGTGTGTGTGTGTGTGTGTGTGTGTGTGTGTGTGTGTGTGTGTGTGTGTGTGTGTGCGTGTGTGTGTGTTTGTTGACGAGCCTTATGAAACCCAAGAAGCCGCCGTAGCCCAAATGTACGTTAGCAAAAAGCGAGATGACTAGGTCAATTGGAATGACTCAGTATTTAACTTTGCAATGTCTTATAAAGATCATCATACTTCATTACTCAAGGAATCATTCATGCTCACAATTCTTCCCGTCTTACCACTGACTATTCTGCCCAACCCTTTAATAATTATAACCTTCTCAACTTGAAATGCCATTTGTTCGCCGGCTAATCGTTACCGAGAAAGCCACCCGAGAAACGTGACTTTGCTAACCGTAAATATGAATAGCGTACCCTGACAAAGCTGGCAAGGCTGCTACATCATCATTATGCTAGTGCAGGTTATCATTATGTACTCTGTATTAATCAATTGGAAAAAAAATAGACTGACATCAATGCTATCTAACGGGGTAGAACCGTCCGGTCCGACAGTGGCAACATCGACTTCGCGTGAGTATAGAGGAGGCTTGGAAGTAAAGCTTGCATGACGTCAAGTGCACCAGAACTGATGACGTCCGTGGAACGGAAGCCCCTCAAGTAGCCAGCAGACTGCTATACAACCCGTTAGTTTGAATGGTGGGTATGTTTTGGTGGCGTGCGGCTGGCGGTTCCGGTGAGACTGAGAAGAAATTATCCAGCATTTCGCTATTCGCACACATTTCGCGAATGGACAGTGTATCCTGAAGCAGTTAAGCATAATCAGCATGCACGATTTTTGCATGCTTGATTATGTAACACGTGGTGAATGTCGTGCGGCATTTGTGGTGTATTGTGTTCCATGACTTCCAGCATCTCCAAGGCTGGCTTGTCGTTAGACAGCCTTAGGCTTGTCTGTGCCTTTTGTGCTGGTAGCAGAGCTGAACAGCTCAACTTGTAGAATTTGCTTTGTGTATAGGTATGATTAAGGTGCGGATGAACAAGAAACAAAACAAAAACAACGGGCTGAAAATGCTGGAACTAGAACCCACGACATCACCAGACAAACCCACACCGATACGAATTAAACTACGCGACTCTTGAACACGCTTCAAGTCGCACTACACCGCTTGCTTTGGCCGTGCTGTCATGAAATGTTGTATTGTTGCGTAGCTGCTAAAACTGGCTTAAATTTTCTAACATCCGAGGTTTGGTGTTTGCCGACAGTTCTTGAACAGTTCGCGCACCATCGTTTCGCGGCATTTGTTTGCGTTCGTTTACCCCCGACCAGCCAGCTGTTCACTTATTGGTTGAGATCAACCAGTATCCAGCCTTGAACATCTGGTGCCTTCGCATTTCAGATATCTCTGATGCGAAAACGCAGCTCGTCCCAACCTGCATGCCTACCGGGGCCCCTCCAACGGGCACTGCTGCCAGCCTGTCAGTTACTGCGGCCAAACTGCCGGCTACCGCAGCCCCCATACTGCGTGCCGGAGCCAGCATTCCGCCGGGCACTACCGTGAGTCCGCTATCGGTTACCGCCACCGCCATCCTGCCGGTTACCGCCGCCGCCAACCCGTCAGGTACCGTGCTGGGTACCGCCTCCGCCACCCTGTCAAGTACCGTCGCCACCACCCTGCCGGGTACCGCCGCCGCCACCCTGTCAGTTACCGTCGCCACCACCCTGCCGGGTACCGCCGCCACCGCCCGGCCGCGTGCCGCCGCTACCATCCCGCCCGGTACCATCGCCACAGCTCTGCCAGTGACCACCGCCGCCACTGGCCGGTTTCTGAGGCTACTCCGCTGGCAACTGACACAGTGACTGCGCGGGGCTCTGAAATATGCACCATGTCAGACATCCCCATTGGTTCGTATGAGCTGTCCTGGTTTACTGGCGGCATGTCCGTATTGTTTGGGTCATTCGGTCGATTTTTCTGTCTTGAGCAACGCCAGTGGCAGCCAGAACGCTACCGTCCTTTCGTCAAACGCACACCATAACGAGGCTCCCCACTTCTGTCCCCCTGTCGCTTCCAGTCCACATGTTTAATTACGTTCAGAACCAATTCATACTGAACAGGACACTGACCTAGACCTACAGGCCACGGACACGAACTTCCTAGACCTGCGACTCGAAGATGCTGGCCTCCCAGACCTAGCGCCGCACGCTGGTCTCCTAGACCTGCAAACTCTGGACGCTGGCTTCCCGGGCCTGCAAGCTTATGACGTTGGTCTCGCGCACTTGTAAACTCAAGACCTTTGCCTCGCAGACCTGCAAGCTCACGACGGTGGCCTCCTAGACCTGCAAGCCTCCAGCGCTGGGCTAGACCCGCAAGCTCCGGACGCTGGCCTCCCGGACCTGTAAGCTCAGGACGCCGACCTCCCGGACCTACAAGCTCAGTACGCTGGCCTCCTGGACCTGCAAGCGAAAACAAAAGACGGGTCCTTCGGTAGCATCTCCCAGTTGGCACCGAAGCTGTTGCCTTGCGCAAAACATTCTTCCTGGCAACTTTGGGCTTTAAGAACGGCAATGGCAAGCCAGTCCTCGCCAGCATCACTCCTCAGCCAGTAGCCCCCGTGGATCGGAGAGAAAGGAAGACGCCAAGTAACAAACTGGACAGCACAATCATCGAGCATCACAGCATGCCATCCAAATTTGTTGCTCCTTATTAAAAGTATTTGCCCGCTCCGCAGCGGCGCTACCTGCCTCCGGATCTGCAAACAACCATCCTATTCAATTATGTTCAAGAATGCATGGCGCCAAAATGTGCTAAAGGGTTCACGAAACTTGGTAATGAGGAATGTGCCGAATGCGAGGCAAATTCACTGCACACGTGCAGGGACAACGACGGGACGTGTCTTGACTGCCAATCTCACATCCTACAGACCAAGTACAGGAACGAGTTTGGCCCTGCGTGACCCCAAGGTCACGACTTGGAAACCTTAACCTTTGACGTAAGCTCACATAAAGGCAAACCCACTATGTGAAGCTATTGTCTCTAACTATCTTGGTCTCCGAGATCTAAGGGGGTGGGGTCAAATTCAAGTTATTTTGGAGCATAATCGTTGTCTTGTGGCACCAATTCGCGTTTTAATATATGCAATAAAAGAACTCGTGCATTGGTAACGGTGGGTCATGCTTGCCCAGTAGAAGTAGACATAATGACGAGCATACATTGTTATGTGTCGGTTTTGTTGTGTAGCACTATCGTCGCGCGGAAGTTTTGCAGTGTACGTAATGTGCACAAGTAATGAATGTATAAGTTCGCAGTAGAGGTAACGATGAGTATAAATTTGGAGCGGAAGAGATCGGGATGAGGATTTGATTTAGATATATATTTTCTAAGTAATTCACACATATGGTACGACAAACTTAAATCTTGAACAAAAATTGTGTTTTACAAGAAGCTCCTGAGGCGCATTACCATGAACCCCCGTCGGGACTTTGTTTTGAAGGGAGGGCACGAAGAAGTTCGGTGTTGTGACTGAAGATCTGTATGGAAATTGTGAAAAAACCTGCGATTTGATAGTCCTGCGAGCTGTGCAAGTGTGGGGTTACATTTATTTGATAAAAAAGTTTGAGTCGGGGGCTCGAAATGCGTGTGATCACTGGTGGTGTGTGCCAGTGGCTTGTATTGGTGTTGATGCGATGGGTAGTGTGCGTGCGAGGTTTGTTCCTCTGAGAACATTGTTTTGGTATTCTTCAGTCTACTGACTCCCAAAAAATTTGATACATTGATGGCTATTGATCTGATGCTTGCCTGCCTCTACCTTTATGTTTGCGTTTGAAGCTTCCGCGGCTTACAATTTGTGAATGACCGGTAGAAATTTAGTCAACAACGCCAAAGGACCGTGCGTCAAGAATGTCGTTGCACCGCAATGACAATATCAGGGTTAGCTATTAATCATGAGCAATCCTAAGCAAAAAAAAAAATATTGGTAAAAACCTTACCATTTTTACCATAGCAATAGCAATGCTTTGACAATCGATGCATGGCGACGTTACAAATTTATTAATTCTCGGATGACACATTTCCATTTACAAACAATAGAGCCAATGTTACGAATTTATTAATTTTGGCACGACGCAAACCAATTTCATGACGCCTTCCATGACGTAATGGGTGCAAGGAAGCATTTCTCATCATGTCCGAAGCCTAACTCAGTGTCTTCAAATGTGGAACATTTCCTTTAAATAAGTTGGCGATGGTGTGATTGTTCTACCTCCTCGTGTATAATGGTGCAGTGCAAAAGTGTAAATATCACCCCTCAGCGAAACGTGATTGCAGGACACTACCTGAGTACGTCAAACTGCCACGCCGTCGATTGCTAGAAAGGAGAGACCCCGCTCCCATGAAAATTCTGGTGATAGGATCTGAGAAGGGACTTATCCATACGCTGAGGTCAGACCTGTTCGAATAGCTTAATACACCATTAGTGTTTGGAGCGTCGCAAGGATCGGAACATCGATGAATCTATGGTGACAGATTACTGCAACTTCTCGTCGAACTCGCTCATTCGATGCAAACCAGTGCGTTTCGGCTCCATGCTGTATTGCAATCTGTTAAAACGACAGGTACCTCGTCGTTTGTCCTTAACGAACGGTACTGCAGGCACGCTACCAAGGTGCCCGGGACTGGATGTGGACAATGTGCAGATTTTTCACCCTGCCAGACGCTTTGCGCGTCTTTTTCGTCGCCATTCGGAGATCGGTGGTGGTGTGATAATGGGTCTCGTGTTTTACCCAGGCCAATGCTGATCGCATTGGCTAGCCCCTGGTTTGTCAGAACTTTAAATGTTTCCCTCAGGCACTTCGGTAAGACG
Organism: Pollicipes pollicipes; assembly: GCF_011947565.3. Classification (NCBI taxonomy): domain Eukaryota; kingdom Metazoa; phylum Arthropoda; class Thecostraca; order Pollicipedomorpha; family Pollicipedidae; genus Pollicipes; species Pollicipes pollicipes. The sequence goes on along the minus strand of NW_023596818.1, from coordinate 27,947,150 downwards.
CAGTGAGCGCAAAAACGTGACTGACGAATGCGTCCTGTGACCCGCATCTGTTGTGGCTATAAGGCTACTCGATGAAATTGTGCTGTTGTCTAGCTAGGAAGCCAAGTTGGGCGAGTTACCTAGTGTGCACACCAACTCAAACACCTGGCAGTCCCCGTGGGGGTCGATCGTGCCAGTTTGCAGTGAGTGCCACCCTCACCTGAATTATGTACCTTTTGGAAATGGCCACTGTCGACCATGCGAGGGAGCCTCCAGATGAGCACCACTCACCAGCTGCACCTGTGCTAGGCGGGGAAAGGACAATTATTTTTATCTTCCGCCGGTCGGACGCTGCGGTGTTTTTTTCTCTGCTGTCGGTTTTGAGATTGCGTCGGTCGGACGTCGTTTGCCGCGGACGTGCCGACGGCGCGGCTTTAATCTGTCGGCATCCGTACGTCGCGAGAGGCAGTAACTGTCGCCCAAACAACGATGGCGTTGCCGTCTGCGGCGGCGCACTGCGCTGCCTCCCGCACAAAGACAGGCCGGCCACCAACGCCGTCGCTGGCGGAGAGCGAGCTGGAACAGGACACGACCGGGCACGGTGCTGCTCAGGGAGTGGTGATTATGACACGTTCCGGAACTTGCGCACTAAGGAGTGAAAGAAAGAGTAGAGAGAGGGATGGAGTAAACTACGGATGATGTGGAAGAGATATGGGAGAGATTAACACGATTACGGTCCCCCAGCCATCGCCCGTCCACTGGGATCGTGCGTGCTTTTGATTCCAGCGCTGGTTCGTCCATCCTGACCGTTATTCAGGAAGGGCAATTAGCACTGAATTGCTCAGTGCCTTGTAATCAAATGGGGTCGAAATTGCAACCTTCTGGGATCATTCAAGTTATTGTTTCCCATAACCAAACAGGAAACTCAGCGTTGGCCATGTGAACAGCACCATCTGAGTGGTCGGTAGGATCCGAGAAGTACAGCGAAGTACTGAGATTGTACTCGGTTAACCCGAATCAAATAACTAAACTCTCAGCATCTCGTTTTTTGCTGAATACCCCATGTAAGTCAATCTTGCCTGGGATGTACGAACTGCTTTTGCCTCTTCCGTGTGTGGCGTTTTCAGGTGGGTCCCGTTTGAGGGAACTATTTCGCGTTTGAAGTCAGTGGGGCAAACATTCGATCGTATGCGGCAAAGCTCACTTACAGCTATTGGCATGCTCTTAGTGCAGAAGGCTGGTCTAGACAGCACAGTTTCACCATTTGATAAATATGTTTTCGTCGATAGCATGTTTTTACTTGCAGTTGCATTCTCCGTTAACACGCCGTTCTTCTGATACCTGATAGAGCTGCCCAAATGCCTGAATTTTGTACCGTAAAACACGGTTCATTTTCGAAGCTTGCAGTTACAGGGAATGTTCTAGATTCGGTGTCCTAGACTTGCCGACTTTGGGTGTAAAGCAACACCCTGTGAGGAGGAATTTTTTACTCATTTTCCCCGTATTATATGTGAATGTTTCGCTGCTGCCTGATATTGTGCAATCGCAGATGCCAAACCCATATTCCCTTTCTGAGGTTTTCAGATGCCCTACGAAACCGAGCTCACTTGAAACCACCAAGCATAAACAAGGCTCCACGGAACCTGGACACCTATGGCTATGTCCTGCCTCACCAACATCTGAACCATGTCTACGTACGCACAGAGCAATGGCGCCAGGTACCTTCAAGTCAAAGACTCCCCCCCCCCCCCCAGAGACTCCCGCCGCTTGCACGCGTCGAGTTTTGTTTGTTTACAAAATGCATCACAATCGGCGGCAGCGTGCCAAATGCGAGGTTTTCACGCATCCTTGATTTTTTTTTTTTGTCTCACCACCACACCACGAAAGCACACCCTGGTGCAAACACCAGCAAGGCTTGGTGGAGAATTTTGCTCCATGTATTTCTTTTACCCCAAGAAGCTTGACGACTAAATTGCATCACCCCCGAAATGCAGCTTTTCCGAAAAAGTATCAGTCTTTATATTCATCAAACTACTTTTATTTTCTTTGAATCATACGAGTGTGATACCACTTTATCCTTCCTTCCTTTCCCATTGCCTTTAGGGTTGCCATCTGTTGCTCAAAATGTTGACCAATTTCTGCGGAAGATGCTCCAACTGTAAACTTGCACACATTTTGTACATAAATTGGATACATTCGCCAGCCGCCCAAACATGCTTGATATGCACCCAAGAGTGAACAATTCACAGGGAATTAAGACAATTTGAAGCACGTAACTTATTTTTACCGCCATTTTTGCTTTGTTAAACCCTCGGTTAGCCATTTTTGGTTCATGGCGGTGCTCGATAATGATAAATCTAAGTATTTCGCGTGTCTAACTCACCAGGCTACCTGACGGCTATTCTTATGCTGGCATATAGAGGTTTGGGACAGAGCTGACGCAGCTAATACAGAAGTGTTTGATGGCGAAATTCTGCCCTCCGGAAATGTTTATATCGCCTTTGTACGCTCCTACAGCATAGGAAATGCTATTGTTTCTTTCCGTTTGCTAGCATGCATCGCTACCTTGTTGTGCTCAAACGCAAACATAAATGTAGAGGCAGGTATCGACATTTCACATTTTATTGGGAGCCCTTGGACTTATTGGAGAATACCAAAACAATGTTCTCTTTCAGAAGTGTTTAACTCGCACACACACTCCCCGCCAGATGAAGATCAATACAAGCCACTGGCACGCACCACCATTGATCACACCCATTTCAAGCGCCTGATTCGCACACAAGAAGTGTGATCCCACACTTGCATAGCCCGCGGGACTATTAAAATGCAGGATTTCTCGCAATTTCGGCACAGGTTTTCGGTTATGACACCGCATTTTACCGTGAGTTCCCTTTAAGGCGTAGTCTCAGCGGGGGTTTGTGGTAATGCAACTTACGAGGTACAAGTAGGACAATTTTGTGGAAATTGAAATTCGTCATACAATATGCGTTAGATATTACATTTTATATTTACTAACTAATATTCCCCTAATTTCATAATGCATTGCTAACCCATAAACCCGTGCAAGGATCTCACCTCCGGTGCACCATGCGCCAACCGAGCTGTCTAAAAAATACGCCGGTAGAAGAACAAGTCAACAGGAAGGAAAAAGGAAGGTTCGCCGTCGCCTCTTCTTTTTCAGAACACACGTGAGTGTGGCGCTTCTGTTTTTTGTTTTTTTGGTGCCGCATTTTTTCAGATGGTGGCGTTTTTTCTATGACATTGGCCTATGGCCCAGAAACAAGGACAAATGCCCCGTTGACGACCAGTGCCGCACAACCCGAAGTGATCACGCTTACGTTCGCGACGAAATCTTGCCAATCATTTTGAGCGCATTGTATCATATATGCCATTTCACCACTTTTGCGGATGTATCAGCGGCCACGCTGTTTTGGCCATAAGCAGAAAACATCCTGTAGTGTGACTGCGATCACGTGACAGTCATTCGCATTCATATGTGCCGCATGTGCGTGTCATATGTGCCGCATCATTGCTTTTGCGAATGTAGCAGCGGCCGCGCTGATTTTGACCATGAGCAGAAAAAACGTGTCACATTACGGCGGCCGCATGACGTTTCTTTGACATCAGCAATTCAAAGGTGATTTTGAAATAGTCTCCCAATATATATTAAGTAAGTTTACCCCCAACCGTTCACATCTTTGCGGGCGTTGAACTCAGCAACCAAGGGGCTTTGGGTTTTAAAAAGGGCATGGCCGTGAACTCCATTCAAAGGTCCTCAAGATGACTATTTCAGTTCAAAATCCCATATAAGGGCGGAACACTCCCTTCAGATCTTACCATTTTATTGGCAATACGGCGATCACGGCCAAAGAATATTTAATCCTTGAATACTTCGAATGTGTCGATCGTCATATTTCATCATATTTGATGCTTGCTTCAAATGCTTTAAATATGGAACAGTCCCTTCATTTCACCTTTCTTATTATATGTGGTATATTTAGCTGAATGGCTTGGATTTCTGGTATGATTTCTTCTTTCACTGGAAAGCTTCCTTTTCCGTTTCGTGTCATCCAGAGGTGTGATGTCATAGAAACGCCACCCTAATTCCGCCTCCTTTACGACCAAACTGGGTTGTAAATTGTATTGTTTTGTAAGAATTGATTACCTAACCCATAACCAAAACAATGACCACTGAACTATCGGAGGGCGTCAGTAGCGACAACGTATGCCATTTTGTTTCAACGAGCTTTAACACTTTAGAATGCAAGGTTCCAACAAGGAGCACGCTTTCTGATACTTAGCACAGGAATTGGAACAGTGCTGCTGATAATTAATACTACATACTGTTATTTTTAAAACCTTGATTATAGCACATTCCCATAGCCTCTTTCAATTGATCCCAGTCACGTGACTCCGGCCTATGGACGTCGTCCAACCACAAAATTAAACCACCCGCACATTTTAGGCGCGCCCCATGATCTGTGGCGCTTTATTTTCGGTGAGCTCCATTACAGGGGAAATAGAAACGAACTGCGTTCAGTTTTGACCCATTTACAGGTTTGACCTTGTTTAATCGCCCTTATTCCCAAACTTTCGAATCCACTGCTCATTCCGAACTGGGGAGTCCTAAACCACTGGCGGCCCACTCTGCCACCCCCTCTCCATCTCTTTCCATCTCGGCGTCTATTTTCCTCATCCCAGCTCTAGCTTTCATCTCTCCCTTTGGACATGTCGTCTCTACGTCGGCGTTCGAACAGCCTTGTTTATGCGTCTCAGGTTCGGCATCGGTTGCGGAGTAGGCCATCTTCACCGGCTGAGCACCCTGCAGTGGCGTCGGCCGCCCTCACCGTTGGAGCACTGGCAGCATTGGTCGTCTAGACCGACAAGGTGCCTTTTAGGGAGTGTTCCGTATTTGTACTGGGTTTTGAATTGAAACAGGCATGTTGAAAATCATCCGGTGTAGTTCACAGCTCTGCCCTTCCCCAACACCTAAGCCCCTCTGGTTTCTGAGCTACACGCTCGTGAAGACGCGCAGACTAGTCCGCTCACCGAATCAGTTGATACGTGCAGACCATTTTAAGACCACCTGCACATCCGCGACGTCATAAAGACCTCATTCAAATATTGCCACTCCACTGGCAACAGTGATCAAGGCCAAGAAAATATAACTGTCTAATTGTTCATACCTGGTGTTCTTGAGCGCAATTTCCAGATAGAACGGCCGTCAATTTGCTCTCCGTCAATATTGAATGAGGCGCGAATACGCGAACAATGGCGCGAAGACGAGGATAGTTACTATCAAGAGGAATGTTGTCTTCCAGTCTTTCTCACTTAAAAGTTTACAAATAGTTATAAGTGGGCTTATTTCATCATATCCGACATTTGCTCCAACATCCTCAAATGCGGAACATTTCCTTCACGACACTGCCGACGCTCACTCCCGCCGTCTCTTCAAGAGCCCCAGAGCCTCAGTCGACGCTTTCTGCGCTCCGTGTAAAGGCACCATTCGAGCGGTCAGTAAATTCTGAGCTTAATGGCTTGCTGCCAGACACTCCCCATCTCCGTACTACTTAAGTCCCCTTCGTTCGCTGTCGCGTCACGTAGGGCCCGCTCTGCTATTTGTGATGCAGTATGCTATGTTGTCTCCTCCCCGTCGCCTGCTCGAACTACGATCTGCTCCCAGAGCTGCGCGCGGTTGCACGACTGCTACCACAATGTGGAGCGGCGACAGTCGCAAAACCGGACGATCAATGCAACTCACCCCCTTATCGCTCGGTCGCAGCGTGCCCACTGCCCCAACAGCCGGCCAGGTCTAATTTCCATTTATGGCCGGCAAGCCCGTTACAGTCGCCCAACCGGGGGCGCCGCTCGCAACCGCGGCTGTTTGTAACCCTTGCTGGTGGCGGCAAAGTCATTGTGCGTCGCATCAGCGATGCTTAACGACGGCATCGCAATTGGTTGGTGAGCTTCGGCCGACTTTTGTTTCGCTTCCAGCGGCTAGTAGACTGGCCGGAGGCTGTATGCCGTGACACCGCGGCTCCGTCCCAGACGAAGGACGCCTCAAAATTGGAGGCATGGAGGAATGGGGCACAACCGCAAGCTCTTCAGTGAACTAAGAGACAAGTTCCAGTATAATCCACTGATTCAAATGGCGTCATCATCGCCATCCTCCCAGCAGTTTTCTCTCTGAATTGTCGTCGAAGGCCCTCTCACACCCATACTCCGAACAGGACTATTTCAACCTAACCAGCCTGAGTCCCAAACTGCCGATCTGGTGGATACTGAAATCTTTAAACAAGTTTATTGAATTAAAGGCATGAAAATAACGGCAAATGCCAGCATTATAGCGCGATGATAATTGCGCCCCGATGAGGCTTCGAAGTCCGCGCTGTGAGAAACGAATGAGCGCCAATCACTTGCGAGGCTTCCACACTCCTAAAAACTAAACCTTGTTGAAGTATTCCCGAATGTCGTCTATGACGAATCACCTTGGCAAGCATTGATTGCTAGACTAGGATAGAAAAATATCCCACTTCATTTTTGCTTGCCGCGCACAATCGACCCCGGCATGCACAATCACGCTGCTCGTTTTAGTACGCATGTTTTTTCGCCAAACAAATGCGGTCATAATGTACACCGGTAGGCGCATTTGCTTGAACTATGGGGCCTCCTAGCGGATGGGGGGGGGGGGGGGGGGTGTGGAGGGCTCCTGGGTTTGGGCGGGGCCGTCGGGGAGGGCAAAGGAATCCCTACAACAACCTGTGCACACTTTTCCAAACTGTATCTAGCGTACTTTTCTAGCTCCGCGGTATTAAAGTTCGCCTTTCTTCCAGTCATTCTTTGGGTTTGGAGAGGCACAGAAAACACCACTCATGGGAGCCACGGAGGACAGACAGCCTTGATTTCTGGCGCCGTCAGGTGGATGTTTCTAAAATGTGGACGTAGACGCACCATATGGTCGATATCAACAAGGCGACATTGGATGCAACTTTGGAGCTTGCAAGCTTGACAGGTGAAAAAGGGCAGGAACACAACATACACGGATCATTGAGCCATTCAGTTTTATTGACATCAGATAGTGTGAGCACAGGAAGTTGTCCCAGTGTGCAGGCCGGGAGTATTTTTGTAACTGCTTTTCAGTCAACGCAGACTCAACGATGGCGCTTCAGTCAACATTTGCCTTACAACGGACGACCTAATATCGAATTTTTCAAAAGTCCGGCCACGCCGTCATGAGTTGTACGATTCCGCGAGGATTTCCTGCTAATATTTTGGACATCGCATTCATTTATTTCTTTAAACACGCACTGTTGCAGCATTTCATCACGTATGACCTTGCAGATGCAGGAGGGAGTGCCAGACCAGCGTGCGCGCAAAATCCACGATGAAAACTGCTACGTCCCGAATGAGCTGAAACTCCCAGATTCTAAAGCCACATCCAAACTCCACTTACAAGTTTTTGGAACCGTCCTCATCAGAGAAAGAGCGCCTGGGTTATGTGAATGTTTTAAAAGCCTGGTTAGGTACAGAACAAATGACGTAGGTGAAGACCTACGCAGGAATAGGATGCAAAAATCAGCAGTTTTCATTCCTAGCGCAAGCTGGTTCGTTCCGTGGAAGTCCGTCAGATTCAGCCTTAGCAAGCGAAGTCATACGAGGTCACGGAGAGAGGTCATGCAATTTACAGCTAGACGTGTCACACTACATTGATAAGTGGCGCCATGGTGTCACAAAGTCTGTACAACCACTAAGCGTCCAAAACGGGTACCACCTTTACATCCCAAGGGTGGCTTGACAGAATGCAAATGAAATCCAGGGCAAAGTTAATTATCTTGCAACAACAACGGCCAGTAAGTCTTAAGGATCCTACTGCGCGGCCATAGTGGCCCCATATTTCATATTTTTGCAGGCATTCACATCCCCGCGCGCGACCTGGGAAGCCAGAGGTGCGGGGTACCGTTCTCCGCGATGCCAGGGTGGGAGGCGGGCGACGCTATTCTGCCTCAGCGGCTGAGTGAATCGTAGAGCCCCTATGCCAATGACTGTTACGGCATTATCTTGGATTGGATTGACCCAAGCGCTTGAATAAATCTTCGAATCAAACAAACCTCATCTTCCTAGTGTGGTTGGTGGCTCGTCGCGTAGAATAAATGACTTGTATCATTTGACTGTTTAGGTGCTAGCAAAATTAATGATTAGTGCAAGTTACTGCAAAACAAGTTTCGTCACGTAGCACTGATGTCTATAAGCGTTGACGGTAGAACGACTGTCGAAGCGCTCCTATCGGTAGGTGCTTTTGTAGAAGCACGACTATCTTGGAACCCCTACTGGCGTGAGTACGAAAACGTTTCTAAATTCCCCAGCGGATGGCAAGGGTCTGTTACCGAGAAACGCACTGGTTGAGGTTTGAACCAGTGCGTCACTATGAAATACGTGACACTCAATCCCAAAGCCAGAGTCCGGCTAGAAAACCACTATATTAAACGCCATGTGGGAGAAATCAAAGCCATAGAAAAGACGTTTCGCTGAATTCGCGGGATACTGCCTTCCTGTCCGCGTATATATTTGTCTAAACGGCTTTTCAAGGTTTCGTGGCACATGCACAATCATTTTGACACATTGTGTTACTTACGAACACTGCAGAAACGCATGCTCGAGACAGCAATTCAAACGAAATAAATTACTTTCACAATTGTGAGCAGGGAGTCAAATGAGAATTTCTCTTATAGGAGCGACTGCTCTAGATCGTAATTCTGGGCTTTTCAGGCCTTGGAGGAAACTGGTGCGCAAATGATCAAAGCGGACGTGTCTGATCTAACAGAAGTAAAAAGTACAAAGAGGTGGAAGAACTCCTTTTTTTAATGATATAATCCGAGCCCTTTTGAATGGATGGAATCCTTGGATCAGAACTCACGCTAGCCAGTGCTTGTTGTGTAAATCCTGGCCCATACGATCTGATCGCGCAACGGCAGGTCAACGGCGCAATTTGGCAGCGGAATTTTATCGTGCCGCAATGCTCGGCACGGTCCAGCTCGACATGGTCCGTCCTGCCCTCTGACGTCATTTGACCTTTATCGCAACCACCGCCGCCGGCCGCAGGCCATACCTGCCAATGGCATATAGTGAGCACCTAAAGCGACTCCATCTCATCCCGCCGAGGGTGGGTGAATCAGGATGCGGGCGCTCTAACCAAATGGGCCCCTGAGACGGACATTGACCAACTAATTAAACGAGTTAATCCATGGAGCGCATGGCTACCCGAACGACTGACGCGTCTCACTATATACTGATGCACGACTGTGTTCTCTTCTGCCCAAAATATGAAACTAGGAAGTATCTTAATACAGAATGTAGGACAAGAACAACAACAAAACTGAAGACTGCGTCCACCCGGGTGCGCAAAACTGAATGACAGTCAGATATCGGTATGTATCGGTACATGACTGTGTCCTTCCTGCCCAATATCTGAATCTTGGAAGCATTTTAGTACAAAATAAAACAGAAGGTTGGGCTACGTACCACCCATGTAGGTGCGGGCAAAAACTAATCTTTGCAAGGACGGGGGCCGCGCCCGCCCAGAACGGATGAGCGCGGGGGCGTGATGGAAGTGTAGTCATTTCAGGTCACATGTTTAAATGTTTAGCACCATGTTGAGCAGAGTTATGTCCATACAACATTGGTGGACTTCGATACTCCACATATTTCGGCGGTCTTGGTCCTCACGGGAACAGGCTCTGTATATCGTGAAGAGACGTGTGCTTGCTTCCCAGTTTTGGTCGCTGGGTCCCACTGGCTCTTTCCACGAAACGGAACCCTGAATCTTGGCACCCATTGTTTTTTTTTCAACGAACCAAAACTCAGTATGCTGGCTCCTGCTGGCTCTGAAGTTAAAAGTCGCACACCGCAGACATGCCACAGCAGTCAGCCAGTCACAATAGTGAGCCTCTCCTGACGCCACCACAATTATTAGCGGTTTGGTGTTAGTAGTAGATCATTGCCACATTTTTCACTGAGAACTGCCAGCTGAAGCCATGTTAGCACCATTCCAGAATGGTGGATATGTCGATCATGTACGATATTATAATCAACCACATAGGGGCGTCCAAGCACCACTATGTTTCAAAGTTTCAGTCAGTCAGCGAGACTTGTATTTCCAAGCATCCATCCGTCAGGATTTCTCATAAATGCTGCCAGCGTTGCGAGAGATTTTTGTGAAAACTTGCATTTTGGCTGACACGGTTATGACTGCGAAAACGCCAACAACTGATCATATTTCGTTGGAAGTTGGTAGAAGTTGTTTAACGCCCCGGCCTCAAACGCGCAATTCCATTACGGATCCGGCATGTTTCCGACGCAGGTACTGAGGCAACTATGTATGCTGAGAACGTCGGCAAATTCACAGCGCGCCATGCTCAAGGCATCTCCCAGCGCACCGTGGAAGCCGGGCTTTCCCGAACAGAACATAATGGTGAATGAGTCGGCTCAAGGCTATGCGTCAGTATTGTTTGATGCCAGGTTCATCATCGAACCTGGCCGGGTAAAATTCGGTTCACAACCCTGTGAAAAGCAAACCAACACACACGCGGGAACTCTATGGCACAGTGGGAAATTTACGTCACAGAGTACTCAAGCCGCCAACGCCACCAAATGCCGCCTGTCTTCCACCGACTGAAGGAACTCTTCATTCTGTAGAGGGCATACGGGCCGGCAACCGCCAGGAACCTGTAAAGCGCCCAACTGCGCGTGATACTCCGATGGCTAAACCAGGCCAAGGCCGAGGCAGCCGGCGCGCACCGAAGCGAACGCTCAGGTCTACGGCCCGCGTCTCAAATGGTTCTGCTATATATAGATGCGGTTTCTCAGGATTTTTTTAGGACTGCGCTTTGAGGTTTTCGTTTTTCAGCATGCCTTCGTTTCTTTGTTGTCACAATTTATATATATATATATATATATATATATATATATATATATATATATATATATAGTGTATAATTACGTAATAAGTATAATTTCGTGTTTTTATTGCATTTTTGTTAGTATCTGTATACAGAACTATCCGACAGCAGTTCTGACGAGACTTTTGACGCGTTGCCCGGTCCGTAGCAATTCAAGGATAATTAATTCGCGTGGATCCAGATCGTTACCGATTCTAGCGACCATGCTTTTGTGGCGGCGCCGACAAAGCGAATGACGCGCTCAATTAGCCTGCTGGGCGCCTTCTATCGTGCAGGGTCGGGACTGTGAGTACCAGGGTAATACCGGGTAGACCAGAGCTCCGTATAAGTAAATTGCGGCATGAAACTAGAAATACTCTAGATTTGTGACGTAGGCTAGTTTTTAGTCTATACTAAACATTGGCAGCCGACAACTGAAGCTAGCGTGGCACAGGTGTCACAATGGCAAATCTATTTTGAACTGAAATGAACATTGTGCCCAGACGTTTTGAAGCACGTAGTTTGTACAGTCGATTATGAATCCGACGCCACCTGTTGAGCTACTGACACCACTGAATTTACCGCGAGTCGGAAAATTCATGGCGTATCTCGCATCAAAATTTTGACCCGGCACGCTGGGGCTTTGGCTTTTGTAGACAAAAAATGGGTAGCAGATCGGTTCAGTACTATTAAGCAATATTCCGTTTGGTGCAAGGTTCGTCAAAATTGCACCGATAGAATGATGTTCACAACTCTGTGAAAAGCAGGCCTGTAACACGCGAACTCCATGAGTTGTAGGAAACGTACGCCGTGTATCTGTTATGCTACCAGCGTGCTTCGGTGACGTTCAACGCGTAACTCAACTATGAAGGTCGCTCAGGTGCGTGACGCTTTTTTAGAATGATTTAAGGGGAGTGTACCACATTTGTATGGGGTTTTGAACTGGAAAAGCTATCTTGAAGACCTTTCGGTGCAGCGCACAGCCCTGTTCTTATGACCTAAACTCCTCTAGTCTCTGAGCTACAGGCCCACGAAAATGGGCAAACTAATTGGGGTAGAGTGTTTCAAAGTCCCCGTTTACATTCACGACTTTTCAGAAACAACATTCAAAGCCCGTCATTCCAAAAGCCACGCGGTGATCAAAAACGAGAAAAGTATAAGGAGTGTATAGGAGTCGAACTAGAAACCTCATTTGACTCCTCACTCAGCAGTATAAAAGGATTATATTTAATTTGCTTTGCTTTCTCCAGATATGGTCGAGTCGCCCACATCTGGCTCTCGTGAATACGATTTCCAGATATCACAGCCGTCAATTGGCCTTTAATCCAGTGTTGCGGAAGGTACGTTGACGTAACCAAACGATGACGTATCGAAAAGTATTTTTACCAAACAAAGAAATTGTGTTGTCTACAGCAATATTTTCTACTTTGCAGTATACCCATAGATATATGATAGCTCGCTTCATTACATCTGATGCTTACTTTCATATCTTCAAATATAACACATTTCCTTTGGGCAGCATTGCGCAGTGGCCAACCAGAGTAGACTGGGCGACCGGCTGCCAGGTTGTACCAATCCTGCGTTCTATGTCACTGCCTGTATGCTCAAGTTGGCCCGCGCGATGTTGAATGGCCTTAGACCCGGGGTGCAGCAGCCCACGCGGAGGTGCTGCAGATGCTGTATGAGGTAGGTCCTCAGTCCGTGGTGCGTGCCGGCAGTTAGCTATTAAAGGGCGCATCTCATTTGTGTTGTCTTTCTCGAGTGATCACATCAGACGGTACGCTTTAATCAGTAATACCAGTTTTCTTGAAATCCTGAGATGTCCGGAATTTCTGTTTGAAGTAGCCGCTCCTGTGGGAGAAACCTCATTTCACTCCTTGCTCACCACTATGAAAGGAATATTTTTCATTTGCTTTGCCGTCTCCAACATTCCTGTTGTGTAATGTCTGCAATACACTACGGTGTCGAAATGTCAGTGTAAAAAATGCTACGAAAGCTGGAAACGCTGTGTAGACAAAACTATGTGCGAACATGAAGCTATTATCCCATGTATTCAGCGAAACGCCATATTGTGGCATTTATCACAGCGGCTAATTATCAACCATCACAAACCTAAGCTGTTGGGAGGTTTACCACGCGGTCGGCAGCCGGGTGGTGAACCACCTAACAGTTGCTTTGGGCAGCGCCTCTAAGATGATTGAAACCGCGGCGAGACCAGCGTTGGACGGTCGGCCGCCTGAGTGCGCGCCGTGGTGACGGCTCTTCGTCATCCGATGGCGTGTCATCAGCTGCCTCCCTCGAGGCGTTAAGGCGCCTTGATCGCCCGCCGCCGGGAGAACCGCCGCGCCGGCCCGGATGCCGAGCTCGCCGGTGTGTAGCGGTGCGCGCCTCCGGTCGGCCAGCGTGGCGACCTCACCACAGTCCAGCGGCACGCGGCCTGGGTCGACGAGCGCGGTCCGCAGTGCGGTCCGGCAATGGAGCCGGCTACCCGCCACGCCGCTGACGTACCCGGTCAGCGCTGGATCGTCTCGCCGACCATCTGGCGTAAAGACCGGCTGCTCCCCTGCCGAATGATCCGGACAGTACGGACCACGTCCATCTTGATAGGGGTCTTCTGCTTCATCCCGGTCTTGCATGCCGCGGCAGCGGGACGCAGATGCCGGAAACAGGCGCGAAGAGCCAGTGTTTCGGCGCCAAACTCTGCCCACTGAACCGTCGTCTGATGGCGTTGGCCGTGAGAAAGTTCAGCTCCGCAGCACTGGACGGAGCGCTCTTCTCGCGTGAGCTTACAGACCGCTGCCTCGAACAATGCCAGGCGTAGAAGCAGGCGTTTCTCGGGCAGTGGGAGGCCGACGAGAAAATGACGGTAGAGCGCTGCTTAGTAGGCCGGCACGCACGTCTTTTTTACACTTCCCGTCGCATCGAAAATTCCGGGCAGGCTTCGCTTACCAGCCTCTTGATGATAAGAGCATAGTCCAACACGGCGGAACCTGCTCCTTCTTGCGCAGCGCTCAACTCTGCGGCCGCCGCTTCGGGCCTCGCAGAACCGTTGCTTCAGTGAGAGGTGGCGTCACTGGGTCCGCCTTGCCAGAGCTCTCCACGACCTCCATCGCCAGCCCGCGGCATCCGTCACCATGATGCCGGCGAGCCTGTCGGCGGGGGTGCTTTCCAGTTTCGCCACGCGTCGATATTGCCCGTGGAACGCGTTCGGTGGCGATGCGTCAAAAATCTCCGCCACCCTCCGACACCTTCACCGTTGGCGGGTGGTCTGGGACGTCCGCCGGCATCTTGAGACCGCTACCGTTATCCGGAATCCGGACAGAATGACACTCCCGCCGCTGCCACCATGTCGCGGTCGTCCGCGAGTGGGCCCAGCCATGCGCCAGGTGCCACGTGGCAAAACTTGCGTCAACCAACCGGCCTCACCCCGCACCACTGACCTTTGTGCCTCGGGCCATCGCGTGGCCAGGGCTTACTAGCGGCGGACGCAGCCAGCTGAAAACAGGGTCTTACAGGGCGGGGGAGGGGAGCAGCCAGTAGCGTCGGCACTGATTTTGAATTGGGGGCAGGATGTGCGGGGGATCTCCTGCACAGTGCTGCATTTTAAAAGGAGGCGCCGAAGGCGTTGCCCCGGTATCAAATTGTTATGCGTCATATCCAAATAAAGTGTCAACGGTCAGGACCCGGAAATAGGGTCCTTCAAATTATCCAGCTAGCTAGAGTCCCGCTAATCGAAAACAGGGCCCTGTGTTCCAGAAAAGGTCTTCCGATGCAAAGTTGGACTTGTAATAAAAAACATGATGCTTCTATTTTACCAAGGGGCCTCCAAATCTAGTAAAGGGGTCTCGCTTTCCAAAACAAGGTATACTGATCCATGATCGCGGCCATCTCATGAATAGAAGGAGCTTCCTGTTCCAGAAATGGGGTATACGAACGACACGGCAATTATATTTTTTGACCTTGACCACCGCATGGCTAATGAAATGACAACATTTTAAGGACGTAAGTATGGCATCGGGGGTGCCTGGGTGACCTTGAAATAGGCTCCCAAAGAGGTCTGCACATTTTGCGGGCGTACACTTCAGAAACTAAGGGGGTTTTGGTCTTAACCCGCGCCCGGCGGGGGGTCTGAGACAACCACGCCGGGGAAAGTTGACTCCCTCCTAGTACTTCTAACCTTCAGACGAGGCATCTATGCATGCACACATATACATATATCCACCTTTCCTGCAGACCTTTGCCCACTTCCTGACGTCGCACGCACGCCCCTCACACGGACGTCGTCGGCGTAACTTCGGATTCCAGTCGCGCGATCATGGTGGTGATCTGTTCCCGTTTGTCGATCCGCTTGTATTTTTCATGGTAATGCTTCCCTTTTCGGTGTTTCTTTACTTCCGGGGCTAAATATCTACGAATGCCACTGCATCCTGAGGGAGCACGATGTGAGCGCACAGTCAATCAATTGGAACTTGAAACTATTAGCGTACTTCACGTCAAGTGAATACTCAATCCTGTCCTACACTACCTTGTTGCAGCCCGTCAGAAATAACGATTGGAAAGCAGCTGCCGAAAGACCCCGGATCGGCGCCGTGCCCGGCTCGCGTTCAAACACGTCCATTCTGTCCACTGACGTGACAACCCTCTGAGTTGGACCGTCTGCAAGCCAGTCAAAGGCTGAAAACTTTCCGGTCCGAGTGTTTCCAACTGATTCAATAACAAACTTATCCCCTGCAAGAGAAAACCGTTCACCGAAGAAAAACGTCACAGGGCCGTCCTACAGGACGCTGACTGCCGCTGAAACGCCGGCTGAATACGAATTGTTCTCAGTTCCTCCGTCAACAAGAGCACCTGCAACTCACGACCTTCTGAAAACGGCGTCGTCAGTCGGGGAACTAGCGACAATATGTTGTTCACCGGAAACCTTGTGTGGCTTCAGAGCCAACGATATGACCATATTGTTTTCAGGTTTGGGTCGCGCAACCTGACTTTGTCACCGCCCCCATTAGTTCCCCCAGCTTGCCCCCCACCAGTCAATGATCAGTCGATCCAGACGTCGAATTTTGGCGACCCCATGTATGCTGGGAAACCAAAACGTCTTCCGGCTGGCGGGGACGGTCACATGTCCAAGCTCAGCGTGCCGTCTGTTACGTAGACTGCCACTTGCTTGGGCCCCACCCCGGATGTCCCACGTGAATGCTGTTTCGGACGTTATGTTCAGCGATGAAAACCAGCAGATACCAGCAATGAAAGTCGGAAGGACTAAGGGCATCGATAGTCAGAATGCGCTAGATGCTGCTCCAGAATGTTTCGGTGCAATGTAGCATAGTTTATCTGTTGGGTTCGCCCACTATTTTCAAGACATAATTTGACTGCCCACGCACCACGTCATTATACACGTGTGGTCCCTTTCCATGACGCGTTGCCACGAGTGCCTCGGCGACCCTACTCTGCGCGTCACTGAAGCTGATTCGCACCCTCCACTCCTCGGTATAATGCCTCAGGCTTATTTCCGGTTCGTATTTTGCCCCGTGTTTTCGCAGATGTAGAGCTCTCGCAGCGAAGCGAGCCGGGATGAACGGCTATTTGATCTGTCAAATTGAATGTCGAAGTGCATTCATCTGAGTCCGATTCATGCCGGAGATAGGATTACTCTTGGAGAGCAAAAAGCTGGACCGAATAAAACTTTGCGTAGCCAGGCGGATGGCTAGAGCGCTCACCCGAATCGTGTTAACTTTTGCTGGCGAGACTGTGGCAGCCAGCACGCCACTTTTCCACGCTCAGAACTTCACAGTGTACGTTTGCGCTGAAGTGTCGCGCGTTCGATTGGCAACGCCAAACAAATGTCAGAGCAACAGAGAGCGCTGAGAATACGGCATTTACCGGGAGAAAACTCTGAACGAAGATCGCAAAGGGAACATTCGTTCCGAGTAAATCGCCCAAGTAATGGTAAAACGGGTCTAGTCTTACAGGGAGTGTTCCACATGTCTGTGAGGTTTTGAGCTGAAATAATTATTCTGAAGATCATCCGGTGCAGTAGTTCACAGTCATGCAATTTTTAAAGGGATGTTCCACGCTTCTACGTGGCTTTAAATCCGAAATCATTCATGTAATATGAAACGGGTCTGCCTTACATGGAATCTTCCACATTTCTGTGGGATTTTGAGCCGACATGACCATTTTGAAGATCATTTGGTGCAGTTCACAGCCCCGCTGTTCTGAGGATCTAAACCCCTCTTTTGTCTGATCTGGCGAATTGGCACCTTCGTCACAGCACGAAGCTGCCTTAACAGATGTCTGAAATTTAACTCTCCGCTAATCCAGCGCATTACATTAGCTGAGGGCCACCTGTATTCCGCGGATGTTAGAAATTGTGCTGACGTGCTGATGTACGCCAGACACCGATAATTCGATGATCATGTTTGCTGTTGGCCTTCAGGATTAAATGGCTATTGAGTTGTCAGTATTCGCCTTATTTTTGTATGGCGTCATGCATGCATGAGTGTCCCTGAAGTCTGCACGGAAAAGCTTGCAAAAGATGGCTGGCGTCGAGATCAGAATCCAGAGGATTTTAAGGCTTCAAAAGGGCAGTGCTGTGAAGTGCACTGAATGATGTTCATAATGGTTCTTAGTTCGAAACCCCATGGCAAGTGGAGCACTTTGTGGTGTCCCTCTATTCTATGGGTTTTTGAACTTAATCGTTTTGAAGGGCATTTGGTGCAGTTCACAGGCCTGATCTTAAGAACAAACACCGTCTAGTTTCTGAGCTACACGCTCATGAACGTGTGTACACTATTTCGGGGAGATTATTTCAAGGTCACCCATGCATCCAGAGCGCTACAAAAACGTCATTGAAATCCTGGTATGCCATCGGTCATGCGACGATTAGGGTCAAAAGAAATATCATTGTCGAGTCATTCATATGTGGCGTTCGTGAGCACAATTTTTCAGATGTGAAGGCCGTCAATTTGCTCCCAATCAATGCAAGGTACGATGACGTAATCAAACAACGACGTCTTGAGTAGCGTGTCCACCAAAACAGAAACTGTATCCTATAGTGCAGTCTTTCCCCTGAAAATTATTCCAATAGCTATAAGTGGGTTTATGTCATCATATCTGATGCTTGGCTCTATATTTTGAAATATAAAACTTCCCTTTACCTGGGAACGACACAATGATTTCGGACAACTACATGACTTGTCTAGCGAAAAAATGGCCTCGGGGACGCTCTCTGTCGTTGTTCGGTGTGGTAGTGGAGCGACTTGACATCGGCGGATGCTGCATTGTGCTTTATTGTGCAACATTAGCATTGTGCAACATTAGTGCGATCTTAAAGAACATGAATTTTCGGATCATTCGCATACACTGTATTCATCCATGCGTCGCATAATCTAGTGAAACACAAACTGTGATGCTTGGGCTTGGGCTATTGCTTTTTGATATCTTCATACGCTCTCGATGGCATACATGATGCAAGTCGTTTGACGAACAGAAATATTTTTCATTGTAACACTCACCCAGCCCAAAATTCACTCCAGTTAGTACAAATTTGCAATCTACACTCAGCAACCTATGTCACACTCCTACATTGCATCCACTCATCCTCGTAACGTCGTCATATCATATGTCATCGTCTTGTGATTGCCAAAGGTCATTTCCCTTGCAATCGTCGCCTTGCCATTGACCATAGTCTCAGCACCATTAGTTATCACCTAACTGCCGGAAAAGGCGCAACAATTCGGCATGTTCGGCAAAGCCAGCGTCGCTGGGCAGCCGCGTCACGACCGACCGGCCCCATTTTCACAATGACATCCTCGACGTCACCTCGCTGATGAGCAGGGAGTACCGTCATGCCGTCCACCATGCACAGAATGCGTACGAGTTCCTTCAAGCGCCGAGTTAATGCAATTTTGACTGAACAGACTGGTGCGACTTGCTCTGAAATCCTGGCTTCTGCGGGTAGAAGTGTATTGCGCACCGCGCATCGTGCGTCCGATCCAGGAACGGGACGGATTTTGCTGACGGCCATAACGTCGCCCATAAACTACGGCGGTGAACAACACAAACACGACGACTCAGGCTCAGGGCGACGGAAAACAATATATGACCAAAGTTTCCCGGGATAAAGGGTGCAATCGTCGATGCATGTGGCAGTTTTCCAGCGTCTGGAGTCCTAATCCCATGCTGATGGCTGTACATCCTATCCGGGTCGACGTCTTCAGCAGAGGTTCCGCAGTATGCGTTATCCTATGCGGCCTGGAAATGGTGGTGGGAGATCATAGTTATATCGCGAAATGATCGAGTGATACATGGCAGGGCGGTGAGCTGGGATCGGTTTTGAACCAGGGTGGGAGTGGCAAATTCCATCACCGTAACGTACAGGAGTGAAAAGTTCAATTAACAAAAGTTGGAACTTACCAGTCAGTAAGAGATGCTCCAGCAAACAAAGACATACGTTTCAGGTTGGCATCAATGTAATACCATGAACATGATATGTTTTGTTTTTAAACATCATAGATCATTACACTGTCACCGAATACATTAAAGAAAAGTAATTTCATAATAGTATGATGAGCGCCAAAGCCTATGTAGTACCGATGTTTATTGATGCTGCACTCTGCACTTCCCATCCGCAGGATTTTTTTTAGCACAAAACAAAGCAAAGCAATTCAACAACAGAAACAACGAAAAGGTCAACAAGCATAAAGCACTGTGAAAATAAGTGCTCAAATGGTGGCATCCAGCTTTTAGATTTCGTTCAGACGGCATTTCTTGAATTTTTCATTCCCACTTTTCGTGAGTGGCGCAATCTATTAGCCAGGTTTCTTCGTGTAAAAGAAATACGTGGAGTAAAATTGTCTGCCAGGTTTTGCTGTTGCACCAGGCTTCGCTCTGCTGGTGTGGCGTTTGCGTGGTGTGACCAAAAAAAAGAAAAAAAAATGGGGATGAGTGAAAACCTTGTATTTAGCACACGAATGGTGATGCATCTTGCACGCAAACCAAACTTGATGTGTGCAAGCGGCTGGAGTCGCTGGGGCTCTCGGGCTTGAAGGTACCTGGTGCCTTTGCTCCGTGTATACATAGGCACGATTCAGATAAGGTGGGGCAGGATATAGCTATATAACATAGGTGTCCAGGTTCTGTGGAGCCTTGTTTATGCATGATGGTTTCAAGTGAGCTCGGTTCTGCGTGGCGTCTTTAACCTCTGAATGGAAAATATGGGTTTGGTATGTGTGGTTAAACAATATTGGGTAGCAGGGAAAAATTCCTCCTCATAAGGTGCTGCTTCTCACCCAAAGTCGGCAATCCTAGGGCACTGTGGCAGCGCCATATCCACAGAGTCCCAGGGCCGCGTCCACATCTCTCCTGCCATCTGTCATTTCGTAAGATGCGTGACTAAGTCTTCACTTCAAAATTCCAGAGGCCAGTTAAAGAAGTAATGTCCAAATTTCCTACCCCCAACTAGGAGCGAAACAAGATTCAAGGAAAGTCCTCCACCGTCGAGGGTGTTTTTCCCACGGAGGTTTATAACTAAAATGCGCAGCGGCTGTCCAATAAACACATCAGATCGTGGCACACTTATACGACCTTGATGGCTGCCCCTGATCTTCAGTAACGCATGCATCGATTGCGGACGGGTCTTGATCCGGAGAACCGCACGTATTGGGTTGTTTAGCTGTTGTTCCGGTTGCTGCAGTTTAACTGAGAATCTGCGCTTGCGATTTTAATTGCTACACCTTAATCTATACACCAACACCGTTGCAGTTCAGCGCCTTCCGCGCGTGGACAGCTTGATATCCTCTTCAGCTGATGTTGGACCCGTGAGTGGGTTGGACCCGTATGACATTGGAGTGGCAAGTTGGCGTAGACTTCAGGTAAGATTTTACATACTAGTGGAAAACCCATATATATTCACTGCTGTTTTTTGTGTTGCCCTTACGACCAGGATCGCAAACACTTGTAATCGTATAAATCAAATGGATGTTGATGCTGAATGAAATTAATTCGCTGCATGAATTGAATGCTGGTAGAATGACTTTTTGTGTGGGCTCGAGATTCAAACCAAACGTATCTGGATAATCTAATTTGAATCTGCTGTTGGTTCTGGCAAACAACTAACAATGATTGATTTTTTTTAAAGCGAGGTGGGGACTGGGACATGACTAAAGCTGATGTTTGAAAACCATCTTCTCGCATCTCGCATTATTCCATCTCGCAAGTTCTTCGGTGTCACTTTCATTGCTGTTATTGCAGCATCAATGCATGATTGAGAAATTAAGTTATCAATATTTTCGGAGCACCAGTGCAGTTGCAAGAGCCCATTGCGTGCATCGACTCATTGTTGTTATATGATACACGATTTTTTGCACACATCATTTGCGGCCCTTTGCATGCCAGCTAACTGCTATCGTAACATTGAGGATTGGTTGCCCGGACCAGGTTCAGGAGCTCTGTCATGACGGCGGACAGCATGGAAGGCGCAATCAGTGATCAGCCCCGGCACAGCTCGGCCCGCAACATGGCGATGACTTCAGGGCACCAATCGGTTGTTGCGTTGAAGTTTATATTGTACATCATTCCGCATAATTAACTTTTGTGTACCCTGATGTTTGCCGTTTTTTTGCTGTACATCCTTTCATTTGTCTGGTTTTTTGGTCCGTCTTTAAGGTTCAGTTGGTAAGAGCGCCTGCCTTCCAGAATCGACCCACGCACCTGTGACAGCGGTCGCGCTATAGATCGGGTAACGTCCCAGGGCGTGTCAGGCCGTGCCGACATTGCAGTACGCTAAACTCTCACCAGCAGTATCTGTCTGACCTGGAATTTCACGACCTTATGGTGGGGCCGTGGTTCAAGCAACACATCCAGCTTTGCTTGGGATCTCATCTGAAAAACACATCGCTTCAGAAGGTTCAGACAAAGCCTACATGAAAATGCTGCAGTGCGACCTAGGCATGTGCCAGCAGGCTCTCTCTACGTCAGATTTCACGGCCCATTCAAGACCACAAAAAACCCTGACCAAAAAACTTGATTGTGGTTCCAACGTATGAAACGGTACTTCATCCGTAGCTGATGCATGTAAGCTGATGCACGGGCTGCACATGTTCCTTGAACCACTGCGGCAACTGAAACTTGTCCCAAAACTGCTGCCAATGGCTCCGTGACACCGTGTCCGCCATTTCTTTGTTTCAGCCTTGATAACAAGGCTGGGAATGACCCGGCACTAGTATTATGTCGAAGAAATAGTGAAGCGTGCCGAACACAGCTCAATTGTTTCCCAGGTGTTCCAGGAGCTGGGTGGTGAAACTAGTGTTAACCTCAGCCCGCTCCTCTGCCGTGCGCTCCTCGTCAGGTATGCTGCTCGGGCGCCGGTTCCTCTCAGCTGAGGCCCGCTGGTGGGGCTCGGATGCGGAGGAAACTGCATATCTAGGACGCAGACGGCGAGGAGCCGGCTGTCGACAGTTTGGTCTGGATCAGCATGAGGGCTGAAGCTCGTCAGAGATGTTAATTTTTAGCGCCGAATCAGAAAGAGTGTGTATGCTACTGCTATCCTCAGTGCTTCCTGAATCCCACGATACGGTTTTGCCGTCTGCAGCGTTTGTTATGGCCACCTTGTTCTCTCAACCTGAAATAAACGGGCGACTCAAAAACGACCTCTACGCAATAATTACTACGAATGACAGAGACGAAGCATGGAAAAAGTGACGACTCATCAACGGCTACCACCGAGCCGCATAAGTACCCACGACAGCTACAAGCTACAGCTGTAGCTGTTTCCTCTCTGTGTATGCCATGTTTTAGTTCCAAGTAAGTTAGGGAGCTATTTGCTATGATACTAGTGCTTTTCTAAGCGGTATCAAACCACAGTATAGTCATTTGTGGTTGTGCCTGCCGGAATAACTGGATTTTAGCAGGAAGCTGTGGTGTTGGTCTGATTTGTATCCGTGATGTTGAAATTAAAATGGGCAAAAGACATTGGCCAGCTCCGACATTGTTTTGGTGCTGAGAAATGACATATTTTTTGGAGCCGATATGACTAGGATAATTATGATATAAGGCGGTGATGATATGGTGTTGATAATATGGCTCAAGTCAAAAGTGTTCGCAGGCCGCCTTTTATCGTATGATAAATCATTACTATGACTGCATATACATGTATATATATATATATATATATATATATATATATATATATATACGACATAGACATATATATATATATATATATATATATATATATATATATACGACACATTGTTATTACTAATTAATTATGAAGTTGAGAATAAGTGGTAATACTACGACTAGAGCCTTTAATCATATGGCTACATCACATGACTGCAGGCTACGATGGGTCGACAATGAATTATTGACAAAATAATCAACTGCACAGCAGCAACAGCAGCAGCATATCCTGCTTTGATATAAACAATGTGCTATAAAAGCTGGCGATCGCGTCGTTGCGCATGTCAAGCAGTCCATCAAAGCTTTTCGCAAGGCCAAGACAGCACCAAGGCCAAAAATCCACATGCAAACCACCCACTAATCCACCACTTGACGCAGCCCCCGCGAAGAGAATGGCCAGTTGGCGTCAGCTTTAGTGTGTTTCGAGGTATTCTTTAGGTCTAGCTGTCAGATGCTGCGAGGTATTGCTATCGTCACAGAACCATTTCATGACGCCATCAAACAATGACGTAATGGGGCGCATTTTACAAACTTGTAGACTAGATAAGACAGTAGTAATAGCCTTACTCCCCGGAGAAAAAAACAGGAGATTGGAGATATAGATGGGTTAAAATTTCGGCAACATGCCGTTATCAAATCAAGAGCACTCCTGCTAACGTTTAGATAAAGGCATGTTGCCGAAATATCAGCTCATCTATATCTCCATTCTCCTGGTGTTTCCCGAGGAATAAGGCTTTTACGACTGCCTCATTGGTTTATTATCATTGTTATGTCATATATTAAGTAAGCATCATTAAAGATAATGATGCTTACTTCGCTGCGCCGACGTTCAGTATGCATTCAGACGCTAGTCGATTTCCCCACACTGCGACAACTGCCCTCGGCAGTGCAGGCAGCAGTTCGTTGCTGGAGGGGACGCAGCACATAGCGATTCCGAGCGTGTGCTCCCATCGGCGTCGATAGAATCTGGCCAACGATGAGAGGCCTACGTATAAATGGACGCGGGAAATGGCAGCGGCCGAAAGCAAAAACATTGTACTCTGGAGCCCGCTATTCCGGGCGTTCGTTTCCCGTTTCAATAGGCGGCCAGCGTTGGTGTGGCCCACCAGATGAGCAGTCGTAAAAACTATATGAGTTTGTTTGTGCGAAAGTCGCGATGATTGCGAGGAATATATTATCGATGCGTGGCAAAAAGCAAAAAGGAAAGGGAGATTTACGAGTCAACGCAATCAACGGAACGCGTCAAATTGCACTTTGACTTGACAAAACTGTGAAAAGATGATCCATAGAGTGTCGCGCGCTTGGACGCTTGAAATGATAACTTCTCGCTACCCTATGCGTCAATGTTAGTCTGTCGATGTCGAGGGAGCTGAAATTTAAACGAATTGCAAGGGATCACACCAGCATTACATAAATGACTGAACCCAGGGAACAAGAAAAGGCACCACACCCTTTTTTTGTTTTGGACCCGACAAACTTATCAATGGCCCGATCAGAAATTGCAATCTGCTTAAGTAAATTAAATACGATATCAGACGCCATATGGGACGATTAAGACAGACGTCCGCTGTTTCCGGATGATGGAATGATCGAATCACTGAAACAAACGCGTTGGCCTGAAAATTGATACGACAGGTGACAAAGATGGCACTGATCAAACACGTCAAAAAGGTGAATTAATTGTCTGTGTTAATAACTAAGCTTTCATGTGCCAAACCCACCTACTCACAGGGCTCCTACCATGGATTACAGCAGCCTAGGAAAGTGTGCTAATGATGGCGGCCGTTTTCGCCAGCCGCAAGTCATCTGATGACCCAGCTGTGGGTCATCAGTCGGCGCCAACTGCCCCTCTTCGCACCGATAGTGCACACAACTCTTCTTTACAGTTTTTAAATGAGCCCTAAACCTATTGTGACTGTGCCGCTGCACGGGCCGTAAGGAGGAAGCCAAAGTCAAATTATGTTTTAGTTCCCCATGAGGCGCGGACGAAGGTCTTCGCGAACCCGGTAAATCACGCATGAATGCAGGCCTGCGGCATTTGCCTTGGTCTTGGAAGGTTGTCTGAGTGATCTGGCACTGGACGCTCCCGCGAACATACCGGGTGGACTCCATGAGTCTCGATAAGGGAACGCATTATTCACGAGGGAGCCGTCTGTGTTAAAGGAATTGCTCCACATCTGTATAGGATATTGTTCTTCGAGCGGCCTCCCTTTTAAGCCTCGCCAAAATCCCGGAAAGAGCAAACACGTGGGAGCACTTGTACGGGCGAGGCCAGACTAGATGTGCCCATTCCATGGTGTTGATAGTTCATAGATAGTGTAAGTTGATAATCGCGAATGAGGCAAAATGTTGTAATATCCTGCACATGATGACCTTGCGTGAACATCATTTTAGAAACATTTTGGCAATGAAGTCACGAAAATTATGTCAGAACTTCGGGCATTTGGCAGGTAGCCACTGACATGACCAGCAGAAGGAGGTGTCCATGCAATCACTCAACTAGATCGTCTTAACACGAGCTCGGGTGGGGGTCAAATTGACCCTCCCGGAGGTTTTTCCAGAGTAATTCCCGGACGGCGCGGCGCAGCCGCGCCAAATTTTGCATAGTTGTAGACAATTGAATAGCGGATCGTTTGGTAACAGGAATTCAGGTGTTACTTGTACGGTCGCTGACCTATGGCAGGTCAAAGTCAGGTCATGGTTTCAGAGAAGTCAGTTTCTAGGGAATCGTTCAATCTGATAAAACAACTGAGTGTTAGACGGAGCCATGCATTTCTGAGATGCTTTCTTAGGCAACACCAGTATTGAACGAGCAAATAACGTTGACCCAAGGTCGGGTATGAAGGTCAGACCAAGGTCAAAACCAGCCTGTTTTACTGCTCTAGGGCTTACTGTATGGGGTAGTTTCTGGTGTCCATTTCTAACTTATTGATGGCAGGAACCGCATTATACATCTTCAATGGACTTCTTAGGGGTCATAATAGGTCACTGACCTGAAATGACCGGGCCAAAATTTTATTTTTAGCGACATACCGCTTAGCGTAGTTTTTGCCACTTATTAAAATACAAAACTCAGAGCAGTCCTGCATGACTTTGGTCACCATGACCTTCAAAAGGTCAAAAAGGTCACTGACCTTAACTGAGCGTATGATCTTTTGCCTAGAAACAGTTAGCTAGGTTATGGGGGCACTTTGGAGACCAACCTGAAATTCGACCTTGCTTGACCCTACTTGACACGAAGGTCATGACCTAGAAACCTCAAAATTTGACCTAAGTAAGTTCACGTACAGGTCAGCACACCCTGAAACTTTGGTATCTCTAGCTCTTCTAGTTACCTAGATCTCAGGGGAGGGTAGGTCAAATTGCCCCCCCCCCCACCCGAGCGAAGGGTATCTAGTCGGCCACCCGGGCGCGTGTTTTGTCATCGTACATAGGTATTCACTTTGGTATCCTTGCGTGATCTATCTTGCGGTGAAAACCCTAGAAAAAATATTACGAGAACTGAAATGAATGTAATTCGGTTGGAGTCAAAAGTTGTCGTAGGGCTTTGATGATGATGATTTGGGGATTTAGGGCGCATCGACTGCTAAAGGTCATGCAGCGCCCTCCAAGGCGTATACAGCCCGCTTGCTGCCATGCCACAAACATCGCACAGTGTGTGTGCCTAGATGATCTGAAAAGGTATAACGTGCCTTTAGCTGATATAAGCCTGAACAATGGCAAAAAACTGATGTCTTACGCATGAAGTAAAATAACCATGTAGGTTCATTCCTTTGTAAATAATGAATAGTTTTAGGGAAAGAAATGGCCTGGTGGGTACTGCAATCGGTCACATGTAGGACTTGGGTTCGAATTACAGACGCAACTTTCTACAAAAAGAAATCGGCACCTAGCCCAGCCCACCCCGCCTGGCTAATGATACAGCCCGCAAAGGCCCGTTCCCTCTGGGCTTCAATGCAGATCCGCCATCAACCTGTAAGCACTAATTCATTGTATTGGGCTTTTTAGCATGCCACCTCAATTTATGCCTATGCATTTAAGTGTGCACAAAACGGCTTGTAGGCGTCATATAATGCATAACATTGTTTGGCTAACATCAGTGATGTTGCTCAGAGAGCAGCAGTCCTGCACGATGGAATTTACAATGTATCAAAGTAGATCTTAAACACTGTGGGCAGTTTTCAAATTTAAATGAGAATGAAGAGAGTCCAAACGGAATTCTTCCGTCAACAATATGCTCCAGAGACTTGACCTGTCCGTCTCATCTCCATGGACCACAAGCCATTTCTTTTGAAAATTGTATGCATCAACTGATAGCTTTGCACTGAAAGAGTGAAAATACCGGGTGTTTCGAGTAATGGGGAGTGTCAGTTCTATACCAGGTACATGAGCTCAATAATCACTCGACTGGTTCACAATTGCCACAATGTCAAATTTCTCATTGAAGAACCCGAGTCGGCCTCCTATATGGTGTTCGCTGTCCTAAAGTGAATACATCATGCAACTGCACAACATAAATAAGACATGGTAGCTTTGAAATTATCCACATTTCTCTCTTACCATTGTCCATGCTCCAGCCCATAACCACCGCGTAATGTTGCGTGAAAGCCACGTGAAAGCAAGGATGACAATAAAATTATCCACGAATATTTGCCCCTCCAGTGACACTGTTGGTGTTAAACAATACCATCAAAACCCGTGTGTATTTTGTTGCGTGGTACAGAAAATATTCTATGAAAACAAGCAAAACCTGTGAAGATAGTTTTCATGAACTATTTCTTCCGTTTACAAAGCCTGCAGACTCCAATATTCGACCTTTATCGAATAACTTAGTGACGTCATATGTTGAGATGATTTTTTTTTCTCTACACAGCGGCATACATATACAATATTGGGGGGAAAATGAGCAAATCAGACAGAACAAATGCCTCTGTGAAAAAAAAAAATCTTAGCAATCGCAGTGAGAGAAAACTCTGTTGAGTAAGTGTCCTGAAATCGTGGCCGCAAACGTCATCTTCTGCAGACATAGATAAAACAACTCTGTGCCACCACCTTTTCGGTTTCGACACTGCTGTGCATTTGATGCGCCAGTGACTGCTGGTTGTACTGACAAGCGGGTGAAGCCAGGAAGTTTCCAAAGGCTCACAGTTTCCCATGCATTTCATTGATCATGGATGTTGATTGTGGTTTGTAAGGCATGGTTTTTATGTAAACCAAGGAATGCGGAGTTCACCACACCCCCACAATAACTGCCAAGGGTAGTGTGTATCTGTATGCATGTTAAGGACCCACCGAAGTGCCGCACAGTGAAGTCAGGCTTTAGGTTTGAAAAATTAGGATGCTTTTTTTGAACGTGGTATGTTTACTTACACCTGTTTAATTTGTGCAGCCTGGTTTACTGGCGTGTCTGGTCTGTCATGGGTTGTCTGTCACTGGTGCTCTTGCTGTAAAAATGGAAATATGTTTGTTGCACGATTGTGTTGTCCTTGGCAGCGCACTCTGGTTTTGGGATGATTTTAAAACTTAGCAATAGCAAAAGACACCCTGTTTTTCCTGCTTAAATGTTCGATCAGCAACAGCCCGCCAAGTCTGGCGCAGCTAAAACCCTCGGGTTCTTGCGGGTCAGAAATTCGCAGGTTGACGGGCTGGAACGCCGCGTCTCTGGTCCGATCCCTACTGCGATACAACCCCTGGAAGCTTATGCGGAAGCTTCAGTCGCTGGAGCTCTGCGAAAGGGTGCACGACGAAGCGCAACGCGCTCGTTATCAATGAAAGTAGTTCTAGGTGGGCCATTTGAGCAAGGAACGCATGGAAGCTATTTTCAGTTACCCAACGTGCAAGGATGAGTGGATGCTGCAATGCATCTCATCTAAGCACAGTACACGAAGGCAGCAATGTCCCCTATAAGCAGACATGTTTACACGAGACACCACTGGATCTTTCCAGTTGAGTCTTGTCGCCGGGCGTTTTCAGTTTTTCGCCGCCGCCGCCCGGATTTTATCGCCGGGTCGCTGGACATCGCGGCGGGCTTTCAGCGTTGGCATAACTCAGCCGGCGCTAGGACTTATTTCCTCTGCTCTCCGATCTCTTACCCCATCGGGGCCGAGAGAGAGCGCCATTTATTTAATATGGGCCGTCCATTCTGTGTCGGCCAGCACTCGGCATCGCATTGTTCGCCGGAAGCCTCGGGGATGCCTCATCTGAGCGACGGTGGCGCCAACCGAAGCCAGGAATGGGGGACATCAGCTCCAACAGACACAAAGGCTGACATTGTCTGGGACTGCTTTGAGCGTGTTCATGTGCACATGTGCTGGTTTTGAACACGCTTGGTTGAACTGCGATCGCATGCACATCAAATCTCGGAAACCGTGCCGAGTGTAGTGCCGGTGGATGGATGAATGTTGTCGCATATTAAAACCCAGCCCGCAAAACGTCGGCTAGTGTGTGAGATCTGAATTAGCTCCCAAGAACATGACATCAGACACTACCCTCATGACAACAAACACTGGGAGATTTTGAACAAGGTACCATAGCGTACCCACTTATCGTGGGGTACGTGCTCAGTTTTGTTGATGTCATGCCCAATAACTCATTAAAACTGACTACACGTCATGAGCTTTTAACCCAGCATTGGGCACCAGTATGCCCATAATGGGACACGTGAGAAAGAAAATCGAAAACATGGTAGAGTGATGTGATCGATTAATACCTCCGTCCGAGCTATATGTTTGAAAGCCTGGCCATGACCGGCCTTAAGCATGAACCTTATTGCTGTGATATTTAGCATTTTGAGGCCATGAATCTGTGTACGAGCTCAGAGTTAGTATGCTGAGTTATTGTCCATTAATATGCAGGGAGGTACTGGTTAAACGACGTTATAAAGTAAACATAGATCATCTAAGCAGCACTGTACGTATCGGGTGAACAGGTTGAGCAAGGCTGCTTTAGATTTGTGCAGAGAAATTAAAGGAACTGCGCTATTAACAGATGTCTAAAATAATCAATCGCCCAAGCTCCCGCGTCCCAACACCGGGAGTGGGGGAGGGGAGGGGGGGGGGAGGGCATAAGTGGCTAACTCGCCTTCAGCTCCCACGCGGGGCAAAGGCCAAATTGGCGCTTTGGCGCTTAGGGGCCATGGCGCTACCGGGGCACAAAATCATTCCAAACACCCGATACACACTAAGGGCTGCGTAACACGTGAGCGGCTCAGCCGGAAGGTTACGATGCGCCATACCGCGTATTGGATTGCAAAATTACTTACCACGACCATCAGGCACTACGAACATTGCACGAACTTCGCGAGCGTCATGAAAAACTCGTAAAAAATCTCTGGTAACCAGTTCCCAAGGGCCAGTGTTTCCGAAAGAACCACTGAAATCCGAGACGATGCTCATGATGTGCTTAAAAAAGAAGAAAAAAAGAGGAGCCTAGGATCCAGGGTCTGGCTTTCTCAAAGGGGCCAGTGGGAACCAGGATCCGATGTTTGATTTTGTCGAAATAAACAGGGGAAAACCAAGATCCGGGATCTTGTTTCATCGAAAGATTAATAAATAACTATGAACCAGGGCTTTGTTTTGTAGAAAAAAAAACTATTGCATACCGGCATGCAGGGTTTTTTGTATGTTTTATCACAACTTTGTCAAATTTGCCTGCTGCACCCATTGTTTTTTTTTCGACGGTAGCCATGAAAATGAGGAGTACCGTGTATACAAATGCAAAACGAGCGTTTGTGGGTCAAACTTTATAGACTGGTTTCTTGGATACGACAGCACAATTATCCACGGTCATAGATCTGGCACCCATACTTTGTGTAAAGGGCCGGGCTCAAATGCATATAACACTGAAGTAGTTAAAAAAAGAATAATATGTGGCCCGCTATGCTGCCAAAACGAAACAGATAATCAACGTGATCACGCTTAATTCAGCAAGTCAATTTCAGTTTTCCTATGTTGGCAACAGTAAAACTTGATAATGTTTGTAATTCTTACCAACATGTCTCAATGTTTCCTGTTCTTAAGATTTCAGCTGAACCTGTCCAGTTTTTCCCTTGCAAACTTTAATAGAAACGCAGGTAGATATAGGCAGTTGAACATTTAATTCACACCCATGAGGTCCAAAGGAAAACCGACTTTGGCGGGAATCAACTTGAAGGTAAGGAAGAACCCTCACAAGAACAGCTAAAAATGTATCCTCATTAAAAACGTTGAACGGAAACACATAGTAGATGTACGTCGTGAGCATCTTATTTGCGCCCATGATATTCAAAGGGGATGTTCAACATTTGAAGATATTGAGATCAGCATCAAACAGGATGGGAAAAACTTACTTGTAACTACTGGTAAACTTTCAAGATTCAAAAACGACCCCTAAATAGCAAAATTTCAAGGCTTTTAAAAATGCGCCCCATTACGTCATCGTTTGATGGCGTCATGGAATGGTTTTGTGACGACAGCAATACCTGGCAGCATCTGGCAGCCAGACGTAAATAACGCCTCCAAACGCACTAAAGCTGACGCCAGTCGGCCATTCTTGTCGCGGGCCCTGCGTCGGGTGGCGGACTAGTGGATTGTTTGCTTGTGGATTTTTTGTTTCGGTACTGGCCGTTAGAAAAGCTTTGGTGAGCTGTTTGACATACGCAACGCAGCGATCGCAAGGTTTTGTGGCAGATTATTAATCAGTGCTGTAATCCTGCCATTTATGCATTTACTTATTCGCCCTCATATAACCATTGTAGTGTGACACCATTATCGCTGGTGATAGTCCTTTGGCGTTGTCAAATCAGTTGTTTCCAGTCATGCATGAATTATGAACTGTTATCTCATAGGTTTCACGTAAAGTAGTCAACCAATGTGGTAAATTGTGTAATGGTACGGGTCAACAGCGCCATTGTGGCACTACCTCAGTGCTGCACTGTGGCATGGCATGAACAATGATGTAGTTTCGGTACCGCAATCCCTGCTACTTTCATAACAAATTACATCATGAAAAGATGAGTCAAGAGCGCATTCTTGTATTAACTCCGCATCAGACATATGACTGGCCAAATCACATGATGCAATATACAAGTCACTTTCAGCAAAGCATACAACCCATAAGTGGCATCACTTGATCAGCCTGTTTTGGAAATCCGCAAAGCGTAGGTGGCAAAGATGCAAACCTGTCTTCCACTTTCACAGCTATGCAGCGCGCTGCAGTCATCAGGCTACTTCACTCAAATAATAACGAGAAAATATTACATGTGGTGATATAACACTGCAAACCTGCTAACCTTGCACAAGGCTGGATACATGACAAGTGCATATGGGTATGGTAAATGGGTGGAATGCAAGGAAGTTATGAAGCTGCCAGTGCACGCAAGGCTCATGATGGGTTATTAACGGTCATCTAAGAAACCAACGGCAATACTTTTCCACCTATCTCAGCACCTAGCATCTCACAACTTGCAGTGACTAGGACATTGATGGCTCACAAACATTGCTTGCCTGCATACAAAACTCAGAATTCTTAAGAGAAAGACAATTTTGCAAAGCTGTATTACTTGAGCTTATACGAAGCGTGTGCATTAATGAGCTGCGCGGACCAGCCCCTACTGCCAAAATGACTGGCTAATATAATGGCATGCAACGGATTAATTACATGCCGTAATGCATCAATAGGTTAAAAAAGTTGGCAAGATCGTAATGAAGTAGAAAATTGCCTTTCTACACCCCTGCAACATAGGTGCTAGTGTTTCTTTCAGTTTACGAGCATTACTACCTTGTCCTGTTCAAACACAAACAGAAAGCAGAAAGATAGAGGCAGGTATCGATATATCACACTTTATTGGGAGTCAGTAGACTTAAAGAATATCATGTGATACACGCGCGCTCTCAACTCCCCCCCCCCCCTCAACCGTGCAGACCGTATCGCTTAGGAGGATGGCCTTGCCTCTCACTGCGGCGGCGGTGGAAGATTACTCACGCTTCAGTGGAGCGATTAACCATCACCTCAGTTTTTTTAAACATGTCTCGGCATTTTCAGACTCGTCATTTTCAGGCTCCGGGTCATTTTCTGGGTCCCACATCCCCTGGTTCCACGTCAACGCTGGCCATCTGTCCATGTCATTTGTCACCTTCTGATCTGCCTCTGTCTCCTGGTCCCCGTCACCCTGGCTGGTCAGTTGCCGCTGCCTTCTTCCAACAGGTTTCAACTGATCGAAACGACATGTGAAACGATGCCTAAAGTTGCCCTCTCTTTTGATGCGGTATGTGTTCCCTTGTCGGCAGCTGATCACTATAAAGGGGTCATCGCAACCAGGTCGAACTTTTCCTGGCTTTCCTGGCTTTTTTGGAATCTTTATAAACACCCGATTCCTCAGACGATAAGGGACCATAGTTGCCGTTTTTCTACTAGCATCCACTCTTTCCGGTTTTGTCTTCCACTCTCGTCTGACTACCTCCTCGTGAGCTCTCACCGACGTTTTCACCAGGTTTCTAGCCCAAGACAGCTCTGTGCCGAAACGGCTCGAATAATTTTTCTGCGTTCGAGCTATCTTAGGAGAGCGTGGGTGGCGACCAAACTGGAGAAAAAAGGAGACCTACCAGGGGCGTTGTGCGGAGCTGACGTACATTGAAATCTAACAACACCCAGACACTTGTCCTACTCGCATCCCGACTCTTGCACAATGCGACGGATCAGGACATCGATTGTCTGGTTTGTCCTTTCCACGGCCCCATTCGACTGCGGATGGAATGCACTAACCTTTTTTTGTCTATGCCCACTAATTGTGCCAACACCGCCAGATGCTGGTTGTCAAATCCAGACCACGACCTGTCAGTATGGATTCCGGGAGACCGTGACGGTACACGACACTCTCGATCGGCGAGCTGGCGACGGTTCCTGTCGATTTGTCTGGGATGGCGGCCAACTCGACACTTTTAGTCAGAAGGTCCAGTGCGACTAGAACGTACCGATCACTTCGTCCTGTGGTTTGCCGTCTGAACGGCCCCATCAGGTCAACAGCGACGTGCTGCCAAGGAGCTGTGGGCTGCGTCGTCATTTCTAACGGCGCCGTGAAACGACGCTGCGTGTTGTTTGAACGTGCACACACCAAACGGGTCCTACAGTAGTTCCTGACATCCTGCTCTTTTTCTCACCAAATATATCTAGCGTGGTTCAGCAGCTAAATGTTCTTCCAGCACCGAAGCGTCCGAACTCGTCACGTTTGAGGCTCGAAGCACGCGGAATGAGACCTTTCGGGACCAGTGTGTACTTCTTACCTGCTTTGACGACGACTAACAAACCGCTGCCCTTGTCAATGACCGGTTCAAAACCACGCCGTCGCCACCGATGGCTGTGTGGACCCTGCACTATGTTGAGACGTGCTTCCATGCGCAGTGCCCTGGACGCCTCGTCCTGCTCCTGAGCATCTCGCATTCCCTCCTCGGCCAGGTGGATCAGATCGCGTGGCTGAGACTGTGGCGCTGGCTGCGCTGCGGAGATCACCACGCGAGACAGAGCATCAGCATGTTGGTTTTTCTCCGCGCGACGGAAATGTATGGAAAAGTTCTCCTCTCTCTCTCCCCTCAAAAAGACTCCTCAATCCCTTCAACCCAGCGTGCGTACCGCCCTCTCGGATCTTTGGTGTTGCGTAACCATTGAAGCCCACAGTGGTCAGTGAACCAGTTAAAGCGCACTCCAAGCAGGTACGGTCTGAATTTCCTCAAAGGAAAAAAAAGCAAGCACCTCCTTATCTCGAATGTGCCAATACTTTTCACCATGTGAAAAGGCCTTCGATGCAGAAGTTACCGGCCTGTCGACCGTTGATTGGTCCCTCTGTGATATAACACAGCCCAAACCAAGATCCGATGCATCCGTGCTAACCTCAAGTTCTTGTTGCATGGCTGGTAAATGTAAGAGCGTGAACGTGCCGAGGTCCTATTTCGGTTCTTGAAAAGCGTTTTCTTCCCGCTCATCCCACTGGAACTTGGTCTTGCCAGAGATTGTATGCAGCGGAGTCGCCACGAACTGGAGATGTGGCACGAAATCATTATAGTAATTGCAAAGCCCAAGAAATTGTTTCAACTTCCGTTTAGTTATCTGTGGTCGCGGCCATTTTTGATAACCTCAACCTTTTCTGTATCTGGCTCGAGACCTGAGGATGACGCAAACGTGCCCAAGAAACCTTATCCGCCGTCTGCAGGGCACCACTTTCTTGCTTTTTACAGCCAAGCCAGCCCACCTCAGTCTTTCCAACACAGCTTGCAGCAGGTGCAGGTGCTCCTCTTCAGTTTTTCCACAGACAATGATATCATCGAGATATGCAGTAACCCCGTTTCCAGTCAGACCTCGCAATACCTCTGCTATCAGGCGAGAAAAACATCCAGGCGCCCCCTTAGCCCCAAATAGCATCAACCGGAATTCCCATTTCCCGTCCTCTGTTGTAAATGCGTTTTTTTCTGGTTTTCCCAGGCCACTGGGACCTGCCAATAAGCCGATTTCAGGTCCACCGTGGTAAACAGCCGGGACCCGGCCAAGCTATCCAGGCATTTCTTGACAGATGTTAGGTAGCAGACCTCGTCCATCGTCTTGTTGTTTAACGCACGAAAGTCCACCGTGAAGCGAAAAGAACCATGTGACTTCTTAACCATCAAAATAGGTGACGACCAAGGAGAACTGGAACGCTGGATTAGCCCACGGGCCTCCATGTCAGCGTTTTGCCTCTGCACCTCTGATCTCAAATGATGTGGGGTTCTTCTTGGCCTAATTGCAACAGGTGGCGACCCGCCGGTGTTGATGCCGAAATGGGCACGATGTGCTCGACCCAGCTCAGCACCAGAATTTGCGAACACGTCCCGATATCTGTCAAAAGGACTCTTGAGTTTCCTGCGACTGACCTCACTGACTTCCGGTTCAGCCAAATCAACGCTTACGGGTCCGACCCAATTACGCTTGCCCCCCCCCCCCCCCTCCCCCCACCCGACACACACACACACTGGAGCCGCCGTCATGTCTTCAACCTTGCCAATAACGGAATGGACATAGACCCATTGTGTGGTGTGCTCACTGTACCGGCCCCCGACACAGACGCAGCCCCGAGTCACTGCGGACCTCGGTGAGCTGGAGCAGCAACAGTGTACCCGTCACCCGTCACATTAGTCACCCGTCACATTGCACCCGTCATCATATCCGGTGACATCAACATCAACACCTGCAGCTGCAACGAGAACACCGCAGACAGCAGGTTCAGAGAGCTTCTCACAGCATACTCTCTGCAGCAGCATATCAGCGGGTCCACGTTCCGGTCATCTGACTCCACCATCGATTGTATTTGTACAAACGGTGGTGTTGAGCGCGCCGGCACGCTGCACTGTGACTATAGTCCCCATGACTGGCCACGTGCTCTAGTGCCGCTACTGGACTACCGACCCGCGCAGTGGGCACTAACGGCCAGATGCTGGCGCAAACTGGACTTGACGGAGGCGAATCGACGTCTCCAAAATGTGGACTGGGGCCCAGTGTACGGCAATGTCGATCCCGGAGAGCAGTGGGACTATTTCCTTGCAGTGACTCGTCCTATCGCTGGTGCTTTAACACCGGTGAGACGTTTAAAAGTGCGCAATCCTACAGCACCACCTGTCACGGAAGCTACTAAAGGCCTGATGGCCCGGCGGCGTGCCGCACTCCGTGATTATGACCGCGAGACGTATAAGGACCTAAACCGGCAGGTCAGGTCGGCAGTGCGTCGTGACACACGGGAGGAGATTGACAGGCTTGTACGGGAGGGTGGGCCGAGCTCGATGTGGCGCAGTGTGCAGCCTGTCGTCTCATCTAAGCAGCCGACCAGGTCCACACCTGATGCGGACGCGGACGACATTAACCGGTATTCCGCCAGCATTGGTACCGCGACCGCCCGCCAGGTGGACTCCTCGGGGCCGGAGCTGGCGGTACGCCTGCCGCGCGTGGCCACCGGCCGGTTCCAGGTGTCGCCCGTTACACTGGAGCAACTGCGACGCGTCATAGTCCGCATGCATAACAGTACATCGTGCGGTGCAGACGGATTGTGTATCAAGGCGAAGGCGGCGTTCTGTTTACTCCACCGTGACCGCCTACAACGCACTACCGCAGAATATTCGCTTGCTGAGCCTTCCACAATTCAAACGCGAGTTGCGTGGTTATATCCTGCAGCGGCGGATCAATGACGGATAGCGACGTCTACTTCAAATGAATTTAGCGAATGTGAGAGAGTGCGTTCTGCGTATGCTTGCCTGCGTGTGTACGTGTTTACGCGAGCCTCCCTGACCTACGGTGTTATTTCCATGACACGGACTCTGTAATAGCCACATTCTGAGTGGAGTGAGCTTATGACGTGTAATAAACGAATAAGTAAATACATAAAGACGGACAGAATCTGGCCCGGGGTTTTCCGCGGGGATTGGGATGCGCTTATCCATGATATGCGCGCTATGCGCTATGGGATGCGATTATCCCCAGACCGAGCCAGGCAAGGACTAACAGAAATTCCATAACGTTCCATTTGTCGAGGATCCGGATCAAACATAACGTCTCGAGAAATCGACCCGAAGTCCTCAGCTTGTGCGTAAATGATCCTTTCAGAAAATGGTTCCGATGTGAAGTCAGACGCAAGGCGCACGGAAACTGGCTGCGTCGGAGTGCCATCTAACCGCTCCTCCAGCGGTACGCGAAAACCCCCTAGATACAGCAGCCGCTCGCCGTAGTTTACTTGGAAGGACTTAAACGGCGCCAGAACATCATTTCCGAAGGTGGCTGGAGCGGACAAATTTTCCACTACCAATACCTGAACGTCATTTATCGCCGCCGGACCGATCAAAACGTTTGCCGAAACAGTTCCAACCCATTTCAATGTTGCGCAATTGGCTGCGACCGTGTGTACAACCAATGGACTGAGTGGCAACGAGCTGACCCCCGGAAGAGATGCCGACACACAGGTAACCATTGCTCCCGTATCAGCCAACCACTTACAACGCACTTTCGCAATGCGGCCACTGACATGAAGGGAACGGGCCTGCGAATTGTGGGGACCTTTGACCTCTGGTCCGGTTACCACCAGTCCCGCGGTAGTAACCCTCCTCAGTTTAAAGCCTGATGACAGTCATGCTGAGTGTGTCCAAACTCACGACAACGCCAGCAGACAACGGGGGCCGGTGGCCCCCGGCCGCGACCCAATGGAGCCTGAGTACACTCCATCTGCAGGTGGCCAGAAAAACCACATGCCCAGCATCGCATTTGTCTGCCCCGGAAACCAGTCCGGCCCGACCCGGGCGCCGGCCAGCCCGGCCCTGCCGCACCGCTGCCCTCCCCCTGCGCACGCTCCTGTGGGTCGCCCACCCAGCTGACCTTGGCCGGGTCACGTGGCGGTCCCCCGCCCCGCTGAGCCGACCGCTGGCTGACCCGCCCGGCCCGACCGCCGCGCGGACCTCAAATACGGTACGAGAGAGCTCGGCTACATCGTCCCGGAGATGATCAACCGCTCCCTTCTCTGCTGCAGACCCCCCACAATTTGACTGACTTTAGCCGGCGAGCGATGGACAGCCTCCTCAATTTGTTTTGCATGTATCGGCATCTTATCAACGTCAATGCTGGGATACAACAGACGTGACTGTGCCGCAATATCTGACGAGATGGCATCCAAGAACCTACTCCTCAAAAGAGCGGCTCCAAGAGACGCGTCAGGCTCCGAGCGAGGAAACGCACCACGAAACAAAGATAGCAGACTGGAAAGAAACATACCGTGTGTCTCGAAGGGCTGCTTAAGTCGCTGACTGAGCCTGTCCTGATACCAGCTCTGGGACGGACCGAACTCCCGACGCAGTGCCGACTTCAGGCTCGGAACATCCCTGTGTACTCTTCTGACAGCGCATCCATCACCGCAATCCGCGAACTGAGGTCAACAAGTGCCCTCCCCCGCAGCTTTCTTCTCGTCGCCCACCGCCAGCCGACAGGTATCCAATCGTTGCAAGAAGTCTTCCAGCCCTTCCCCATCACCCCACGCCAATTTCTCCCTCGACTCCATTTGGCACGCGCCCACTCGCTGCCACCAGTGTGATAACGCGCGCTCTCACCGGTAGCAGCAGACAGGCGTCCCGGTGACCCGTGACCGCGGCGGCCGGTCGACCGCAGTCTCCGGCGGTCGGCCGCAGAGGCGTGCTCAGGCGCGCGGACTAGTGACGCAATACACCACAACCAAAACAAAACTCTCCCTCCAAAGCGAAAACTTCGCACACACACTCCCCATCGCATCAAGATCAATACAAGCCTCTGGCACGCACCACCAGTGATCACACCCAAGTCAAGCCCCTGATTCACATTTTTTAAAAAAAAGTGTGGTTCCACATTGGTGCAGCTCGCGGGGACTATCAAATTGCAGATTTTCTCACAATTTCCGCACAGGTTTCCGATCATAACGCCGCATTTCACCGTCAGCTCCCTTCTCAAGTTCCAACGGGGTTCATGGTAACGCAGCTTAAGAGGTTGTACTTGAAGGACACATTTTTTTGTTCAAAATTTAAATTTTAATGCAATATGTGCTAAATGTTAAGCAAAATATATCTATAAAATTACTGTAGTGTTTCACTAATTGTATAATGCCTGGCTAATCCATAACCCCGTGCAAGATGCTTTGTTCCGGTGCGCCAACACGGCGCCAAACGAAGTGTCTGTAAGAAATAGGAGAATAGAAGAAGAAAAAACGTCAGCAGGTGAAAAAAGACTTGCAAGAAAAAAAGAAAGAAAGAAGAGTTGCTGTTCCGTCTTCTTTTTAAAACATTCGGGAAAAAGACATTCTTTTTCCGGTGCCGTATTTTTTGCACACGGTGGCGCTCTTTTTATCACTTTGGCCCATTGCCTAGATATAAGGAAAAACGACCTGTTGACGTGGAGTGCCGCACAACACGAAAGTGCTCGCGCTTACGTTCGCGACAGGCATTTAGCAGTGAAGTGCTACTTACAGCCAATCACCTTCAGCGGATTGTATCAAATGCGCCGCATCATCGCTTCTGCGTATGTATCAGCGACCATACTGTTTTTGAACATAAGCAGAAAACAGCCTGTGATATCACGGAGATCGTAAGACGTTTCTAAGACATCATCAGTGCAGAGGTGACTTTGAAATAGTCCCTCAGTAAGCCCTGTGCCACTTTTGCGGGCGTGTAACTCAGGAACCAGAGGGCTTTGGATCTTAAAAAGGGTATGGCCGTGAACTGCATCAAAATGTCCTCAAGATGGCTATTTCAGTTTGAAACCCCATATAAAGGGGAACATTTCCTTTGAGGAAAGCCGACATTGGAGAGGAATTAACTTGCAAGGTGTGAGGAAGAAATCTGGATGTGAGGGTGGAAAAGGTGTGAAGGGTGTGAAGGTGCGAGGAAGGAAAGAGGAAGAATAAATGAAAATTAATGCTCGTGCTATTCTAGAAGAATAAACAGGTGGCTTCAGCTTTCAGGCATTTCCTTTGTAAGTGGCCGCCAGTGATCTTCAGCTGGCATCAAAACTTAAGCAACTGCAGTTATGGTATTAGAGTATGCTGGCAGCTTGACTTGCTTGTGGGGTGTGGTTTATTTTCATGGAGTAAAATGCATGGATTATCCTGTGCGACTCACGAATGTGAGGCTGAGAACCTGGAAACGGATGCTTGTATAAACAAATATAAAAACCAATCTCCCAAGTTTGCTGCTTTTGAAAGAGCCGAGAAAAACCAGAAATCAGAGTCATGTTCCGTAAAAAAACAATGAAAGCGGGATCCAGGGTGTTGTTAAGCCGAAAGATGCAGTGGGAACCAGGATCCAGTCTTATCTTGTCTAAAAACCAAAGGGACCCAGAACCCATGGTCCTGTTTTGCTAAAAGAGCCAGTGACAACCAGGATCCATTTCTTTTGAGGAAAGCGTTATTGGGCGCCAAGATCTAGGGTTTTGACGAGGATCTACGGCTTCATCTTGTCAAAGTAACTAAGGGGAAGCGGGATCTACTGTCTTGTTTCGTTGAAAGAACAAGGGGGACCGAGATCCAGGGTATTACTTTGTGGAAGAAATCAGTGGGAAGCAGGACACAATATTGGGGCCTATGCACATGCCTTCCTGCGGATCCTTCGTTGTATGGAGCTGGCGTTTCTCAGCCTGTGTCCGTTTTACGGATCCAACACCGATCTCGGGGCGAGCCCGCTGACCAGGAGCGTCTTCACCGACTGAAGACGGCGACGGAAGAGATTGAGAGATACATTTTGACGCATGTATTTACCACTAAAATATTTTCGTGCAACGCCGGTGCTGCGATGTTTAATGCCAAAGAAGGCTCATTGGAATGGGTCTTCCCTGTCCCCACTTCCCCGCCCATGTCCTACGTGCTATCATAGTGTCTCAGTTAGCTATA
The DNA here is from genome assembly GCF_011947565.3 of Pollicipes pollicipes. Taxonomy (NCBI): domain Eukaryota; kingdom Metazoa; phylum Arthropoda; class Thecostraca; order Pollicipedomorpha; family Pollicipedidae; genus Pollicipes; species Pollicipes pollicipes. The sequence continues at coordinate 27,905,672 of NW_023596818.1, read as the reverse complement.
ACTGATGGCACCGCCAGTGGTGCTCAGTTGCACGCGTGGACGGCCACTGAACTGTTTCGATGGGGTTGAGCCATGCCCATGCCCCCCCCCCCCCCCACTTGCTCAAGTCTGCATGCAGCGTGTGTGTGCTTTGTTGGTGCCGTTCTGTCGTGCGTGGCTGGCACAGCTCAAATTTTGCCCAATTTTCATGCGGTGAATTTAGGCTGAATTGTAGACTTGGGTTGTGAAATGTTCGAATCAATGTTCCCATTATGATGCGAAACTCGACTGCACGCGCTGAAACGCCAAGGTTGTAATTTACATCTAAGAAAATGACCGTCCCCGGGGCGTGACCAGGTCAGATTGTTCAAAAATACTTCTCCAACTGCTTTCTTATGCACGTCGGATGTAAAATCATTGAAAAATTCTGATAAGCCCTGAGGTAGCTTGTTTCATGATATTTTGGTAGGAATATGTTACGATCTGGACATTTTCAACGCAAAGGCAATCATTTCTCTTCCACGCAACCCACGATTTAATTCCAAGAAACATATGAAACCGGACACGAATACAGATCTCGGCAAAACTGAGTCGAGTCTGGAATCCGATATAATTCCACCAGAATCGGACGGGATCGAGTTTTTTTTGCCCTGCAACTTTGACGTCTCTCTTGCAATGTACCTGGCGTAAGTCCTGTGCCGTGACCGTCATATCATTCATACACTGTGAGTATGTCGTCGCCTTTGCACCGCTACGTCACTCTTATGTTGACTCTTTACTCCGGCGAGGACGTACCAACACTGCATCGTGACCGTGACGTCACCAGCGGACAGTGATCACCGCGTCTTTGCCGCGCTGCGACCCCAGCGTTACCCGGTGGTGATGGCCTATCACGTCGTCGGCCGGGGTCGGAGCCAGATCGATCCGACGGCACGTGGCAGCAGCCTTGGGCGGCGTCGGCAGACCTTGGGAGCGGCAGGCGTCCTCCGTCGGAGCCGTCGCTGGCCTTCGACGGCCCGCTCGGAGGTCGTCGGAGGGCGTCTGGCCCACATTCGCGACCCTGTTCGCCGCCCACGCGCCCCAGAAACCGGGCCACCCGCCAGGACCACCCCCGGGGCCGTCTCTGGCTGCGCCGCTTCGTTATGCTCACGCCCCGCCCCCCTCCTGCCCACACTCGGCACGCACAATACGCATACGGAGACGGGCGAGTCCATTCTGCAAGGCACTGCCTCCCCCGTCGGTGGACTCGCTGAACAGGCCTTTGAGCGAGCAAGTGGGTCGGCGCGCCCCTCCACACGTTTGCTCGTGCAAGGCGGGACGCGATCAGAGCGCATTTGTGCGTGAGCTGCCATCGATCGCTGGGCGCAGAGGCGAGCCCAGGGAGGATGAATGAGGGAGCGGGATTGATGGCATGGTAACAATTCCGGGCTTCTGCTGTTTCGACGTGCGACGATGCTGCACGTCCCATGGGCGTATCTATATTAATTTGTGAATGTGAGGCACTATGTGTACTAAATATGGGTGCTTTAGGTCGCGCGTTGTTTGTCAACGCAGCACGAGTAACGCCGGGGGTCTCAGTTAAACAGGCGGGTTAAAAACACTTGAAATTCCAATAGCGCAATCAATGACAGTGAGATGTGCCCCGTTAGTAAATGCATGGCTATTTTTCACGACTATAGGAACCTCTATGCTATGCTCAGAGGTCAACCCTGCGATCCAGACCGACAGAGGAGCGACGCCGTACTGCTTCTAGAGCGGCACGGCATGCCTCAGACCGCATCCCGCTCACTGCTGAACCCCACGGGCCTTCTCAGTTGGCCAGTGGTGCTGGGGCTTGTTTGATAGACCTGACACTGGACGTGATTCCAGAGATAAAGCAATTAAAAGGGGTTAGCTCGGGCGAATGTGAGGACCAGCCGTGAGCATCTCTCAGCCTCAGAAGAGCCTCAGCCTTTCTCAGAACAGCCGTGAACATCTCTCGGGTCAGCCCCTCTCAGAAGCAACCCCGGAGCTCGCTTCTCGCCGTGCCAGGTGTGCGAGTTGTGACTTCATCTCGCTAGAGCGACTGCTGGTGCAGCTGCGACATGTTACCACCAAACTTGGGCTTCAAAATTCCCACAGCTCAGTTGACACCCGCATGTTCCGCTTATCGTTGGCTGCCAGACCCGCGCCATTGCAATCCTGGAGCCAGAAAAGTCCGATCATGCGCCTGCCGCTCGTGGCGCGTCATGCCGGATTGTTTGCGTTATGTAGGAGATTTAGCGACCACATCGAACCATAAAGTGGACCAAAATTGGTAGTTTTATTTACCGAGAAGGGGAGAATGTAGTATAATCGGTAGTTTTATTTGTGAATTTACCCGATAAGGGGAGAATGTAGTATAATCGGTAGCTTTATTTGGGAATTTACCCGACAAGGGGAGAATGTAGCATAATCGGTAGCTTTATTTGTGAATTTACCCGACAAGGGAAGAATGGCAGGTGTCGATGAGCTGACTTTAGAGGAAAATGTACAACATCAACATCACGATTACTCAAAAGCCAGTCGTAAGGCTTGCGTGCCTGTTCATCGGACACAGGCAGCGTTTGGTGGACGGAGACTTTACATAGAAAGAGGTTCCCGTCAGTTCTTGTCGTCTCAAGGCCGTTACGTCTCGGTGCGGCCCAGCTCCTGACCCAAGAGCCACAATGACTTGTTGGAGATGCACAGCACAGATGCACTCCAGGGTCTGGGGTCAAGTGGCTCCAGCAAAGCGCAGAGAAGATTATTACAGGACCTAATGAAACAAGATCGCTGCAGAGGCGGAGTAGAGGAAACTAAACAGGAACAAGACACAACAGTCTGAGATATGCGTGTGTTTTAGATGTGCGCAAATCCCAATTCATGCCCATAACTCTGTATGTCTAGCGCAATGGCTGAAGCCATAGCTTGGTTTGGGAGACTTTTAACAAACCCCGTGAATGCAATTTTATGAATAGGGTTAAGTCGAATGTTTTTATACAGTTTAACCAGACGGCTGCGTGCACAACGGTTGCGTCTGCGTGTTCCGTAGATGACATCCGAACAGGGACGATAGATGGTGCAGCGACAAGGACTACCGGCAAGCGCCCCCTGGCTGCGCCACCCGTTAGCGTAGTTAAGCGAACCCTTTTGCTTCGGGGCCAGATGACGTGACGAGTGGCGCGAGGTTTGACGTGCGCCGCTGGAAGCCGCCTGCTTCGTCAACGGCGATAGTAGGAACAACTTTCGTAAGAGAGCTGTATTTACTTAATGTATTATCTTATGTGTGTTTTACTTAGGTCAAGATGCACTGTGATAATTTAGTATTCAGTGCGTTAACAAGTGATAAAGGACGATAACTTTGCTGTCATCTCTAGATGTGCTGTTTTCTGGCTCCGTATGCCAGCGTGCTTACTTCACTGGATGACAATGTTGTGTTTGTTTCAGAAACAAAAACAAAAAAGCAAGTATGTAAGCAAAATGCAAATGTCTCAAAGTCCTCTTTCCGCCGTCGACGACACAGACCGCAACACGGAGTCAGAGTAACGCGGGTAAAGCTCGGCAAATGTGTGCTATATAGCAGTGGGCCGTGCTAGCTTTACAAATCTTGGAAAGGGCGAATTTGGGATGAACCTCATTCTAGACTTCTTGGACCAGATTAAACTGGATCCCGCAAATGTAATCCCGAAAGATGTCTAGTGGCATCATTTGCAGTAACGGGCGGATTAGATGGCTGCAAGACCAGGGACATGTGCTCACTGCTCACCACGAACTGTTAAAGCTCAGCATGTTCCAATCTTCAACAGAATTGGCAGCTTCAGGTACCTCCAGCATGCTGCTAATCATAGGCCATGCGGAGCCGAAAGATTATAAAGTGTTTTGGGGAACGCATCAAGAGCTTTGTCTTCCATGGCTAAAATGCAAAGATTGTTGATTGATCGCTTTGCATGAACTAAACAGGTTTACATCGTCCTACACCAGGCGAGCGTTGACGTAACAAATGCGCTTGGCCGTTTGCGTTGCAGGATGTCTCCACGCGTTTGGTGTCGTGGCTCTGGAACGATCTTTCGGCACGGCGGAAGGCACATCTTTTAACGATCTTTCGGCACAGCACGGAGGCGCATCGTGTAACATTTTTTTCGGCACGGCAGGGAGGCACATCCTGTAACGATCTTCCAGCTTGTGGAAGCGCATCTTGTAACGATCTTTCGGCACGGCGTAGAGGCACATCTTGTAACGATCTTTCGGCACGGCGTAAAGGCGCATTATGAAACGATCTTTCGGCACGGTGCGGAGGCGCATCTTGACCTTGAGTAATCCGTCAAGAAAATAATGAAACCGATGCTGCATTCTACATTTCATTTGTCTAGTTACTATGGGGCTCCAAACCCCATGAAACATTGCCATAAGTTGCATCTTGAAACAACGTGGAAGGGAGATCATGAACTTAGCATCCAGGTTTCCGGAATAGTTTGTCATCTAGGAGTGTAGGTATGCATGCTTGTGCAAAGGTATGCCATTCACCTGCTATCACAATATGCTCTTGTAGTCACCAAGTAAGACTGCTGATTGGTGTGAGATCAAGTGGTTATCGTTTCAGCCATGTTGGCACAGTACCATGTATCACGACCTGCATCGGGTCATAGCACTTCACTTTTACCACTTAATTTCCACTTTTTCGCGCCTAAGAACTCTTCGTCGGTGTTTTTTTAGTTCGTGTATTCTTGACCGCAAGCACTTCACGTTGTTTGCTGCCGCTGTCCGTGTCTCAGCCTTATACGGCGGACAACACGATGGAGTGGTGCACAGGTCCAACTGGGCAGCGTTAATAAATTAACGTGTTGTCTCAGTTAGATCTATGCTAGATGGAGAAATTAAAGCGCAGGAACTTATTGTTCGGATCGAGGCGATATAGCTAACATTAGAGCATGCTTTAAGTATGATAGCATTTGTCCAACTTTGGATGACCCGGCAAATGCACGATCGGGAAGTCATGACCAGGACGTTACCTCAATGCCCGCGGATCATCTGTAGGAATTCCAAACCGCGGTAGAAAGAATAGCTTTACGTTCACATCTACATGCTCATACACATTGCATACACATGCATGCATACAAATACACATGGATTATTCTGGTGAATTCCTACTCAGCAGGTTTCTTCTTCAAGCATACGGATAGCTTACCTGTATGCTGCCAATCGACTACTGTATAGCAGCTTTCTTGTAACGGATGTAGGGCATCCTATATACGTTTCACACTTAGGTACTTGCACAGTGGCATTCGGCAGAATTAAGGTAAATTTAGTCAGGCTGGAACATTCCTTGCCAAACCTGACCACCCCCTATACGAGCCAATTAATTTACACTTGACATCCCAGTTTTGGCTTCCAATTTGAATATCTTGGGCGTGACATGTTCCTCGCTTGATTTAAGGAATTTCAATTTTTAATACCTTTGTATGAGTGTGCATGTATTAAACCATCACAGTAAACACTGTATGTGTATGTTTTTTGCCTGACCATGCAGTCGCTGTTGTCTGTGAGGCTAGTCGCGGGTAAAGTAAGAAGTAAATACATGAGTATATATATATATATATATATATATATATATATATATATATGTATTTATGTATATGTACCATGGCTTTCAATTATAAAGAAATTGCAGCGTCTCTGAAGATATCTAAGTACCTTTTGAAATCACTTTCCTCGCCAGTCTGAAACCATCAATCAGCTTACATCGGTCTACTGAAAACAAAATACATAGAGCCACCGAGGTTTTGGACCCGGCTTGCACTATTGTAAAAAAAATGAGGTTTTCAACGACAACCCACTTTACCAATCATTGCTGACGGACGTCGGCAAGAAAGTAATACACGGTAATCTGAATTAAACAGAATGCATCATGACGATCTGAATAACGGAAATCTTGTCAAAATAATAATATTCAGCGATTTCAAAGCGCATTCAAATTGTGAATAAGATTATATCTCTTCAGGAACAAATTGTGAGGTGCTTGTACCGACTCCAGATGACAATGGCCTGATCTGTTTCCTTTTCTTCCTGGTCTGAGTCGGTAAGAATGTAGCTTCATAACGAGACTTTTTTCGCCCATTCGCAGTTCACTAAATCAGACATGACATCATCAATTATGCAGCATTTAAACTTATGCCTCACCAGATAAAACTTAGGGATCATGTATTAAATAGCTACATTCTGCAGAGAGCGCTACCTCGAATAACAAAAACGTCGATACTCACGAGTCTCATGCAATAAGTCGGCTGTAATTAACGCAGACACTCATGCCTCGGAGAGATCAGAAAATGTGACCTTCCGGACGACTTGTCACAGGCAAAACACCAATGCGTTTAAAAGAGCATGCCTGTGTCGTGCGCCCATTCAGAATGTCCATCCCAGGCCTGAGCGTTCCTCGGCAATGCACCCTAAGTGCAATGCCCTGCAAGTGTGTCAGAGACGTGAAGGGGCCGGAATATACCGCATGCAATGGGCACTGCATGATACATCCATGTCAGAGTTCTGTGGCTGCCCAGGCTGCCCAGCTCGTCTCCACAGCGCCTTCTCACCCACCGCGTCACCTACATCAAGTGACCCCACCTGCGTTTGGCCGCACGATTCGCGGAGGGAACAAGGGAAGGATGCCAGTTTGTTCGCATGTTATTCTTTTTACGTCTGGTTTTGCTTACTTTCAGGTGTGACTGAGCATGCCTAAAATTACATGATTCAAAGGCTTTCGGCATGCTGAATTCAGACTGAGCATGCCTAAAATTACATAATTCGCAAGCTTTCGGCATACTGAATTCAGAGTTCTTTTCCTGAATTGTCAACCTTCCAAATGGAAAGAGGTGTGGATAGAACCACGTTATAGTGCAAGCAATGCGTATGTTGACAGTGCAAACGGTGCAACCTCCCGTCATGTCGCGCGGTTACAGTCGGTGCCTGATGCCACGCGAAAGGAGCCGCGCGGGACGGCGCTGTTGGTAATGGCGGATCCAGGAAATCGCTAAGGATGAGCCATCCAAAGCCAGGATTTCCAGTGAGAGTTGTTTCCAGCTAATGAGGTAAAATAGAGCCTGGCGGCCGCAGTGCTACATTCTCACCCCACTACAGCATCTAAGAACAGTAGATTCCAGCTACTTGATTCTCAGGAGGCCTCTCATACGAAATGAAGGGAAATTGTGATCATGAACTATCAATTCAGGTTTCATGATGCATTCTGTACTTGTTAAATTAACCCGCCTCCAGTAGGGGGAGGGAGGGGCGAGTGGGTCGATGCCTCCCCCTTCGTCCTACGGTTTTCTTAGAATATTTCTGCAGTAGGTCTTGTAACCACATGCAGAGTTTTAGCAGCCTCTGGGGAATTCAGTGCGCGCGTTGGCCGTGGTGATGTCTCTCTGTCTGTCTGGTTTCTGAGAAACGACGTGCTTTAGAGAACACTGCACTTCAACCTTCTGGCGACGCGAGTGGCGCCGGTAGCCGAAGAATTTGTCGACCGCCGGCGGCGGATAGAACTGCGATATTAACGGAGGCCTGCGCCTCAGAGATATACTCGAAACACCTAAATGTCGTCTTATACGCTCAGAATTAAACGCGGAACACGCCTGGCGGCCGTGTAATTTTTCGATTATAGATGCTAGATTACACGTCTGGCAGCCGTGTAATCTTTCGATTACAGATTGTAGATTACACGTCTGGCAGCCGTGTAATCCTGAGAAAGTTTCCTGCTGCTACGTAGCATGGCTTCGTAAATATTGATACGCAAAGCTGAAGCAGTTCAGATCTCAGGAAAATCTAACCTTTGACCTGTCACAGTGGTGTAAATTACTGACCAGGCAGCATCACACAAATTACTAATCGAAAGATCTGGTCTAGGCCATCCCGCTCTTTTCTTTGGCGCGAGACGCTATCATTCTTGGTTTGGAAACGGCAGAGGGATGTTTTCTCCCCTCCCTTATCGGATCAGTTTATAAAAATGGCGGATCAGAACGCCCATTTATGGCTGATTGATACTAACATAACTTAGAAACCAACCTAGCTACTGTAAAAACATGCTATGCCATTATGATCCCTCAGCGCCCAGATCCAGTGCACAGCAGGTGGCGGTGGTCACCGGCCGGCAGACGGCGCCACCATAGCAGAACGCGGCTACCGCGAGCAGGTCGGCAGCCGCCCACCACGCAACGCCCGGCACACGCGATTGTGGCAACCAGTGGAAAGTGCGTTTACACGTTCAGAACAGCTTTTACCGCGTTTTTAAGTGGCTGGTTCCGAGAGAAAGAGTATCAAATGACCGACGTGGAGGTTGCGATATTGACTGGGATGATGTGCCGCTCATCCTTCGCGCCTGTGGTGGGAGTGCTGTACGCTGGAACTACATTGTGCGACAAATCACAAACCTGCGTTACTGGGGGCAGACTGCGCGGCAGCAAAAACTGGGGCTCCCGCTGCGGTGTTGTCTTTTTTAGACCTGAGGGGCATATTAATAAGTGGGACACAGAATGTCTGCATCATGGCGCGATCCCGTGTCATCGCGAGTCGTAAACTCGTGACACATCACACGTGACACAGTGTGAAAAACACGTGACGTGAAAAAACACGAACACGTGACACAGTGTGAAAGAGCTTGCTCTATCGTTTTATCTTAACGCGGTTGAGGACCCCGTAATGCAGGAGGTCCCCAACCACTGGAGATCAGGCGCAAAGCATAAAATACCAACAAACCCATTCAAGCATGGAATGTCCTGTCAGCGAGCGATGGGAGATGACCGCGTAATTCTGAGGACTGTAGCGGGCTGCATTCGGTTGAGCAAAGTTTGATGTGCAACTGAATGATTTGAAATGCAGTTTCCGATGCTTTTGCCTACTTTAATGCAACTTAGTCACGAGAATCTCCCAGTGAAAAAGGAAATTGCTCAACGCGTCTTTTGCATGGGTTTAATTCCGTTCATTTTGATCAGATGGCCTGCGGTCCTACGCCTGGCCTCCAAAATTGGATCCGAGTTCTCACTGACCACTCGTGGCATTGATGCCTTAGATAATGAGCCTAGTCCTATGCTTGATCTTATTCTTCGGCGGACCCTCGCCATAACTCCGGGCTGGATGTTGGCTCTCGCTGGGTCCTTTGCGCATCCAAATGGATCTTGGCTGTTCCTTGTTCTCTCGGCTTATATCAGGATGATTTCCTGATTCTTGCCGGTTCCTCGGCACATTTTTTTCCTGGGTCTTGGTTAGTGCGGGATCTCCAGCACGATAGCGTACAGCGTCCTGAGCTCCTCCTGGTTATGTAACCATGAAACGGGAACCGGTTTCCGAGGAGAAATATCAGGAACTATGCATATGTCAGCGAGATGGTGTGGGTAAAAGTCGCGACTAGTTGCCACCAAAATCATTCATTATCACAAATTTAGGATTACATGTCATGTCATGACCATGCGACTTGAAGCCTTTGCATACGACAATCGGGCGTCTTTTGAGGGCCCTGACTGCCATACTTTTTTACACAACGTGTGAGTACTACGCTTTTGGACAATGGTCAAATGCTTGTAGAAGTCAACTTTTGTGTTATAGTAAAACCATAGTCATCGAAAATGAGCTTCATTTTATGGAACATACAATCCCATCATGTTTTCTGAGCTATAACACCGAATAAATCGGCAGGTTGATTCGACAGGATAATTTAACGGACATTTTTTTCAGATCATGACGTTCAACTACTTGCCCCATCGCGCTAACCAGCCTTCAGAATACCCTGTCTGCTAGTTCAGGCCCAATCTGCTAATATAATTCCTTGGAGAAAAACCAAGAGAATGGAGATATAGACGTGTTTATATTCCGGCGGCATGCCTTTATCGAAACGAATGGCAGAATTTTGGCTCTGGAAAAATAAAGGTTATTAATCCAAGCAGTGTCCGGATTGATTGAAGGAACGCATCAAGTTCTGCTCTTGGTTTCGATAAAGGCATGTTGCTGAAACATTAACGTATCTTTATCTCTATTCTTCTGTTTTTTTATCCGTGAAATAACGCTAGTAAGTCTTATTTATGTGCACAATATTATTCGCAAATACACTTAACAGTTAGCGTATTGTCGAAGCGTTTTTAAAGTGTGCTTTAGACAATACCATCTGTGTGTACGGTAGCCATATGTAAACCTGCAGATAATGTCAAAGGCGTAATCCTTCTCTTCTCATGATCCGGGTGTAAGGTGGCGTTGGTCCGCTAGCTGCAGCATGTACTGAATGCTTTGCCTGCTGTCTTGCACTATGTTTGTGGGTGTGTTGTGTTTTCATATCTGCATTTGCAACGATATGTGCCAGCCTGGTGATGCAAAAAATATTAAATTATTGTTATTATACTACAATGCTGATACGTCCTGACACTGCTTGCAGTAGTAGCCTTTATTTTTCCAGACGTGGTTATACGTGGTTCTTCATTCGCTCCCTTGTCTCAGCAGCGTGGTTCACGAAGGTTGCGACCGCAGGCTACTCCCTTGCTGGGCCTGCCACGTTTGGTACCAAGTAAGTTAGGCAAGTGTCTAAGATAGCGTTAATGATGATGACGCTGACGCTGATTAATGACAGCTAGCCAGCCTCACAGCGCTCCAAATATTTATGGATAGCTTTGGGTGGCAATCCCATTCAATTACATATTATGGCTATTTGGGACTGGATCCCATGTCACATCACTTTGCCATCTTCACATCGTCTTCCTTACGTATACAAGTGCATATAAGAAACGTATGTGATGAAAGAGAAATGATTTCTACGGAAACGATCGGATATGTAAGTTTTGCAGCTATTCCATCACACGTTTTGCAGTCCACGCTGAATAACTTGCTGTTTGAGTCCAATTGCATCAAAGGTATCATAAAGGCAAAGGTAAAGGTATCAAAGGTATCATATAGTCCTTTCCTTGAAAGTTGATAATAACTATGCCATTCAGGTTTTTTCTTTGATATACTGGAAACTATGCTGAAATGGACAGAGGCAGGCGCTTTAGGAAAAGGCATGCAAAGAAAGGCGTGTGCACTATGCAGTCCTTACAGTGAGAAGAACCGCCAGGACTGCGCTGCCGTGCAGAGATGTTGGGACAAGCATCTGCGCCAGCATGCCACCAGCCACCAATAGTGTGAACTGTTCATGCTGTTTAGGAAAGGGATGCTGTGGCCAGGTCTTTTACTTATGCCCCATTGTTTGTGATGTTTAGAATAAGGTCATTGCGTGGTTGCTATTGGCCTTGATAAAATGATGCTTGAGTATCTTATTCATGCATAAAAGTGCCCTGTGAACTGGACATTGCGTACTTGTTATGAAAATGTCTTCTTCCCTCTATTGCTGGCAAATTGAAACCTTACCCTTTGAACATTATGAAATCGTCATTTTAAACAAGACGTGACCAGAGTGGTAGCTACTTACGCGGCAAGTTCAAAATCAATTTCCTGTACCAATTAATATCTTTAAAAGGTCAGGGTTGATTTAAACAAACAGCAGATTTTGATCTCTTCGGGCACTACGCTGACACGATACAAGATTAAAGGTGATAAGATTGGATTCCTGTGGGATAAGTAGCCCGGAAACATGTACCAGATGACAAATGACTGTGTGCCATGTTGACCTAGTATGACCTCGTTTTGGCATCTCACCTACATCTCGACTATGTACTAAATAAAAAAACTGCAGCTGACATTTCAGATGCATAAAGCAAGCAAAATAGATGCAACATTATTTTGGAGCGTAGATCGCATGAATAATATGGCCAGACGGTTTACCTTCTGTTCTAGGGCCATTACTTAAAACGATTGGCATATTTTTAAGTAGCAAGGACTGCTCGAGACAACACCATTTCCTTACACAGTAAACGTGCTCCTCAATACGGGATTCTCTGCCGCGCCATGGTATCATACACAACATTGACTGAGAGCTAGATAACGGCCGTTCCATCCGTAAGTCATGCTAACGAACGCTAGATTTGAACGACTCGACGATTATATTCTGTTTGCCTTTGATCGCCGCATGACCAATGAAGTGTCAGGCTCTGAATTACGTCATTATGGCATCGTGGATGTCTGGATCATTTTGAAATAGTCTTTGTAAAATAGTCTACACATCATCGCGGGCGTTTACCTCAGAAGCTAGAAGGGTTTAGATTTAAGAAATGCTGGGCTGCGAAATGTACTGAATGATCTTCAAGTTGGCTAATTCAGTCCAAAACCCAATGCCAATGTAAAACACTGCCTTTAAAGCGAATGCTCCACATTTGAAGATATTGAGGTAAGCATCAGATATGATGGGAAAAGCTTACTTGTAGCCATTAGTAAGCTTTCAAGGTTCAAAAACGGCGCCAAGTAGCAGAATTTCAAAGTTTGCAAAAAATGCGCCTCATTACGTCATTGTTTCATGGCGTCATGAAGTGGATCTGTGACGACAGCAATACCTGGCAGCATCTGGCAGCCAGACTTAAAGAATGTCTCGAAACACACGAAAGCCGCCGCCAACTGGCCATTCTCGTTGCGGGGGCTGTGTGAAGTGGCGGTTTAGTGGGTGGTTTGTTTGTGGATTTTTTGTTTTGACCCTGGCCACTTCGCTGGACTGGACTGGACTGGACTGGACCGGACGCTACGTTGCCATACGCAACGTAGCGATCGCCAGATTTTATGGCAGATCATTAATATCGAAGCGCGATATGCTGTGCTGCTGCTGTTGCTGCTGTGCTGGTGATGATTTTGTCAATACTTTATTGTCCACCCATCGTTGCCTGCAATGCTGTAGTCCTGACATTGATATCATGTGATGTGCACGTTAGTTACTTTGTTGTTTGTACCTGGAAATGCAGTGCCACGTGAAAATTAATCAGTTTTGTAAAGTTGCTATGAATTAATTGTAAAAGCATTGCTATTTCTATGGAAAAGATGTCAACGCTAGCCTACCAGGAAAGCTTTTTCGCTTAGGATTATTTATGCAGGTAATAGATAACCCTGTTATAACCATTGTGGTGCAATGATATTCTTGTTGTTGATGGTCCTTTGGCATTGTTAAATCAGTTGTTACCAGTCATTCATAAATTATAAGCCGCTATCTCATGGGTCTGACCGGGTAGTCAACCAATGTGGTACATTGTGTAGAGGCACGGGTCAGCAGCTGTGGCACTAACTCAGTGCTGTACTGTGGCATGACATAATGCAACATGATATGGTTTTTGTGCTGCAATTCATGCTGCTTTCATAATAATGAAAATATGGGTCAAGTGTCCTTTATTGTATTGACTCCCTATCCGACATATGACTGGCCAAAAACACATGATACTATACACAAATCACTTCCAGCAAAGCAGACAACCAAGGAGTGGCGTCACTTGCTCAGCCTATTTTGGGAATCCACAAAGCGTAGGTGAGAAAAATGCAAACACATCTTTAACTTCCACAGTCATGCAACATACTGCAGCCATTAGGCTGCTTTACTGAAAAATGACAGGAAAATTTACATGTGAAATGACACTGCAAACATGCTTACCTTGCACAAGGCTGGAGACATGACAAGTGCATGTAGCTATGGTTGGATGGCCAAAATGCAAGAAGGTGATAAAGCTGCCAGCGCACACAAGGCTCATGACAAACATATTATAAAGTGTTATCCAAGACACCAACAGCAATACTTCTCCACCTTTCTCAGCAACCAGCATCTCGCGCAAGTTGCAGTGACTATGACATTGATGACTTACGAGCAATGCTCGCACTCTTGATAATCATTGTCATCGCTTTTGCGAACGTACCAGCAACCATGCTGTTTTGACCGTAAACAGAAAACAGCGTGTAGTATGAACGCGATCGCATGACGTTTCTATGACGTCATTAGTGCCAAAGCAACTTTGAAATAGGCTCCAAATAAACCTTTTCGCACTTTTGCGGGCGTATTCCTCAGGAACCAGATCGTTTTGGGTCTTAAAAACGCACATGACCTTGTACTGCATCAGAAGGTCCTCAAGTTCGTTATTTCAGGTTAAAACGCCATACAAATGTGGAACATTCCCTTTAAAATACATCATTTTCTTCAAGAGACTGTCCTAAAATTGTAGTGACGTTTGAACTGAGAAAATCCTTTTTCAAGATTATCTCCAGCAGTTTACACCTATTTCCTTTGCAAGACTTCAAAGCCTCTCGTATCTAACCTAGGCGCACAGGACATTGTGCGGACTATATTGCGCCGCCCAACAAAAAGTTCCCCAAACATGTATGACACCTTCTCAGTGGCCGCATCCTGCTCAAAGTAGATAAAAATTGACTATTGTGTCAGTTTCGTTGTCGTTGACCATTGTCACTGTCATTGTTTGCGTGGAAGTTTCGAACACGAACCGCGTTTTGGGACATATCATAAAGGCAATGGGTGACTCTTCTTGTCTTTGCGGGAATGAGACTGGGAATCAACTGACTTAAAGGGAATATTCCACAGTTGTATGACGTTCTAAACTGAAATAGCCATCTTGAGGATCTTTTGATGCAGCTCACGGTCATGTCCTTTTTAAGGCCCAAAACGATCTGGTTCCTGAGTCACACGCCCGCAGAAGTGCGAAAAAGTTTATTTGAAGCCTATTTCAAAGTTGTCTCAGCATTATTGACGTCATAGAAACGTCATGCGATCGCGGTCATACTACAGGCTGTTCTGCTTATGGTCAAAACAGCATGGCAGCTGGTATATTCGCAAAACCGATGATGCAGCACGCATGATTCAATGCGCGGAAGATGATTGGCTGTTAGCAAGATTTCGCTCCCGAATGCGCGTCGCGAACGTAAGCGTGAGCACTTTCGAGTTGTGCGGCACTCGTCGCGAACGGGTCATTTTCTCTTATTTCCAGGCCACAGGTCAATGTTATAAAAAAGAGCACCACCGTCTGGAAAAAAGTACGGCTCCCAAAAAACGGGCACTCCCGAGAGTTATAAAAATGAATACGCGACGGCAACTCTGTCTTTTTTCCCCTGCTGGCATTTTTTCCTTCTACTGACGTATCTCTAACCGACAGCTCGGTTGGCGCCTTGTGTACCGGAACACAGAACCTAGCATGGGTTAGCAAGGCATTAGGAAATTAGGGAAACATTACAGTAATTTTAGATGTATCTTTAACTAAATATTTCATTGTATTGTGCCACAAATTTGAATCTTGAACGAACAATTTTGTTCTACAAGTACACCCTCTTGGGCCGCATTACTATGAAATTCCCCGTTGGGACTTTGTTTTGAATGGAGATCACGGTGAAATGCGGTGTTATGACTGAAAATTTGTGCAAAAATTGCGAAAAAACCTGCAATTTGATAGTCCCGCGAGCTGTGCAGGTGTGAGATCGCACTTATTTGACAAAAGAGTGTGAATCAGGGGCTTGAAATGTGTGTGATCAGTGGTGGTGTGTGACAGTGGCTTGTGTCGATATTGGTGACATGGAGAGTGTGCGTGCGAGGTTTGCACTTCTGAGAGAGGACATTGTTTTGATATTCGTTAAGTCTACTGGCTCGCAATAAAATGTGATATATTGATACCTGCCTCCACCTCTATGTTTGTGCTTGAACATGACGAAGGAACCCTACAAAGTAAGATAAGCACTAACACTTATGTTGCAGGGGTGTACAAGGGCAAGCTGGTACTTCAGTATGATCTTGCCAACATTTTGGACCTATTGAGGTGTTACAGCATGTAATTAATCCATTATGTGTCATTCTATCAGCAATTCATTTTGACAGTACAGACTGGTGCGTACAGCGGATTAATGCGCATGCTCAGTATAGGCTAACACTATATGGCTTTGCAAAATTGTCTTCCCTAAAGAGTTCTGAAAATATAGAGGCGTATTATCACTGATGCACATTGCACTGTCTTCACACATTTTGTATGTAGACGAGCATTGCTAATGAGTCATCAATGCGAAAGTCACTGGCAACTGGCACGAGATGCCGGTTGCTGAGGAAGGTGGAAAAGTATTGCTGTTGATGTATTAGATAGAACTTAATAATATTCGTATCATGAGCCTTGTGTGCACTGCCAGCTTCATCACTTTCTTGCATTTTGCTCATCCAACCATAACTGCATGCACTTGTCATGTCTCCAGCATTATGCAAGGTCAGCATGTTTGGAGTGCCATTTCACCACATGCAAAATTGTCCTGTTATTTTTCAGGGAAGCAGGCTGATGGCTGCAGCGTGTTGCATGACTGTGGAAGTGGAAGATGTGTTTGCATGTTTCTCGCGTACGTTTTGTGGATTCCCAAACGGGATGAGCAAGTGATGCCAATTATTTGTTGTCTGCTTTGCTGAAAGTGATTGGCATCTTGAATGATGTGTTTTTGGACAGTCGTATGTCAGATGGGGAGTCAATACAAGAGAGCACACTTGAACCATCTTTTCATGACGGAATTTATTACGAAAGCAGCGTGGATTGCAGTATGAAAACCACATCGACAAAGTCAATAGTAAAGAATGTCATTGCACCACAATGGTTATGTGAGGATTAATTATAAATTGCATAAGTAATCCTAAGCAAAACAAAAGAACATTCTTGGTAGCCCAACCTCACTATCTTTACCAAAGCAATAGCAATGCTTTGGCAATCAATTCATAGTTACGTTGCAAATTCATTAATTTTCGTATTACACTACATTGCCAGTTACAACCAATACAGAAAGTAACTACTGTGCACATCACATGATATCAATGTCACGACTACAGCACTGCAGGCAACGATGGATAGACAACATATTGACAAAATCATCAACAGCATAGCAGCAACAGCAGCAGCACAACATATTGTGCTTTGATATTAATGAGCTGCCATAAAAGCTGGCAATCGCTACGTTGCGTATGACAAACAGTCCACCGAAGCTTTGCTTACGGTCAGCACTACTACAAAAAATCCACAAACAAACCACCCACTAATCCGCCACCCGACACATCCCCCGCGACAAGAATGGCCGGTTGGCCCCAGCTTTCGTGTGTTTCGAGGCATTTTTAAAGTCTGGCTACCAGATGCTGCCAGGTATTGCTGCCGTTACAAAGCCATTTCACGAACCCATCAAATAATGACGTAATGGGGTGCATTTTTACAAGCTTTGAAATTTTGCTGCTTAGCGTTGTTTTTGAACCTCGAAAGCTCACTAATAGTTACAAGTAAGCTTTTCCCATCATAGCTGATGCCTACCTCAATATCTTCATATGCGGAACATTCCCTTTAAGAACAGCGCCGTAGCCGAGAGTGCAAATGCAAACAAATGCACGTGTCATGAAGCACGGATATGCAGGAACGCTCGAGGAGGCATAACATGCGCACATAACAATAGTCGGTCTAGTTTACACACATAAACCAATAAGTCACCTCTCGGCGAATTCAAGTACTACAAGTGAGTCGGTCCGTCCGTTAAAATAGCAATTCTAACACGGTCAGGCTAGCAGCGACTGTGACGTCAAAGAATCTACGACGCTTCAATCGATGGCGTATTGTAAAGCATGTGTAGTAAAAAGTTAAATTGGGTTGTCTAGGACGGTTTACGCAGTTCAAGCACACCCATAGCTACAAGTGAATTTTGCCATCATGTCTCATATTCGCTATCTTCAAAGATGAAACATTCTCCCTGAATGGAACGTTCTTCATAAGAAGATAATGAAGCAAACTTACGCTCCAGCCTCAAATCTGGGGCATCAGAGCCAAATCTGGGACATGGCCTGTTTGATTGCATATTTTGTGGGTAGGTTGGATCGTTGTTAACAGTAAGCCCCCCACCCCTCCCAACTCACTTTTTTCAAACCACGCCCCTGAATGGCATAGTTTAAAGTGAAAAACTGCTCTAGACGAATAATTTTCTTTATTTAATGAATATGCTACGCGATATGTTGCCGAGCTGCCACCCAGCATAAATCCTTTCCTCGTGACATGGCACAACGTCAAAGTGCGAGGTTTGTCCGTGCACTGAGACGCCATCTACTACTTCGACGTCCAACCTGACGGAATAGTACGAGCTGTGTATGCATGCGTAAGCGCTTGAATTTTTGTGCATGTTTGTAAGCTATGCGTGTTTGCATTTGTAGCTAGTGACACATTGTTTGAAAGCTGTGACGATGGACTTCAATAGCCACGTATAGTGCATATTCACGTCCATGTCTATGTCTAATGCGTCATTATTTAACTGCGGCATGAAACGTTTGCACGGTGTTGAGGTGCTGCCGAGCTAGCTGTGCGTCGTGATTCCAGAATGCATACGGGTCTTCCTTCAGGATGTGGAAAGGTGTTCGAAATCATAATACTTACCCCGAAGCCTGGGCAATAGGCAGCGAATTGTGCTATTCCATGGTGGGATGCATTCATTCATTTGGTAACGGCACATTGTGCTTTGATTCTTGTCGATCGAATAAGTGTGGTCGCGTAGCCGTTGCATACCAATGACACAGTGTGCCAAAATCGACATGAGATTAGAAAGAGAAGGAAAGAGGTCGAGGCTAATCTAGGGGTGTTTATCGGGAATTTTCGCACACTTTCTCCGGACAGAAACGACCTGGATGGGCAATGCCAAGCGCACATATTTTTCAAGCATGAAATAGCGATGTTTTGTAGGCGACTAAGAACAGTGTCCGCGATGATCAGTAGTGACTGATCATCGCACACATCTCATTTATGTCGTCTTAATAATGGTCACCTCAAATACATATCGCACCTCTTCATCAACGTTTGAAGCTGACAGTCATTAAACACATTAACATACAATGCATTCACACAATGCAACGTATTGCATGAATACTTACTCGCAGCTTCTGTCACGGTTATGTTGATATCGTCTTTTGACGTCACTGCAGTCCTGTTTGCCAGACTGCCAAGCCGAGAAGCGTTGAGAGGGGGGGGGGGGGGCGACGCGTGCCCCCCGCGCGCGGCGCGTGACGCGCGCCCGGCTGAGGCTGATGTCAGCCGCGCGCCCCCACGTGACACCGGGCCTACCTGCGCCGGTCACGTGACGTCAGCCGGTGGGCGGCTGGATGGGCACGTGACATCACGCGGCGATAACACGCCGGGTCTCGAGGTCAGCACGCGGCGCGGCCACGCAGCAGCGGCGGCGGCGGCGGCGGGCCGTCCTCTCAACAGCGTCCAGCTGGCGGCGCCCAATCCTGGATCTGTGGACGCGTTTGGCAGCGCGAGGCGTATGCATGCTTTCCGCTGAATCCCGCTTCTTTTATGCTGATCGGGCCTCCATGCAGTATGCGATGCGACGTGATTTAATGCAACGACGCCTCTAGTAATGTAACCCCCGACATATAGCTGTCGCGCTGTCCCGGAGCCGACAGGACTGCTCTGTCACATGTGTTCAGTCGTCTCGTCATATTGAAGGCTTTTAATGCACTTTCACTAGTTCTACACCCTCAACGGGTCGCGTATCTTTTGAAAGGCCTTGATGTGCTGAGCCATCTCCCATCGTCGCGCAAAACGTTATGGTAGACACCTTTAGACCTTATTGCCAAATAAAGACTTATAAACATATAGTATAGGTGCGACAATAAGTCGCAGTGGCCCATATAGACCATGCAATTCTTGCGTAGGAAATCAGACATGGGTTTTGATCATGTAATACCAAAAATGGAACAGCGGCTGACTGTTGAGGTTTTGCAACTTTTCTGTGCTAATGTGCTTTTCTGGAACACCACAAATTTGTTCGCCCTCTTATTAAAGGAAATGTTCCACGTTTGAACACATCAAAATAACCATCAGATATGATGAATTCAATTTAATTATGACTTTTGGTATACTTTTTGGTGGAAAAGTCTGCTCAAGACAACAGTTTCTCTGCGAAGTAAGTCTGCCCCTCAATATGTCATTGTGTGAGTATGTCACCGTATCTTGCACAACATTGTTTGAAAACCAATTGACGTCCGTTATGTGTAGAAGTCGTGCTAACGAACACCGAATGCGAACGACAGCTATATTTTTCCTGACCTTGCTTGCCGCATAACCAATGAAATGACAGGATTTGAATGCCATTATGGCATCATGGAGACCTGGGTAACGTTCAAATAGTCTCTCTCGAGAAAGCTTGCGCATCTTCGCGGACATGCAGCTCAGAAGCTGGAATGGTTTAGGTCTTAAGGAAGGCAGGACTGGACTGCACCGAATGATCTTCAAGATGACTACCTCAGTTCAAAACCCCATACAAACGTGGAGCCTTTCAGTTACGTACCTGGACACATTGTTTTGAGTGAGCCAATACTGATAATCTTATCAGGCAGTTTATTCCAGTTATCGACTTAACCATTGATATCTCTCTGTGATGTTTCCATTAACTTCATAGATCCTTAATATAACCCTGATGTTAACCATGCCCACATTCAAACATTTCAATGAGATCCCATGTGCCGACTAACCACTTTCCGTAGTCCCCGTCCACAACAGAAATTTATAAGAGAATTGACCATTTCAGCTCCCCTTTTTGCACCTTATAGCCAATGACCCGTTCATGAGCTGAAGACCGAACCTGAACAACGCACTTCAAATGGGGCCTCACATACGCACATCTTTATGAATTACTTCTTCATTCGTGTATGCTTCTTTCTGCAGGAGAGCAGTACACATGCAAATATACAACGGCCAACGGCCATAAAAGACCACGCCGTTGTCGTCCCATCGACTTGCTTGAGCCGAGCGTTTGATACGGTAGACCATTCCGCCCTTTTTGCAGGCTGCAGTGGTACGGCGTGAAATCGCATTGGTTTGAGAACTACCTCGTTACCGGAGGCAGGTGGTGAGAGGCGGACCCCACTCCTTTCACCTTTCCCCATAATGCCTCACGGGGATCCCTCGCCAGCCCTATTTTATTCAGCGTCTGGACTAACGTTCCCCCTAACTATCTTCCACATGTTCATAAAGTATTATGTGGCGATGACGTCCAACGTCTTGACTCCGAACATCCCTACCATTAAGCCAATCCAGGCACGGATAACCTTTTTCGTTGTTAAGTCCTTTTTCACCGCCAATTTTTCAGGATGAGCCAAACCAAAACATCCACCTTCAGCTCCCTCAAGCGCTCTCCCTCCCTCTCTCAAGCTCCCTCAACATGACCCCATCTTTTGGCGTTGTCGGCCACACACGGCTCCCTCCATCCTCTCCTAGATGCTGGATGTCACAATTGACAATCATTCATCCTGGGAGGAGCACATGTCCGGAGGTGGCCTTAAAATGTAACTCCATCTTCATGTGTACAAAATAACAAAATTGAAATTCGGCACCACTTAATATCACGTAACCCCAGAAACCCGCAAGCTTCTTGTCTAATGGCACTCTTTGTCTTTCCTCACATCCATAGCTATCTTTTGTCTGGGGCGAGGCCACCTCGTCCTACCTCGATCAGCTGCAAAGCGTCATGAGCTATGAGACTGCGATTGTCTCGGGCACTCACCGCCGTGACCGCATCTCGACCTTGGAGGTGCTCGGGCGGCGCCGCATGCGCCGGGACTGCTAAGGCTTCGACAGGTCTCTGAACGAGCCGCCGGCTTCCAGGACAGCTTAGGCACTGTGAACCCGTGGGTCGGTGGCGAGTACGCCGGAGCCTTCGGCCCTCTGCCTTCCCGTGACGCGGCGACTTGCTCGTTCCTGGCGTCGCGTGCGTCCTTCCAGCACAGCCGCTGGTAGCCGACGTGAATTTATTCTGAACCTGGATGACACGTAGAGTTGGCTTTCATATGGACAACGTCCGCAGGTGTACGTATTGGATAATCTTTTGATTTCCGTTGCACGCATGTGTAGTGCGTCGGTAAGTTTTACACTTCGACAGCGACGTATCCCGCCCGCCCCGCGCCTGACAGGGGCGGCTCGTGGTGGGCCGCGCCACTTGGCCCAGCCGAGGTTACGAGGTCATTGCCTGCGGCACCAGACGAACGGCGGCGTCAAGCGAGCGTGTCGCAAGCGTCGGGGGGGGGGGAATCAGGACCGAGAACGCGTGCCAGGAGGCCTGTTTCGCCCAGAGTTTTGGTTCTAAAGGGAATGTTTCACAGTTGAAGATATTGAAGCAACGTATATGATGAAACAAACTCGTTGATAATTATTGGTATATCTTTTAAGTGAAAAGCTGCTCTAGACAACACAATCTCTCGTAATTAAACATGCTCCTCGATGCGCAATCGGCATCGTACGTTGGATAACATTGCTTGAGAGTCAATTGACGGCCGTCATATCTGGAAATCGCGCTCACAAACGCCAGATTTGAACATCTCGTCAATCATACTTTTTACCCTTGATCACCGCGTGACTTATGGAATGGCACGGTTTTAATGACATTATTGTAACGTCGTGAATGTCAAGGGGATTTGAAATGTTCTCTCCAATGTATCTTTTTCCACTTCCGTGGGCGTGTAATTCAGAAACTTGGTGGGCTTAAGTCCAACGAAGGGCAGGATTGTGAACAGCACCGGAAGGTCTTCAATACTGCTATTTCAGTTCAAAACCCAATGTAAATGTGGAACACTCTCTTAAATGGAAAGTCCACCTTTGAAGCATGTTTCAAGAGAGTGCACTACCGAAACCTCAAGACTAGTTTCGTCCAATAACAGCACTCGGTAGTACCACTGCATCATCGTCAATACATAATACTATTCATTTTGATTATTTTCGAATCCCAATTATGCTGCCAACACTTTGTAACAACACTGCTTCTTTCCTGCAATCGTAATTGCCGTCGTTATGACAACGACCGTGCACATATTTACTTGTGAAAATAAAAGGACGTTTGTGATTCACCCAGCGGGCAAGGGTCTGTAACCGAGCAGCACATTGGTTGAAATTTGAACAGTGCGATGCATGGATCATATCATACTTTCATTCCCGCAGCCAAAGTGGGCCTCGACAGGAGCCAGCGAGGTTTGTTTGTTTGTTGTTGATTTTCGATTTGTACATGAAGCAGTCGACGATATGATGAGTGCCTTTGTGTGAAAGATGAGTGTGATGAGTGGCTTAATATTATGTGTAAACCTGAGTGGCGGGCGCCTGGCCCGTCTCAGCTTGCAGGTCGGACGAGTGGGCAGTATTAATATACATTAATATATATGTACATAATTATATATATATATATATATATATATACAATGTATATATAATATATAATAATGTATATGTTACGTATATATATATATATATATATATATATATATATATATATGTGTGTGTGTATAAGCCACTCATCTTCATTATATATCACGAGTGGCTTGGTGTGGAAGCGGAGCGCTTAAATCTGAGCGTCTCTCATAATAATAGCAAAAAAACCATCGCCGCCAGGAAACCCGCGACCCACCGCCCTCTCGTCCGACCTGCAAGCTGAGACGGGCCAGGCGTCCGCCGCCGCTCAGGTTTACACATAGTGCCGCCTCCGGCCGGCGGTGGACGCCCGGCCTGATAACGTAGCTCGCTGCACAGCGCAGTTTTGTGGACCGGGACCATTAGGATAATTACTGAATTACTTATGGTGAGTAAGCTCACAGAAGTTTGCAATGATGTGATCTACTTTAGGCAACAATGAAATTCTGATTTGGTGATGGAATGGCCAGTTCGATGCTTAATGTTTAGTCTCTTCGTATGGATGACCACACAAGCAAGATGGACCAGGTGTCGTTAGGTTTTCAATTTCGAACATGTCAGCATTGAAGCCAGTGCTCCACATTTCTGTGAACTTTTGGACTGAAATAGCCATCTTAAAAACTATTCGGTGGGGTACTTTTTAAGAAACCTCGTTTCTGAGCTATGCGCCCGCGAAGATGGGGAGACTATTATGGGTAGACAAACGTCATAACAACGCCTTTCGAATCTTGTAATTCCCTAAGCCATCCGGCAATCCAGGCCAAGAAAAACGTGATGGTCGAGTCGTTCATGTCTAGAGCTTGTGAGCACGATTTCCAGATAGAATAGCCGTCAATTGGCCCTGAATCAATGAGGTACATGGTACGATGACGTAATGAAGCTACGACGTATCGAGGAGCGTATTCACTATACAGAGAAATTGTATTATCTAGAACAGTCTTTTTAACGTAAAAGCATACCAGTAGTTATAAGCGATCTTGTTTCATCATATCAAATACTTGCTTTAAAATCTTCAAATGTGAAACGTGAAATGTGCTTGAAGATCTGCCATTACCAATTTCAGCCTAATATTGAGAATGTTACCAAGCCTGGATCCAAAACGCCACAGGACGCGCCATATGTGGTCAACATAAACATAACGCCATAGGTGGTCAACACCGCACACAAGAAATCAAAGCCATAGGACAGCGTTCCGCTGAGTGAACAGAACCATAACTTCATCCTCGTATATCTTTTAGTTAAAACAGTGTTCCGAGCTTACGCAGCATCCATTATATAAACATTTTGACACCAGTGTGCTGCACACATTGCAGGACACGCGCGTTGGAAAAGCGAAGCAAATGAAATGCATCACATTCAAAGTGGCGAGCAGGAAGTCAAATGAGATTCCTCCCGCCTGGCCACTTCAAATCGAAATTCTGGGCCATTTCGAAGGATTTCGAGAAATTTGGTATTACTAATCAAATCGTATGCGTATGATGCAACAGCACGTGAAAAGTCTAAAAAAGGTGGGGTGCTCTTTTGAAGACAATAAATGTCAAGGTAGCACATGACAAGATATGTCCTCAGGTGCAAGGTATCTTTTCTGGCACAAGGTATGTCCTCGCGGAGATGAAGCTGTGGATGCTCAACGATCTGCACGTCAGAGGTGTGAGAGAAAAAAGCCACTTTCAGCTGCACTCATGTTCGAGAGGGGCGCATGGGATATAGCATGAGAAACCCGCCGGTCAGCTGTTTATTATTTTTGTGGCCCGGAGACCTCAAGTCATACCCGGAGCTGGGGGGGGGGAGGGGGGTTATGATCTGTTTCCATCCCCACACCCGTCAACCCGATCGGCAGTCCGACGCCGCCGCCCCCGCGTCTCGTCTGCAGACGCGCCGCCGTCCCTGGGGGCAGGGTCGCCCCCCCCCCCACCAGACGGTGGTCCGCCTGCAGCCATCCGTGACCCCCCCCCCCCCGGATGGAAATGTCGGCGATCGAACCCCGACCTCGGCGGCTGGGAATGTGGCCGGGCGGCGCCGGCGGTGCTGGAGGACGGAGGCCGGCTGTGAAGCGGAGCGAGGCCCCAGACTTGAAGATTGGTGCTGGTGAAATCCCCACGTTGTTTGCATCCGCTGACGGTGTTGTGGCCAGCTTCAATGCTATAAATAAAGAGCGGCGGTGAAAGGTTACGTCATAACTTCACGGCTGGGAGTGTTCACCTCGACCGCGAAGTGATTCATTGTTTTTCACTGCGGTTTCGCCAGCCTCGGTCTGCAGAATTCAAATTCACAACAGTACAGCAGTGCTTGCGACGGGGCGGGACAGGACGGGTCGGGACGGAACGGCCTGCAAAGAAACGCTGGATGATGGGTTTGCTGACAAGTCAAATGACCCCTGTAGGTGGGCAGCGCGCTGAACCAGCGTGTCACATGGATCATGTGACGCTCCTATTCCCGTCTTTGATTCCAAAGAGCAAATCTTGGGTGGGGTCAGAAAAAGCAGACAAGGCTGTTGCACTTGACAAAAAATAATCTTTGTTGTTTATTAAGGGCACTAGATTGGCATTCAATGTCACAGGCAAACATAAAGCGCTTCGTGCCTGAGAACTTACCTAAATATCTGAAGCCAGAAATCAACATCGTCGTTTGTCCGAGTGCGGAATAGGGTGAGCTTTCAATGGTGAGGGTATTGACTGCACCCGATTCAACCATTTCCTCCATGGCAGAAACTTGGTTCTCCATTGTGCAGACTCCAAACGCTAAAAATTGCAAATATCTGCGCAGCGGAGCCAGCAACACCGACCTCGCCACTAGAACCCAAACGCTCGTGAGATGTTCCAGCAACAGTGGCATTCTCTGCACAACCACAAACCTGACGATGGGCTGAATAAGTGGAAGAATCATGGCAAACATGATGTCTTAGCGTTCCAAAAGCGGGAAATCATGCTATTTCCAACACTCGTTATTCGATCGGCGCTAACTGGGTGCACGCGGAAGTGGGTAAGCGGAATCTGTCATACTCACTGTTGTGAATAATACGCCATCTCCAGGGAATAAATGCCTGTGGCGAAACGGCCGGCCCCATGCCGCGGTGCTGTTACTGGGTCGTATTTCTCAACTGCACGAGTTGCATAACCCGGCGCGGACCCGTCCGTTTCCTCCTGCGGTGTCAGCAGCTCGCCCCCACATGGTGTCGTGCGGTGCACGTGGGGGCGGCACTGGCAGCCATGCGGAACACCCTAATGAGCTTTACCAGAGCTCCGAACCCCCTGACCCTGCGGGTGAGGAAGGCGGGGGCTTAGACAAGCCTGGGCGTGAGGTAGGCGAGAGCTGAGACAATCCTGGGCGTGAGGAAGGCGGGGGCTGGGACAAACCTGGGCGTGAGGAAGGCGGGAGCTGAGGCAAACCTGGGCGTGAGGAAGACGGGGGCTGAGGCAAACCTGGGCGTGAGGAAGGCCGGGGCTAAGAGACAAACCTGGGCGTGAGGAAGACGGGGGCTGAGACAAACCTGGGCGTGAGGAAGGCGGGGGCTGAGACAAACCTGGGCGTGAGGAAGGCGGGGGCTGAGACAAACCTGGACAGCAAGCCGCGAGTCGTTCAGACTTATCCCATCGTGGGGGAGGGACGCGGAGCTCGGATAACATCGGTAAAGGGAGTCTCCAACCTTTGGGGCATATGTCAAAACCATAGTCTCTTGAAACCTGAGGACTAGTTTCGCCCAATAAACAATAAGAGCACTGGGTAATGCCAGAGCAGCGCCGTGAAAAAATCATTAGGATATCAATTTTAGTCATTTTCGAGTCCAAATTATGCTGTCGACGCTTTGTGACAGCACCACACTTCTTCCCTGCAGTAGCGACCGTCGTCGTCATAACCACCGTGCGTGCCTCTACTGGTGCGAATAAAAGATCGTTTGTGATTGTTGAAGCCTGAACTAGTGCGTCACATGACTCATGTGATGCTCCTATTCCAAAACATCTAAGTGCGCCTCGAAAAGAGCCACTGCGGTGAACGTGAGAAATCAAGGCCATGGTACAACGTTTCGTTGAATTGGCGAAACAATAGTCGTGTGTCGTGCAATAGTCATGAAGCAATAGTCATGGATGTGTGTCTTTTGGCCAAACAGTGTTCCAACCTTTGGTAGGATTTGTTACACAAACATTTTGAAACATAAGGTTGTTGCAAAACATTACTCAACACACCACGTTGGAAGAAAAACAAGGCAAATGTAATGTAATACTTTCATAGCGATGAGCAGGGAGCCAGATATCTCCGGCAGGATCGGCCACTTCAAATCGAAAGTCTAGCCCATTCAGAAGGGTTTTCGAGGAAAACTGGTATTACTGATCAAATCGTGCGTGTCTGATGCAGCAATAAATGAAAAGCGCAAAAAGGTAGAATACTCCCTTTATAAACTGCGAGTCAGTCGAATGCTAGACAAAATTCGCCAACAGCGAACCCCTGGGTTGAGATCGGCGAGAAGATTGGCGATGTAACGGGCGCGGAATCGATTGGCTCATTAGCACCGTGCCCATGTGTCTTAACAAAATAATCAAACTGCTCTCGACTGCCTATCGATTGCTCGTTCCCAGCCCACGGTCTTCAGCCGCCCGCGAAAGTGTCTGTTTATTGAAGGGATGCAAACATCATGGCTGTATTGATTTCCGGCACCGCTGCATGGAACGTCGCCCAGCGTGGCGCAAATCACTCTTTCAGCAATGTTCAGTTCTGCTGGCATGGATTCAAAACATCACCGAACACGCGCCCGGGTGGCTGGTTGAATACCCTTCGCTTGGGTGGAGGTCAAATTGACGTCCCCTGACTCTCGAAAACTAGGATAGCTAGAGGCACTGTCACAGGTAGATATGTCTGCACGTGAAATCACTAGTGTCAAAATTTGATGTTCCTAGGTCATGACGTTGTGGTCAAACAAGATCAAACTTCAGAATGATGTGTCAAGTGTCCACAGACTTCGTCATGCAACCGCCGTGAACACCCATAACACCATACGTCATTCAAAATCATTCCATTCCATTGGCTATGCGGCGATCAAGACCAATACAAATATAATTGTCCAGTTGTTCATATCTGGCGTTCGCAAGCACGATTACTAAATGTAACGGCCGTCAGTTGGCTCCCAGTCAATGTTGTGCAAGGTACGCAATGTTGTGCATCGTATGTAGGCACAATGACCTAACCAAACAATGCCGCATTGAAGATAACGTTTACTTGCGATGAACTTTGGTTGTCTAGAGCAGCATTTTCCACTTAGACGTGCTAATATTGATAATTGAGCTTGTTCCATCATATCTGATGTTTGCTTCCGTATATCCTAAAGTGGAACATACCCTTTAAGCGAGCATGTGGATGCAAGTAAATAACGTAAAATAACAGATTTGTATGGAAGAACGCCAAGAAAAAGGGCCGAAACATTCGCACACAACGATATTTGGGCTCTGGAAACGCAGGGCTTGTTACCATGACACCCATCGTGAAGTTGAAGCAATACATGTGACTCAGCCCGTCCGCTACAGTGGAAATTCGCACGGCTAGTTTGCCAGCCCTTCTGACGTCATACAGACTTTTGATGACGCAATCAAATGATAACTTATTGAGTAGGATATTCACTACATAGAAAAAATGTTGTCTAGAGCAGTCTTTTGCAGTTAAAAGTAGATATGAGTATATATATATGCATATAAATAATTGTTACAAGTGAGCCAACTACATTTTATCTGATGTTTTCCTCATTATCTTCAAACGTTG